>NW_024070188.1:37839687-37908262 GCF_014754425.2 Oryx dammah | reverse complement strand
ACACACACACACACACACACACACACACACACACACACACACACACAGAGTTACAGCCTTCACCATCCTCCCTACCCATCCACCCATGACTGCTCACCTGCCTCAGTTTCTTGTATGATTTTGCCTTGCTTGGTCCCATCCATCCATCCAACATTAATTAAGAGTATTATATATGTTATTCACTGGTGATCTCATGTACACCTCCAGTCTCTCAGCCAGGGTATGTAAAGTGAAAAGCCTTAGTTTCTCAGTCATGTCCAACTCTTTGCAGCCCCATGGACTGTTGCCCATCAGGCTCCTCTGCCCACGGAATTGAAAGAGGTAAAGCTTAGGCAGGCAGTCCAAGGCCCTATAAGGAGGAGGTGACCATTCTCTGCTCATGCTTTCCTTGAGCCTTGTGCAACAATGTATCTTACCCAAGAACTGGCCTTTCTTTAGGTCCCAACTAATGATCACAGTGCAGTGTCTTACTCATGGAAATGCTTTTCTTAGACTCTATGTTAATGATTATAATTATAACAAATCTTGCCTGGAAACCTGTTTCTCAAGACTTGTACCTCTGATGACGCAGCAACAGTATATCTCACCCAGAGACATTGCTGGAACCGTTCTCTCTGGCTAATCTTGTGCCAAAGTTATCTCAGGATGTATGCCTTGAGAAAGGGTCTGGTGGAACTCTTACAACCTTGAGGTATTCTTTTTATCTATTCTCAGCAGCTAGTTGAGAAGTATATAGGACCCTGCTTAAACTAGTGAGGCGGGTACTCTCCCACCCCCTTCCCGTGCCTCTTGATGGAAGCTTCTATATCCCCATTACTTTAACAAAATCTACACAAAGCTCTGAGTGACTGAGAGTGTCTTTGGTCCCAGACTTAAATCTTCTCCTTTGGAGACCATCAATCTGGCAACACCGTTCACTGTAAGCTATCATCTTGGGGTCTCGTCCAGGATCTTCAAGACAAGGTAAGAATGTTCAGAGCTGGGACTCTTTTGCTCTTTTAATGTAAAGTCTCTACTTTGCTAACTCAGTGTGCCTGTCTGTGTGAATGTGCAAGAAGCAAGAGCTGTGTCCTGCTCCACGGATCCATGGTGATCCTCATATGGCAGTATGCCTGTCGGGGGGTTATACCGATCTGCCAGTGTCAAGAGGCACCCAATGTCCTCATGAAGGGAATGGCCAAAAATGGATGAAGAGTATGGACTGAACTTCTTTTCCCTGGTCAGCCTTTCCTGGTCTCTCTGACTGCTTTCATAACTGCTTGAGGAATTCAAGGTACTAACCTAGCGTGCCAGACTGTAGACTGTCAGGAGACTTACAACCCATGCTGTTATTGAGTTTTCCTAGCCAGACCACCATTCCAAGTTTTACAGGACACTGCAGGCAGGAACACATTAGGGAGCTAAGTGGAGCTCTAGCTCCAGGGACATCTCTCAGACTGAAAATCACCCTCCTGACTCCAGAGACCCAGAGGTGAGATCTTGTTATGGCCATGCCTCCGGACTACATGGATGGATGCATTACTGGAGAACATGAGATTCCTGAGGACTCAGATCAGGGAACCCCAGATTTGGGCAGATTGGAAATGCAACGGGCTTCTTCCCTTTGTAATGCAAGCTCTTAGTGGACCAAAGAAAGCCCTCCAGTGAACCTTGTCTCAACTCTTTAGATATTCTTTTTGTACAATCTGCTGGACAGGAATAGAAAGGTTGACCTTCACACTCCATGAACATGAAAGATTCTTCTTTTCCTAGCAGGCCAGCCCTCCATCACCTCCTTTTTTATCACATAGGCTGATATGGAAGCTCTCAGAAGGGACATCTTGGCTTTTCCATTCAGCCCTTTATAACTTACTGCTTCTACTGTGGTCAGGAATATGCTCAGGAATGTACACAGGCACACGGAAGATGGGTGTTTTCCCTAGCGGTCTTAGCTTGGGAGACATTCTGGAAGGCTACTCTGCTCTACCCCGGTGGCCTCAGAGGAGGAGCAGGAATCAGGCAGAGGTTTTAATGGCGAGGAACTCAACATCAATCTGGGATGCTATCAGGTCTACCCCGGTGCATCTCCACCCCTCCTCAGTGGTAGAACCGGCAGGGACGACAGTGGGACACCGCCGCTGGTAAGGACAGGTTAGCCCCGGCCAGGGAAGGAAGCTTAGGTGGAAGACCTGTCTCCACTCCCATCTAGAGCAGGGAGGGATGCCTCTGGTAGAAAAAAGCCACGACACTGGGTGCCGCTTTTTTCTCTCTTACAGATGGGAGCTAACAGTTCCAGAACCACCTCTTTGAATTGTATCTTTAAAAACTGGGATAAGTTTGATCCCCAGAGCCTAAAAAGCCCCTTCTAAACAGGCTTTCTTTAAGAAAAGCCCTCACCTGCCTGGAGAGACAATCCCTGCTGGGACCACACCTTATCAGTCAGGCTAGCCTTGTCATTAGAGCCAATTTGAACACTCTCTGGTTTAAATTTTAGCTATGGAACTATGACTACAAGAAAGAGAGATGACATTTTTTATACTGAATGGCCACGATATTCTTTAGACTCTGGAGGAAACTGGTTAAAACGAAATCTTTTTGAAATTGCAAAACTGGTTCTTTTTTGTTTGTGCAATTAGGAAAAAGCTGGTTTATTAAAATACTTTTTTTGGAGCTCCAACCCTGCCTGAGAAATAAAAACATGCCTGGGAAAAAACTCTGAAGTTACCTCTTATCATGTCCTTGAGATACACAGCCCATTCTTTCTGGGACTCCAGCCATGAGCAAACTGGTAGAATTTCAGGACAAAGGAAAAAAAGGCAAACAGACATTTTAAGTTTCAAGCAGAAAACTGTGAGGTTTCTGTGTGTCCCAGTGTGTGTCTCTGTCCTCGGACAACATTGCTAAAGGCTAATTTGGTCAATGAGCTCTATTTAATTGGCCTAAAGAGAAGTAAGTGCTTACAAATCAAACAATTCTAAATTCAAAAAAATTAAACTAAAATGAACTTCAGGCTTGTGTGAACTGGTAAATATTCACTATTGAATTGATACCTGGTATTGATGTTTGTTTATTGATCTAATTAACACAGACATTGTGAAGATACTTTTGCAAATGATATAGCTTTGGGTGATTTATATTTACTATGCTACAAAATGATGATATAAATGATGATACAGGTCATGGTTGCTGAAAGAAAGTAGGACGTGTGTTTTCAATAAAAAGGCATAAGGAAGGGAATTACATTCTAGCAAGGGAAAGGAAGTAAATCTAAACTTACAGGTGGCTGTTCTCAGAATAGGCAAATAAAATAATAACACAGAAGTATAAAAAAGGTTTGTGGCAAGGGGAAGAGAGTTTGTGCATGATACAAGCTTCTTAAGACATTAAACTGTCTTTGAAACCTTTTCTTGTTACTTTGACTAAGTGAATAACTATTGTTTCACAGTGACTAAAAGCTGGTACCAATCTGGAATTTGGTTTTCTCTTCCTGTTAAAAGAACAAAGTTTTCTTTGAATGTGGCTTTCGATGACAGACTATGGCACACATAGACAAAGCTCATTCTGCTTCTACAAAAATTAACCCCTCATCAGGGAACTTATGGAGAAGGAAATGGCAACCTACTCCAGTGTTCTTGCCTGGAGAATCCCAGGGACGGGGGAGCCTGGTGGGCTACCGTCTATGAGGTCGCACAGAGTCGGACACGACTGAAGTGACTTAGCAGCAGCAGTATCAGCGGGGAACTTAAAACAGATAAACAATGGCTATAAACTAAATAGTTGGGGTTATGGGAAATCCAAGACAGCCACTTGGCTTTTCCTAGCTCCCTGACAAACCTCACTTTTATTTGATAAGATAAAGCCTTTCCTGGCTTAGTATCTCGCAATGGAGAAAAAATGTCTAAAATACGTTTTCTACAATCTCCAGTGACTGGGGCACCCACTTTGCTGGACAGGTAGTACAGACATTGGCAAGAAACTTCACAAGCTTCTTGGAGACTATCGTTTTCACTGATGTCCTCGGTCGTAGGGCAACAATGACAGAACAAAGGCTAGGTTACATGAGATTGAATAGACTGCTAAATATGACTACAATTTTCATGACTTTTTGTCTGACATATTACTGGCTTCTAATCTTTGTTTTCAGATATAAAGAAGCTCTCTCCTTAAATTACTGATAGTTTAAAACAATTTAGTGATTTACATCTGTGGGTAAAATTAAAACATTTTTCTTTTCTCTCTGCCTCGTCCCTCGAGAAACTGGAGACACTTGGGTTCTGAACAGCCTCATCAAGGTAAAAAAGACTATTTCTGGATCTATACAGAAATCTCAAAGTATACTGGGGAGCTCTAAAAGAAAAATCCACCAAATTGATGTCAGGCCTACGGCATCTATTATGTTTCCCTAAATATTAAGTTCTGCTGCTGTAGGTTTGTTAATTAAGGTCTGTATTTACTAAAACTCACTTCTGACATAGTTCCTTGCAGTTATGTTACATTGCCAAGAGGTTTAATTAAGTTATTAAAAAGGACACTCTGAGCTTGTCTCTAAAGCTTATCTCAGTAACCAGTCTTTGAATAAAGATCAAATGCTCCAGGATATGCAACCAGGAGATTAACAACAGGCTGTAGTCATTTAACAAACTAAGTCAGATGACCTGGAGATGTCACTGGGCTATACCTAATGGAAGTTCTTGACTTAAGTTCTTATGATTTTACTATTACTGCTAAACTATATTGCTTTCTATGTTGCCTGTTTCAAGAAGTATTGTCCCTTACATTATCAAGTGTGTGACCGAGTCACAGTTCCATATGAAACCCATAGTTATAATGTGACTCTGTATATGAGAAGAAGCAACAAGAAGGAATGTTTTCCTGGACCAAGAGACTAGTGAGACGGGTGAGGTCTAGAGACTTTTGCTACTCACAGGACCTAGTCTAATAACAGCACATTGAGTGGCCCATCGGTGAAATCTTCGACAGATCTAGGAATGAGCCTTCCCAGCACTGTGGGACAAGGTGGTCATGAAATGCCCCCCAAACTATGATTAAACTCATGGCCATAAAGGGGCCCTGCAACTGGAAACTGGCACGTGCCATCGGCAACTACAAAGATTAACTCGTGGACACACAGCTGTTGACCGTCAACATCTCCTGAATGGAATTCAGGGTGGAAATCAGAAATTAGGCACTCACTCTGTGCTCTGGAAAAATGGACAAAACAGGCCTTCAGACAGTTAGGTATTTTCAGGTAAAGATTTTTTTGAACCCAAATTCTTGCATCTTCTCATACCTAAAAAAATGCTAAAATTGTCAGTGGTGACAACTACTTTGGCTTATATGTTAATACCACAATAAGAGGCTAAAGCCTACTTGGACAAACTTAGACAACTGGCTACCTGGCTATAAGTCTCCCTAAAATAGCTGTCTACGTTGGGGTTCAGACTCATTCTTCTAAAAAGAAATGGTAATATTTATTTTGTCTGTTAAGATTCAGGTTGTCATTCTTTCAACTACTTATAACTGGGTCGGTGATACCTACACTGAAAATGTATACGAACATGCCAAATGGCTCCATTCTTATAAATAGGGAAGCCCAAGTATTGACTCTATCTAGACCAGGATCAAAGTTACTACCAAATGTAACCTGATTCTTTGACTCTTCCTTGGACTGCTGATTACAATAATTCTTTTACTGATATTTAATCTCTGCCTTTTAATCTGCTTATCTAGTTTGTTGTTTCTAAAGGATACAACGGCTTCCCAGACAAAGTAACCGTGATGCAGAGATTCTGGTCACTCTTCAAAATGGACTCTCCTGATGTTCCACTCTTCTCACAGATACAATCTTGATTTAGAAGCTCTCCTTAGTGGTAAACTATCTTGACTGTAATAATCGTAATCATCTTATTCTTGCTGTTTACTCCTTATATCTGTAACTCTATAATGAACTTGGTATCTAAGCAGCTTGAGACATTTAAGTTACTAATGATTGTTCATGCTTCTACAGCTTTTACTGCCTCCTCTAGCTATTACTCAGGGCCCCTGGATCAGAGACTCTTAACATGAAGAGTATGTTGCCAGAGACCCTCAACAAGGAGAGTATGTTGCCTAAACAATTTAGGGTCTGTGCCCCTTACCAGCAAGAAGAAGTTACGGAACGATTTCTCCACCCTTTCCCTGGCAACCATATTCTCCTACAAGAAAAAGGGAGGAATGAAAGAATTAAAGCTTGGGCAGGCAGTCCAAAACCCTTTAAGGAAGATGGGAATAACAGACCACCTGACTTGCCTCTTGAGAAACCTATATGCAGGTCAGGAAACAACAGTTAGAACTGGACATGGAACAACAGACTGGTTCCCAATTGGGAAAGGAGTACGTCAAGACTGTATATTGTCACCCTGCTTATTTAACTTATATGCAGAGTACATCATGAGAAATGCTGGGCTGGAGGAAGCACAAGCTGGAATCAAGATTGGCGGGAGAAATATCAATAACCTCAGATATGTAGATGACACCACCCTTATGGCAGAAAGTGAAGAGGAACTTTTCACTTGATGAAAGTGAAAGAGGAGAAGGAAAAAGTTGGTTTAAAGCTCAAAATTCAGAAAACGAAGATCATGGCATCTGGTCCCATCACTTCATGGGAAATAGATGGGGAAACAGTGGAAACAGTGTCAGACTTTATTTTGAGGGGCTCCAAAATCACTGCAGATGGTGACTGCAGCCATGAAATTAAAAGATGCTTACTCCTTGGAAGGAAAGTTATGACCAACCTAGATAGCATATTCAAAAGCAGAGACATTACTTTACCAACAAAGGTCCATCTAGTCAAGGCTATGGTTTTTCCTGTGGTCATGTATGGATATGAAAGTTGGACTGTGAAGAAAGCTGAGTGCTGAAGAACTGATGCTTTTGAACTGTGGTGTTGGAGAAGACTCTTGAAAGTCCCCTGGACTGCAAGGAGATCCAACCAGTCCATCCTAAAGGAGATCAGTCCTGGGTGTTCACTGGAAGGACTGATGCTGAAGTTGAAACTCCAATACTGTATTTGGCCACCTCATGCAAAGAGTTGACTCACTGGAAAAGACTGATGCTGGGAGGGATTGGGGGCAGGAGGAGAAGGGGATGACAGAGGATGAGATGGCTGGATGGCATCACTGACTCGATGGACATGAGTTTGGGTGAACTCTGGGAGTTGGTGATGGACAGGGAGGCCTGGCATGCTGCAGTTCATGGGGTCACAAAGAGTCCTACACGACTGAGTGACTGAACTGAACTGAACTGAACATTCTCTGCTCATGCGTTCCTTGAGCCTTATGCAACAATGTATCTTACTTGAGAACTGGCCTTTCTTTAGGTCCAGGAACTAATGATCACACAGAACATCTTACTCATGGAAATGCTTTTCTTAAACTCTCTGTTAATGATTATAATTGTAACAGATCTTGGCTGGGAATCTGTTTCTCAAGACTTGTATCCCTGATTAACAGCAACAGTATATCTCACCCAGAGACATTGCTGGAACCATTCTCCCTGGCTAATCTTGTGCCAAAGTTATCTCAGGATGTATGCCTTGGGACAGTGTCTGGTGGAATTTACAATCTTGAGGTATCCTTTTTATCTATTCTTAGCAGCTAGTTGAGAAGTATATAAAGCCTCACTTAAATCTGTGAGGCAGGTACTCTCCTGCCCCCTTCCAGTGCTTCTTGTTGGAAGCTTTCTCTATCCCCGTTACTTTAATAAACCTACACAAAACTTTGAGTAACTGAGATTGTCTTTGGTTCCAGAGTTAAATCTTCTCCTTCGGAGACCACAGATTTGGCAGCACCATTCACCATAAGCTATCAGAATCTCCAGGCAAGAATACTGAAGTGGGTTACCATTCTCTTCTGCAAGGGATCTTCCCAACCCAGGACTGAACCCAGGTCTCCTGCATTGCAGGCAGATTCTTTACTGTCTGAACCACCAGGGACCCAAATATTGAAGAGAAACCACCCAACATGGGGCTTGACCGCATGACCCTGGAATTAAGAGTCCCGTGCTCTACTGATTGAGCTAGCAAAGCCCTGATTAACTTCTGTCATTCCCCTTCCCCAAACCAAAATATAGAACCTTGATCCCCACATTCACAGCACCAGGTACTTTCTTAGGTACTGTTTCAAACCAGAGATGACTCAAAGTGGTTTCCATTCATCCATGCAGAGGAAGCCTCTCTCAGAGGCCCCAGCAGCCATTCATATTCCAACACACACGTGCGCACGCACACACACAGACACACACAAACAAACACACATGAAGATCTGGTCCCTTTAACATCAACCCAGGTTGAGTTGACTTTCCCTGCCCCACTGCCAACAAGAACTTGACCCCTGGCAACCATCCCCATCCCTACCCCCACACACATGCTCATCCTCTAGCTCTGGCCCCATTCAGCCCACTTTTACTCCACCAGTTTAGAATTATAATTATCACAGGCCTACATCAAGATCACACAATAAAGATACAAGATTGTATTTCTTTGGTCAAAATGTACATATAATATCAATAATAATACCTCACATAGCACCAGACTTACAAAGAATTTGTTGACATTTTTTCCTCATTTTCCCACAAAGTTCTTGAATTTTCCAGCTCTACTACTCTCCAGGTATGATCTACAGACACCTGACTGGAATAGAAGGGAATGTTTTGAACTTATGACACAGAATCCTATATACCTATATCCACATGTGAACTATCTGAGACCAGTCTGTACTCAAAAGGAGCATGCAAGATAGGCAGTGAGTCCATCACGACTACCCAAACCTCAGATGCCGCAGCACTCGATAAACCAGAAACTGGAAAGCCACCACCATCCAAAGAAAATTAAGGCAGACTGACAAAACAAGGACACTAGGGGAATTTAAGTCCTATTTCGGTGACAAGTATTAAATCCACTAGGTAGGCTGCGGGAAGAAAAGCCCTTGTGTAGAACATGGCAGGATTTGTGTCAGCTTTGCTAGGAACATGGTTTGTGCAGGATGACAGGTGAGAAGCCCCATTTCTCCTCTTCTGCCTCTACCGATCCTGACACAGAAAACCAACCTTGGCCCTGGACATCACAGCCTGGTGTCTCCACAAAGCACATCCAAGCTCACAGGCTTGGGTCCAGAATTCTCCATTGTGTTGCCCCCACCCCCGGCCCCCAGCAATTCCCCAAACCTGAGAGCTTCATAGGGCTTGCCTTTAATCAGCCGTTCAGGTCTCGTCCCAGGTAAGGTCCACATCGCCTGGGCCAAGTGTCCAAAGACAGTAGCATCGAGGGTGGAGAGCTTGGGCCCCATGATGTACTTCTTGTCGCCTGCAGCAGAGAGAGACAGAGAGAGAGGTCACTTCGCTGGCCCTTGCTGGCCCGATAAGCCACAATGGTATTCAGCATCTGCCATCATACATCTGCTTAACAGAGCATCAAAAGCTTTGCAAAACCAAATGCATGCACCTTCTTTTACCAAAAACTAGAAACAAAAGTGAAACAAAGGATTCTGTGATATATCAACTGATATGATAGCACAGTAGGAAAGTCACTGGGAACATACCAAGGTAAGCAGATGAGGGAGGGGGTTCATGGAGAAAAGGGAGAACTTATCACCCCCAGAACCCCAGAGGCACCTCCTTGTCTCCAACTCTAGTTGTTAAAGCTTGAGATGCTTAAGAACATCTGGACATTTGCTTAAACCATCTCAAGTCAAGCACAGCCAGCCTTGGCACTTACTTTATTAAATTAATACATTTCCTCAGGGAGAACCAGAACCCTAGGCTACTTAGGAAGTTTGAGAGGCAAGGCTCTGTATGATGTCTCCATGGTCTTGGCAAGGTTCTCACCACTGCGTGCCAACAGGAAACAAACATAAAGAGAAGCTTTAAAACTGCAAGATAAAAAGGCGGCCCAGGAGGAACTGGATCCATCCTCCTTCACATCCTGGTCCCACTGTTATTCACTATGAAAGCCTGCTCATTAATCAACCTCTCCAAGCCTCGGTTCTCCCATCTGGAAAAGGAGATGATATTAAAGGTATTTCCTAGGACCACTGTGAGGATTAAATTTCATAACACATGTAAAGCACTGAGCACCAGATCTGGGTAACTCATCAAATACCAGCACTCACGATAAGAGCCCTTCTGTTTTTCCAGTCTATTCCATATCTCACCCAAAGCTAAATTTCTAGGACATTCTTTTCATAGTGGCACTGCCTTTCACAACAACTTTTAATGATTTACAAAATGGGCTATGAAATATAGTCCAAACTCATCCTGCAGTCCAAGACTCATCACATTCTGCTCCCACCCACATGCCGGCTTTGCCCCTCACCCTTCTTTAACCCAGCAGGCCTGGGACAGCCCCATTCACCAGCCCAGGTCATGCTTCCCACTGCTACACCTCTGCTCACGCTGCACCCACACATCTCCTTTACCTCCCAAAACCCATATGTGCCCCCTACTTCTCTCCATCTCATAAATTATATTCATCTTTCCAGCACAAGCCTTCTTTCAAAGCCATCTCGTGGCAATGGAAGCTTTCAGTTCAGACAGCCCTCTTTCAAATTTCACTTTTACACATACGACCCAGATTCAAAGGGAAGAAAACGGGTTAAAGGAGAGCTACAATGGCTTCCTGGCCCCCCAGAAACGTTGATTTACTTAAACTGCTAAAAGGAAAGAGTCTAAGGGAAATGCTAGAGTACAATGTGAAGTCTGTTGTAGACTCCAAATATTTGGGGGAGCAAGAGGAAAAAATGTACATGAGTTTTAAAAAAACTTAGGAAACCTAAAAATAGAGCACATAAAACCTTGATAAAAAAAAGAAAAATAATAATGATAAATATAATCATTTGAATCTGTACATCAACTAATACATATAGCGTTCAGCCCAAATTTACTTTTTGCCTCAGAACATTAAAGCTAGAAGGACCCTGAGTTATTAATAATAACAGAAACAGACTAAAAATGCCAGCACCCAGTCTCTTGACTCCCAGCCTGATACTCTCTGCTCTGCACAAGCTGCCATAGAGAGCTTCATCTATGAGATAAAGACCCCAAGGAACAGCAGGAGGGTTAAGCTGTGAAAGTTTACAAAAGGATGCTTTTGATCAGGAGGGAATACAGAATATAGAAGGTGAAAGGAACAAAAGTCTAAGGGTTTTTAAAGGTACTTGCCCCCTCCCTCAAAAAATGGATAGAATTTAGCAGTCATGGTAGACACACAATTATACATGTATACACACACTACAGTTATAAATTTAAAGATTATAAAAATACTCTCTGTTATTAAGAAGTTCTCAGAGTACCCAATGGCAGGAAACTTTTTTTAAAACTTCCTAATTAATTTTTTAGTTAATTTTAGACTTATAGAAAAGTTACAAAAGTAGCAGTTTCTGTATACCCTTCAACCAGCTTCTGCTAATATGAACAGCTTAGGTAACCATTGAAAAAGCAAGAGAGTTTCAGAAAAACACCTACTTCTGCTTTATTGACTATGCCAACACCTTTGACTGTGTGGATCATAATAAACTGTGGAAAATTCTGAAAGAGATGGATACCTGCCTCTTGAGAAATCTGTATGCAGGTCAGGAAGCAACAGTTAGAACTGGACATGGAACAACAAACTAGTGCCAAATAGGAAAAGGAGTACATCAAGGCTGTATACTGTCACCCTGCTTATTTAACTTATATGCAGAGTACATCATGAGAAACGCTGGGCTGGCAGAAGCACAAGCTGGAATCAAGATTGCCGGAAGAAATATCAATAACTTCAGATATGCAGATGGCACCACCCTTATGGCAGAAAGCAAAGAAGAACTAAAGAGCCTCTTGATGAAAATGAAAGAGGAGAAGGAAAAAGCTGGCTTAAAGCTCAACATTCAGGAAACTAAGATCATGGCATCTGGCCCCATCACTTCATGGCAAATAGATGGGGAAACAGTGGCTGACTTCATTTTTAGGGGCTCGAAAATCACTGCAGATAGTGGCTGCAGCCATGAAATTTTAAAAGATGCTTACTCCTTGGAAGGAAAGTTATGACCAACCTAGAGAGCATATTAAAAAGTAGAGACATTACTTTGCCAACAAAGGTGCGTCTTGTCAAGGCTATGGTTTTTCCAGTAGTCATGTATGGATATGAGAATTGGACTATAAAGAAAGCTGAGCACCGAAGAATTGATGCTCTTGAACTGTGGTGTTGGAGAAGACTCTTCAGAGTCCTTTGGACTGCAAGGAGATCCAACCAGCCCATCCTAAAGGAGATCAGTCCTGAGTGTTCATTGGAAAGACTGATGCTGAAGCTGAAACTCCAATACTTTGGCCACCTGATACAAAGAACTAACTAACTGGAAAAGACCCTGATGCTGGGGAAGATTGAGGGCAGGAGGAGAAGGGGATGACAGAGGATGAGATGGTTGGATGACATCACCAACTCAATGGAGATGAGCCTGAGTAAACTCCAGGAGTTGGTGATGGACAGGGAGGCCTGGTGTGCTGGGGTCCATGGGGTCGCGAAGAGTCGGACACGACTGAGAGACTGATCTGAACTGAGCTAGGTAACCACAGTACATTTATTGTTGCTGTCCTTGTTTAGTCACCCAGTCATGTTGGACCCTTTTGCAATCCCATGGACTGGGATTCTCCAGGCAAGAATACTGGAGTGAGTTGCCATTTCCTTTCTCCAGGGGATCTTCCCAACCCAGGGATCAAATCCATGTCTCTTGCCTGCATCTCCAGCCCTGCTGGCAGATTTTTTACCACTGAGCCACCAGGGAAGTCCCTCAGTACATTTACCAAAACTAAGAAATTAACATCAATATGATTCAATTAACTGCGCTGTCCTCTTCACTAAAATTTTAGTAGTTTTTCAACTACTGTTCTTCTTTGCTTCAGGATCGCGCGTTGCATGTAGTTGACAGGTCACCTCAGTTCCTCGGTCTGTCCTTGTCACACACACCCACCGCCTCCCAGCCACACAGCCATACCCTACGAGATCTTAGTTCCCTGACCAGGGATTGAACCACATACCGTGAGCAGAGAGGCTTAACCACGGGACCACCAGGAAAGTCCCTCCTTGTCTTTTATAACCTTGACATTTTTAGAGAATACTGATCAGCTATTTTGCAAGATGTTCATCAACTTGGGTTTGTCCAAGGTGGTTAGTCATTAGAGTAGTAATCCATATTTGCAAATGCTCTTGTGATGCTTATTTCATATGTCAACCTGACTACCACATGGGGGATTAAGTGACGTGGTCAAACATTATTCTGGGACTTTCTATCAGGGTGTTGTGGGCGAGATTAACATTTAAGTGATAGGCTGAGTAAAGCAGAACACTCTCCCTAGTGTGGGTGGGCTTCCTCCAGTTAGTTGAAGGTCTTCATATGACAAAAGGGCTGACTCTCCCCAGAGGAAGGGGAAATTCCTACCGCCTGATTGCCTCTGAACTAGGACGGAGGCCTTTGCTGACTTCAGACTTAAATGGAAACATTGGCTCTTCCAGGGTCTTGAGCCAGTTCTGACTGGAACTACACCATCAGCCTTCCTGGGTCTCCAGCTTGCCAACCCCCTCTGCAGATCTTGGTATCTGTCAGCCTCCATAATTGTATGAGCCCATATAAATTTATTATATAAGAGAAACAGACATGGATAGATCCAGAGATCTAGATCTATATCTCCTATTGGTTTATTTCTCTGGAGACCCCGATACCCCTTCTCAGAGCTTCATATCAGGAGGTCCACAATGTCCATATGTCTTATCACTGGGAATATTAACCCTGACCATGTGGTAATGGTAGTATCTGTAAGGTTTCTTCCCTGTAATGTTACTAGTTTTCCTTTTGCAGTTAATAACCTTGGGGGAGAAACTTTGAGACTGTATCACTATCCTGTTTCTCCTCAAACTTTGGCCCACTAATTTTAGCATCCATCAGTAGACGTCAACTGAAACAACTAAATACTGTGGAGTTTGCCTAATCAGGATTTTCTATTTCTCTATTACTTCTACATGTATTGATTCAAATACTACTGTTCCCTTCATCCCCCTTTTACTGACATATTCAATCATTTATTTATGTAAACATGCACTTGTCGATATGTCTTTTACTGTATGGCCTGTAATCCAGTACTCTCATTATTCCTTATGTTGCTGAAATTGTTCCAAATTTGGTCTTTTGAGCTTAGCAGGAAGTATTTTTAAGAAAAAGACTGAATTTAGATTAGATTCTGCTTAGAGATGAAAAGGCCAAGTCAAAGTCTCAAGTCTGTAGCATCCCCAGGCTTCCCCAAGTGGGCCCAGTTCTCACTACTGGAGGGTTTTAGCAAAAATAGAACATTAAGGGCCCTTCTGAAGCACTGAGGGAGGAGGTTTAGGTGATGAGACAACTCAAGCTTCATTTTCATGTGTAGAGATGCACAGAAGCAGCTGGCGGTACTCTCATCACCACCTCCCATCCCATCCCTCCTCAAATAACCTCCACTGGTCTAACTCAACACTTCCCTTAAGGCTCAGATCACATGCTCCCTCCTCTACTCCAGAAAGGTTACCTGCACTGTCCATTCCTCGACCACTTCTCCTCTGCCAGCCCCCAGAGGCACACCTGCTTAGAGCAGGGCTGTTCAAAGAGCAGTTTGGGACCAGCAGCATCAGCATCGCAAATGCTACCTATTTAATCAAAATGACTGAGAGTGAGACTGGGAGAGAATCTGTGTTTTAACAAGCTTTCAGGTCAGTGATTCTTAGAGAGCCAGCAATTCTTGGACCACACTTTGAACAGTGCTATTCCAGATGGTTCTCATGTACTCTGAAGTTTGGTAAGTGCTGGTCTAGACTAGAGTATATCAGTGTTCTTAAACTCGAGCATGCATCATAATCCCCTGGAGGACTTTTAAAAAATACTGATTTATCTCCCACGAATCCCCAGGTTTCAGATTCAGTAGGTATGGGTGGGACTCAAGACTCTGCCTTTCTAACAAGAGCTCAGGTAGTGCTAAGGCTGCTGGTCCAGGAACCACACTTTGGGAAACACTCATCTAAATCAGTCATTAGGTAATTCACACATGTCACCTCATAGTCTTATTTATGTGTGTGTCCTATCTCCTCAAGTAGTGTTTAATCTCCTTGAGGGCAGGTAACCCACTTTTACTTTTCTGCCCATCTGATATCTATCATAGTAGAAATCAGCAAATAAGGTGTTGATAGCCTTAAGTATTAACCACTTTTATCCCTAGTGGCTTAGTGGTAAAGAATCCACCTGCCAACGCCTGCCAATAGGTTAGATCCCTGGGTCTGGAAGATCTCCATTGGAGGTAGAAATGACAACTCACTTCAGCATTCTTGCCTGGGTAATCCCATGAGGACAGAGGAGCCTGGCGGGCTACAGTCCGTGGGGTCGCAAAAGAGTTGGACACAACTGAATAACTAAACAAGAACAACAGCAACTAGATTTAAGTATGTTTGCTCTCTGTCCTTTCTTAGAATAGAGAACTCCTGTAAGGATTTTAAAACGTAAAAATGTGAAAGCATTTTGTAAACTAGAAGGTGCTATTCTAACACATGTAATTATTTTACACTCATCACCAATAATAGAACAAGTACTATTTGTGGGCAGAACAGTCCAACTTTCCTCCCAATATAGAAATCCCTTCACCCACTTTCTGACCAGACAATTCCCAAACCCAAGCCCTCCAGGAACTTATCCCTCATTTCCTGGGCAAGGCAGGCAATTCTATGGTTAGTCAGTTCCTTACACTGAGACAAAATATGTCTCCGTGGGACATCTACCATTGATTCCAGATCCTTCCTCTGGAAGCACACAAAGTATTTATGGTCATATTTACTCTACATGGCAGGGAGTCTCTGGTGGCTCAGTAGTAAAGAATCCATCTGCCAATGCTGGAGATGCAAGAGATGCGTATTTGATCCCTGGGTCGGGAAGATCCCCTGGAGAAGGAAATGGCAAGCCATTCCAGTATTCTTGTCTGGGAAATACCAAGGACAGAAGATTCTGGCAGGCTACAGTCCACGGAGTTGCAAAGAGTCAGACATGACTTAGACACTAAACAACAACTCTGCACAGCACCCGTTCCTAGGAAAATTAAGTCTCCACTAACATGCTTCTAGGTAAAAACTGATGACTTCTTTTCACACATATCACTATGGGGTAGTGAGCAGAGTGTTTGGGAAGTAGCTACAGAAATGAACATAGAATTACATCTACTTACTCCCTTACTAATTCTGTTCCCAGATTTTACTGGCCACTATCAGCTCCATTTCTGCCATTTAGCTAAATTTCCAAGTGCTGTAAGTGGCAGAAAAGACTGGCTGTGCTGGAAAATATTGTTCTAGAGAGAAATTAAAGATTAATAGTCAAAAAACTTTCAAGCACTCATTTTTCTATTAGTCTAAGAATAAATGATAATTACATGTTTCACCTACTTAGTGTCCCCTATCCTTGAGCACCAATACAATTTATAAGCAGATAATTCCAGTGAAGTCAATGTTGATATCATTCCTTTTCTAACTGTCCCTCTCTCAATTAACTGAGACTTCAAGGACTATTGAGAAAGAAAGATTTTGAGTACCTTCCCCAAGGATGGCAAGATCTCAGTAACCTTCCAACCTTCAAAGAACACACACTTGAAGTTCTTTTTCTGCATGAGACTCTCCCAGAGGGCAAGCAGCAGGAAATCTACATTCTAGTCTCTTTTACACTCCTGGTCAGATTTCTCTTTGTCAGAAACAATAGGACTGGCCACTTCTTAAAGAGCTCTTGCTCATATTCCCAGCACACTCTAAAATCACTGAATGTGTGATTCTTTCAACTACAGGAGGTGCTATCTTATATAAGAGATTATTAACTGTCCTTATGGGTAAATATCAGAATTAAAATCATTAACTTTTACAACATTCTGACATTTACTAGTTGCATCAATTGGCTTCCACTCTGGGAAAAAAATTAAGGTGGGGGGTGGGCACCAGAAGAAGCCCCTAAATTTAATCGCTTCTCAGACTGTATTCTGGAAGGCAACTAGATACTCCTATAATCTTCTACAAAATTCTCTAGAGGGACATACAAGAAAATTTTTTTCAGTGTACATGCATTATCTTGACCCCTTCCCTAATTGCGATCTCACCTCTTCCTCCCAATTTTCTCTTTGTTGATGTCCCTGCTCTTAAAATTCCCTGTGGATCAAACAAGGATGCACATGCATTCTCCACTATAAGGACAGGATTGCACTTGCTCTTCTGAACTTCAGTCCTACTATTAATGTGTCTGAACACCTTCTGAACTCCACACTTACAGCATTCATGCACATACATTGTAATTTTAAGGAAGTGGGATAAAGGAATTGCAGTAGTTGTAGAAAAATTTCATATATGGGAGATCTAGAGTAGGAAAATATTTCCCAGGAGGAGGCAAATACCTGATTAGCTTCACTTATTATTATAATTTGGTATCATTAAACAGCAGCTTCTGGAAGTCTTCAAGAACCATAGCTGACATCTCTAACAATGACGCAGCGTTACTGACTTACTGATGATGGGCCTCCTTATCTATCTCTTTTCTTGAAGTTGCTGCAATTTTGCTGGTTTGGGGTCTGACTAGACATTTAACTGAAATAGTGAGATTTGAGGAGTATAAAAGCTCTATGTATCTCCCCAGTTTCACTTTCCCAACTACACCTTCTAAGGGTAAAGAATATAGAGCAGCCCAAGTCAAATCACTTCCCAAGAGGCTTTCTCCTTAATTTCATTTCTGTCCTGGCTGTTCTGTATTTGGGCAACAGAGGAGGCAGCTGTTCTCTTTATTCAATAAAGACTATCTGGTTGCCCTCAAATATGATTTAGTTAATAAAATAACACATCAGACTGAATTCAATGTGATGTTGAAGTTTAAAATCAAATTCTGTTGTAAGGAACTTATCCTTCTTTTAAGAAAGTTGAGCAGAAGCAGATTCTAATGGCAGGTTTTGTTTGGCCACCAGGGTCCTGCAAGCAGACTCCACATTCCTGGAGGACTTTTCTTCATGTTATGGATACCAGGTTTCACCTTAGCTGGAATCCAGGATCTTCAACCATTCTCAAACATTTGTTTAGTTGCTAAGTCGTGTCCGACTCTTTGCAACTCCATGGACTATAGCCAGCCAGGCTCCTCTATTCAAGGGATTTCCCAGGTAAGAATACTGGAATGCATTGCCATTTCCTTCTCCACTCAAACATCTGAGCGATCACCAAACTGGTGAAAATCTTTAACCACCAGAACTGTTTAGCATCTGGCCAGAGTGGTAGACCTGACTCACACAAAAGGCACAAGTCCCTTGGGATGAAACCAAACTGCTATCGACCTCATCTTTCTGAGGAATTCCCCGGCAGTCCAATATTAGGACTCAGTGTTTTCACTGCTGGGGTCTGGGTTTGAGCCCTGGTCTGGGAATGGCAAAAAAAAAAAAAAAAAGGAATCTGATTGCTTCTCAGATGAAATACCCTTGAGTACGCTGGGTATCACACCAGAATTCCGTGCGCTGCGTCTTTTCAAGCACAGGACTAGGCCTTTAGCTCCTACCCTGTGGGAGATCTATCACTCCCCTGCTGAACCCTCTTGTCCATGTATCCTGACCATTGGATGGTTAAGAATGGCCCACACAACTGTCTCCCCAGTGCACACCATTTTCTCAAAGATCACTGAATCCAGAGACGGAAACCTCCTGTGAGTCAAGCTCTATCGTCTCGGAAGAAATCCGGGTTTCTTCCCAGCCAAGACAAGAACACTGCTAAAACCAGAATGAGAAGTAGTGTCTCTGAAGAGACTGAAAGATAAGATTCCATTTCCAAAAGATGCAAAATCTTTTATCCACATAACTTAAGGCAACAGAGATTTGATGCCTGTTGCCCATCACAGCAGGATAAGCACTCTTTCCTCTTGACAACCCAGCTGTACCCTTCACGGTTCAGCAGTGCTCAAAGAGGCTCCTACTAGGTTTAATGGGATTGGGGCTATGTAGGTGTGTTTGTTATTGATGGCTACATAACAAATTTTCTCAAAAATTTAGCAGCTTAAAAGGCCAAATATTTATTACCTCACAGTTTCTGTGAGTCAAGAATCCAGGCAGCTTTCGCTGAGTGCCTCTGGCTCAGGGTCTTTAACAGGCTGCAGTGAAGATGTCAGCCAGGGATGCAACTAGAATTATCATACTAGGTGAAGCAAGTCAGAAAGAGAAAGACAAAGGCCATACAATATCACTTACATGTGGAATCTAAACTACGTCACAAATGAACTCACCTATAGGGGCTTCCCTGCTGGTTCAGACAGTAAAAAAAAAATCTGCCTGCAATGTGGAAGACCTGGCCTCGATCCCTGGGTCAGGAAGACCCCCTGGAGAAGGGAATGGCAACCCACTCCAGTATTCTTGCCTAGAGAATTCCATAGACAGAGACGACTGGCAAGCTACAGTCAATAGGGTCACAAAGAGTCGGACACGACTGAGCAACTAACACACACACACACACGAAACAGAAACAGACTCACAGATACAGCAAAGAGACTTGTGGTTGTCAAGGGGGAGGAGAGGTGGGGAAGGGATGGACTGCGATTTTGAGGTTAGTAGATGGAAACTATTACAAATAGAATGCATAAGCACCAAGATCCTACTGTATAGCACAGGCAACTCTATTCAATATCCTGGGATACATTATAATGGAAAAGAATATAAAAAGGAATGTGTATATATGTATGACTGAGTTATACAGAAGACATTAACACAACATTGTAAATCAACTGTATTCAATAAAAAAAAATAAATTTAAAAAAAATCCCCAATATTGGGGAAAAAAAAAAAGATGTCAGCCAGTCTGCAGTTATCTCAAGGCTTGACTGGGGGAAGACGCTTCCCAACTCACTCATAAGGTTGTTAACAGGACTATATAGCACTGCTGGATCCTGGTCATGAGTTCCCTGCCACGTGGGCCTCCCCACCACACTGCTCACGATGGTGTAGGCTTCCACCAGAGCAAGTGAAAGATCAAGGGCAGGAGAAGTAAGATGTGCAAGACAGAAGCTACCATTTTTTTAAAAACCTAATCTTAGAAGGGACATCCCATTGTTTCTGCCATATTCTGTTTGTCAGAAGCAAAGCAGTAAGTCCAGCCTGTGCTCAAGGGAAGGGGATTACCCGAGAGGATGAATCCTGGGAGCCAAGGATCACTGGGGCATCTTGGAGGCTGACGACCACAGGAGAAAAATATCGGCACAGCATTTAAAATTATAGGTTAAATGTCATGATATCTGTAACTTTAAAACACTTCCACATCAAGAAAAAAATAGTTGAGGTAAGTATGACAAAACATTAACTATTAAATAGAGGTGGTGGTTATAAAGCTATTATTTGGACTATTAAATAATATTCTACTTCTCTGTGTGTTTTACATATTATACATCATATGTATAATATATTATGTTTTATTATGTTGTATATTACATAATTAATGTATATACACATGTGGGCTTCCCTTGTGGTAAAGAATCCGCCTTCAATGCGAGAGATACTAGTTCAATCCTGGGCTGGGAAGTTCCTCTGGAGAAGGGGAAGGCTACCCCCTCCAGTATTCTGGACTGGAGAATTCCATGGACTGTATAGTCAGTCCATGGAGTCACAAAGAGTTGTACACAACTGAGCGACTTTTACTTTCTTTCAAATATACATGTATATTATTTTAAAAGTATATTTATTACCATATGAGGGTAAGGACTATGTATTGTATTACTATTTGCCTAAGCACACTGGAAATGTTCCATAAATGTCAGCTCTTGAAATTATTTTGATTATATGCAAGACACAGCTCTGGGTACTTGGGATTGTGTGACTAACAGAACAGACAAGGTCACTGCTCTCATGGAGTCTACATCCCATGGAGAGAGGATAAACAAATCAATCAATAAATAAGAAAGCATCAGCCAGTGATATGTGCAATGCAGAGAATTAAGTAAGGTGATGTGATAGAGGGTGACTGACAGTTATGTTAGACTGGTGGTCAAGGAAGGCCTCTCTGTGGAGGTGATAGTTACCCAGAGACGTGAATGTCAAGAAGGATCTAGTGGTGCACAAATCTGGAGAAGGGAATTCTAGTCAGGGAAAACAGCTAAGGGAAGCATCACAAGGTCAGGGTAAGAAGCTGTGTTTGTGAAGTAGAGAGAAGACAAGTGTCGTTTTCACAGAGTGGGCAAGGTTTAAGAAATGAAGTTGGAGAATAGACTTATGGACATGGGGAGAGAGGAGGAGAGGGTGAGATGTATGGAAAGAGTAACATGGAAACTTACATTCAGTTCAGTTCAGTTCAGTCGCTCAGTCGTGTCCGACTCTTTGCGACCTCATGAATCGCAGCACACCAGGCCTCCCTGTCCATCACCAACTCCAGGGTTTACTCAAACACATGTCCATCGAGTCAGTGATGCCATCCAGCCATCTCATCCTCTGTCATCCCCTTCTCCTCCTGCCCCCAATCCCTCCCAGCACCAGAGTCTTTTCCAATGAGTTAACTCTTCCCATGAGGTGGCCAAAGTACTGGAGTTTCAGCTTTAGCATCATTCCTGCCAAAGAACACCCAGGACTGACCTCCTTTAGAATGGACTGGTTGGATCTCCTTGCAGTCCCAGGGACTCTCAAGAGTCTTCTCTAACACCACAGTTCAAAAGCATCAATTCTTTGGCGCTCAGCTTTCTTCACAGTCCAACTCTCACATCCATACATGACTACTGGAAAAACCATAGCCCTGACTAGACAGACCTTTGTTGGCAAAGTAATGTCTCTGCTTTTCAATATGCTGTCTAGGTTGGTCATAACTTTCCTTCCAAGGAGTAAGCATCTTTTAATTTCATGGCTGCAGTCACCATCTGCAATGATTTTGGAGCCCCCCAAAAAATAAAGTCTGGCACTGTTTCTACTGTTTCCCCATCTATTTCCCATGAAGTGATGGGACCAGATGCCATGATCTTTGTTTTCTGAATGTTGAGCTTTAAGCCAACTTTTTCACTCTCCTCTTTTACTTTCATCAAGAGGCTTTTTAGTTCCTCTTCACTTTCTGCCATAAGGGTGGTGTCATCTGCATATTACCATATGTAAAATAGATAGCCAATGGAAATTAGCTGTGTGGCTCAGGAAACTCAAACAGGGGCTCTGTATCAATCTAGAGCAGTGGGATGGGGAAGGAGATGGGAGGGAGGTTCAGAAGGGAGGGGATATATGTATACCTATGGCTGTTTCATGTTGAGGTTTGATAGAAAACAACAAAATTCTGTAAAGTGATTATCCTTCAATAAAAAAATTAAAAAAAAAAAAGAAATTGGAAAGAAGGCAGGACCCCAGCAAGTGTACAGCAAAGTATTAAATGTATATATATATATATTCTTTTCCCTATTAGGCTTATGAAAATGAAAGTGAAATCGCTCAGTCGTTTCTGACTCTTTGCAACTCCATGGACTGTAGCCTACCAGGCTCCTCTGTTCATGGGATTTTCCAGGCAACAGTCCTGGAGTGGATTGCCATTTCCTTCTCCAGGGGATCTTCCCAACCCAGGGATTGAACCCGGGTCTCCCGGATTGTAGACAGACGTTTTACCGTCTGAGCCACCAGGGAAAGGTTATTATAGAATATTCAGTATGGAATGGGATTTAAAGATCTACTGTCTGCATGGCATTATCTTGTGAACATTTTTCTTTTCTTTTAATCATTCAGGAATTGGAACCCAAAACATTTAAATACATGGGCCTGCCATGAGGCGCTAGTGGTAAAGAATCTGCCTGCCAATGCAGGAGACACAAGAAACACACGTTCAATCCCTGGGTCAAGAAGATCCCCTGGAGTAGGAAATGGCAACCTGCTCCAGTATTCTTGCCTGGAAAATTCCATGGACAGAGGAGCCTGGCAGGCTACAGTCCACGGGGCTGCAGAAAGTTGGATACGCACACACACTACATTTAAACATAAAGTGACTTTTCTCAGGGAAGAAACAATTAGAAGACCCCCAGGATGAAGCAAAAACCAGACTGCTTCTGTCAGAATGACATCAACCAATTTGTGCCTCTAAATAAGCCATAAAGATTCTAAGAATTCAGCACTGATTAGCATTTCATTTTAATCTGCTAAGTTAACTTTTTTATTTCCTTAATAATCAACACACTTTTACCAACTGAGATAGCAACGATAAAACTAGAAAAGAAATCAGCTACAACTCAAGGCCACAACTGTCTATCCCATACGGATGTAGAGATTTTAACAAGAGCAGGGCCTGGCCCCACCAATCAATCCCTGGCTATTGAAAGTGGCCAGGCCCCCCAGGCCTCCATTGCTCCTGCCTTCTGGAAGCCTGGAATGGATGTGATGCCTGAAGAGAAGAGCTGCTGCTCTCTGAGGATTGGAGCTAATGGCCCTCTCCATTAGAAGCTGCAGCAATTTAGTTACTCAACAATATGTAAAGATCTTTCAGAGCACATGGATCACTTCACTTCAGTCAGATCAGATTCCGGTATGAGTCTGTACAAAGCTTAAGTTTTCACAGGAACCCCATCAATCCAGGTAAAAATAAAATTTATGGATTCCAAGTGAAATTATTACCATTCTTGCAGGTGACTTTAACAAGCCACCTATGCACACGTACAGAAGTTCTCCTGAAGCAGAAGAAATGCATTGTCATTCGCTAGCTGCGCAGCCCGAGACTGGCTCCCTAGCCTCTCTGACTCCTGTTGGGCTTTCTCATCTGTGAAATAACCAACTCCCACGGGTGCTGTAAGACTACAACATCTTCAGGACGCTGTTAAAAATACTGTCTAAAATTTATTCACACACAAAAAAACCCTTGCAGTCTGCGTAGTAGGTCTGTGACATGGAGAGAAGGAAGGAGTGGGCCAAGGCCCATGCAGACAGACCCAACCAGGGTCACCATAACCAAGACACAGTTCCCTCATGTGGCCCCTTCCCAGAACACACACCTGCCCTTCTCTCTGCCCTATAGTAAATGACAAACATATTTGAATCACCTCCTGGATTTTAAAAATACCTTTCCCAGCCCTGATCCTAATAAGCAATGAGGGCTGAGAACCACTGTCCTAGACAGGCCCCTGTAATTTGCAAAGGGCTTAGAACCTACATTAGAAAACATTGCTTTGAGATTCCAGAACATGCCTTATAGTGTCTATCATATTCTTCATCTGTGGGTTTTCTCTTTCGAGCTAGATTGACAGGCATAATTACTCCTGTCTTTGTTCTCCTCCTCTGCCCTCTATTCAGTTACTCAACATATGCTAAATATGCTAATATGTACATAGATATAACCTAATGTTTCTCATCCTTTTCTGCTGCCAGTTGCGAAGACTCTGCCCTGCCACTTTCACTGGGAGGCATGGCGTGTGGCTGCTGTGTGCCAGGTAGGCTCCCAGCCTCGGCCTGAATGCCTCATGAAAAGGCAGTGCAGCTTACATGATGCAATTAAACAGGGTAGGATGAGCAGCTATTAAAACAGCCTATTCCCAAGCTCTCTTAAAAAACAAAAAACAATTTTGCTACTGTCCAAAAGCCTTGGAGTAAAAATCACTTCAAAAGAAGTAGAAGGTTAGGAGAGAGGTTTATCGGAAATCAACCTTGTTCAAAAAGTAGATTTAAAAACAAGTGGCACAGAGTAAATGCAGATCATTTAAAGCACCCAGCCTTTGGAAGTCATGAGTGGCAGCCCAAACATAAATCTCAATCCAAGAGATGAACCAGAACACGAGTGAATAAATCTGCCTCGTCTTATAACATGGAAACCCGCCTCTGCTCTTTTCTCTAGAGAATAAATACAAAATTATCAAACCATCAGAACCGAACGGATCCCCACGACAATTTCTAGTTAAGCATGATATTGCCTGTGAAAGGCTCCCCGGCTATCTGGATGGTGGTCCTCACCCTCATGGAGCAAATAAAAAACAGCGGCTCCGACCACATGAGAAGATGTGTGTGTGCACGCGTGCTGTGTCGCTTCAGTCGTGTCCGACTCTGTGCAACCCTGTGGACCGTAGCCCACCAGGCCTCTCTGTCACAAGCCCGTCTAACTTTAGATGGGTCTGTTCTACAGTGCTGTCAACCCTGAGCTGCCATCTGTTGTCATTTCCCCTCATACACACCCCAGTCCCCCTCTGCCCTCCTTTCCTCTGCCCAAACATGCCCATCACCTGCAGCAACACCTAAGGCACCCTCTTCCAATACCTGAAAAAAAAACTAGTTTATGACCCTATATCTGCACTTCTCCAGACTATCTATGCCTACTATCTTCCTCACAGGAAATTATCTTGAGACTAACTACCTTCCTAATCACCCTTCTCTGGATGCACCCAGGTTTGACCACGTTCTTTTTAAAAGATGGACCTCAGAATTGAGTATTGCATTCTTTGTTCAACAAACACTTGCTGAAAGCCTCATATGTGCCAGGGGCTTGTTCAGGCTCTAGAGACAGAAACTTATCCACCAGGCCTGGCACCCAGTCCAGTTGAGGAGACCGTCAAGCCTATCATTCAGAGATAGTACAGGAAGTGCTCTGGGGGAGAAAGTACCAGGGGCCTGGGAGCAGGGAACAGGTTCTCCTGACACAGTCTGGGAGAAAGTTCCAGAAAGGCTTCCTTGAGGAAACAACTTAATCCAAGACATTATGCTTTGTTTAAACAGGCTACATTTTTATTAGCTTCTTTGGGAGTCCATCATGCTGGTGACATACTGAGATTGAAGTCAACTAAAATCCTCATATCATTTTTCATACATCTCTCCCCACCCTGTATTAGTGCAATTCAATTTGAGGTCCTAAGTATAGAATTTGACATTTATCCCTACTGGCTTTCTTCTTGTTATGGTTGACAGCTTTGATTCCTGATTTTTCCATCCAATTTTTAGCTCTCGTTCCACCTGGAGTCATTTAAAAACCATTAAACTTGTCTTTGAAGTTGTCAATAGATCTCTGAGAAAAGACAAGAGCAGCGTCCCTGGAGATTCAGGGGATACCAGTCCATTAATGGGTACTGTGAGGACACAGATACTCAGCCAAGCACACACCCACCACCAATTAATCCAGGGGTTTCCAAATTTTTTATTTGGTAGGGGAGGTTCTCTATCAGACAAAATGAAACAGATTCCCAATACACAGAGAGGTAACAGAGGAGCTGATCTAAGTGAAGAAAGGGTAGAAAGAGTCCAACCATCAAGGGATCCCTCTCCCCGACAACAAACCACTCAAGAAACCTTGGTGGTACCATAGGCATCCATAAAGCCACCTTTGGAAATGAACCATCTTCCACAAGCATATCATGAGAGATGGTCGCCAATGGTTTGAAGAAATCAAGAGATTGTCCAATCAGTAGGCCCAGCAAGTCAAGAAAATAAACAGCTGATCCTGAACAACGTGAATTTTAACTGCTGCAGGTCCACTTGTATGCAGATTTTTTTTTCAATAAATACACTGTTCACATATATGATCCGAGGCTGGTTGAATTTGCTGATGTGAAACCCACAAATACAAAGACCCAACAATGGGGCTTGAACATCTGCGGGATTAACAGCAGGTCCCAGAACAAACCCTCAGTGGACACAGAGGGACGACTGCAGTCATTTTTTGACATGACATTCGCAATGAACCAATAACAGTCCTTCAAGAAAACCAGTCATCTATTCAATAATTCATTCTAGTGTTTTATTTCATTATGAGAATCTACTTTCTCTCTCCCCCTTTTGGAAACAAGGATGATTTCCTATCTCCATCTTCTGACATTTTTCCTAGCCTCCTCATTTCTGAAAGATTACAATCATAATTCTAAGATCACATGGGGCAATTTTTCACATCCTAGGATATTGTCAGCCTAGAAACATGAGCTCCAATATACTATAAGCTTCCTGAAAGTGGACACCATTATACCATTATTATTCATCTTTGTTTCCCAAGAGCCTAGCATAGCAGCCAGTGCATAATTGATACAAAAATAATGTTCAGGTAGTTTTCCTGTTAGTCTTTAGTTGTTTAAAAATCTTGAAATGCTCTCTTTTGACCTTCTCACTTAATTTAGATTTCAATTCAACTTTTTATGTAGAAGCAAATTATGAGTTGAGTGTTGATTTTATCCTTGCTGTCACTTAAGTTTGCATCCTTGGGAAAAAAAACATTTAAATGTTCTGAGCTCTCTTGCAAACCACAATCCTCAGTCTCCTGACATTACAGCTCTCTGCTCAGCTCTTTAGAGCACCCTTTGCAGTAATAACAATTTCGTTGGGTATGCTTGTGATCAAAGAGAACTGATGAAATGCATCATTCTTTCCGGAGAAAAATGCAAATTACTTACAAACGATCCATAAGTAGCCACCTAAGGATAAACCAATTTATATGTGTTCTGTCATGGTTAAACCTTCAGCTGCCCTAAGAGAAGGGAAAGCTGACAATATAAGGGAGCAGATAAGGATGAAGAAAAAGAGAGTGGTGAGTGCCTAGTAACTTAAGCTTCCCGTTACCATATCAAGCAAAAACCAAGCACTCTGGTCAGAAAAAATCCATACTATTAATAATCATAATCAGTGTTTCAGCATTATAATTCTCTTTATAGATAAAAATTCTCATAATTTTTTTTTAGGAAAAACCCTAAAAGGCTTAATTATCTAGTAATTACAGTCGTCCCTTAGGATATCAGTTCCAGGATTCCCACATATACCAAAATCCGCAGATGCTCAAGTAAGTCCCTTAGTCAGCCCTCCATATCCACAGGTTCCACATCCACAGATTGAGCCAATCACATATCCTAAACATAGCACTACAGGATCCAGGCTTGGTTGAACTGCAGATGCGGAAATCAGGTGGATCCGGTTTCCCTGGGGGCTCAGCAGTTAAGAATCCTCCTGCCAGTGAAGGAAGATTCCACACACTGAGGAGCAGCTAAGCTTCTGCACCACAACTATGGAAGACCCTGTACTCTAGAGCCTGTGCCCCACAAGAGAAGCCACTGCTGTGAGATGCCCGTGCATTGCAATGGAGAGTAGCTCCCACTTGCCAAAACTAGAGAAAGCCCATGCACAGCAAGGAAGACCCAGCGCAGTCGAAAATTAATCAATAAATATTCCCAACTCATTCACAGTCCCTTACAAAGAGCCAAAGGCAGCTACGCTCCTACAGTCAGACTCATACAGTCCTGAGTCAAAGGCATTACCCTTCTGTCTGCATTCTAATCATTCCAAGTACACTCTCCCACCTAAGGTCTCCAGCCATGGCTAAAAAGAACATTCTTTCATAGGATTTTTCAGTTTCCACCTAGAGAGCCCAGGCTTATTTCTGATCCTGCCTCTTAAAAGCATTCACAAATTTCAAATTTTGCTCAGAAAGTACCCTCAGATCCACAGATCCTGGAGTGCCTCATTGGCTGGCTGCTAAACGTCTCCAGACATTCATTCAATTTTCTCCTTCATTCATCCAGCAGGTATCTGTTGCCCACCAACAGTGCCCAGCTGAGCCTCATAACTGAAATTGTATTCTTATTATTCTATCCCCTATATGATTATCTCTCCCAAACCAACTCTATTTGCCAATTATTCATTTGCTTTTCCCATAAGTGCTGTGTCACTATGCAGGGTCTATGAAGGTCCAATCAAAAGTAAAGAAACACTAGAGTTCAGTCATCTGTGCTGCTTCATTATGATCAGATAAATGCATGGCTCCCTGAAGACCCCTTCATAACAGTATGAACTACCACCTACACCCCCATCCTGCAGACTGTTTCCCCAGCCTGAACTTGGGAGGCAGTCAGAGACACGAGAAGAAACTCGGTCCAGCTTCATCCACCTCAACACCCATACATGAGGAGCTACCGCTTCACCTTTCCTTAGTTCCGGTCCCCCTGACAAAAGCTGCTTTCCAAAGGCTTCATATTGCAATCAGGCGCTTGAGAACCACAAGACAAGGACTATAAAACTGCAGTCTGACAACAACCTAAGGCACATTCCCCAAAGAGGGAAGTTCTTGTACTGCAGCTACAAGATTCCCACCCCAATCTATTTCTTACCCAGCCCAGCTTCCTGCTCTGCAGTCCCAACACTCTAAGACCAGTTTTCTTATAATAAAGTCCATATGTGACAAACGCATTGCTAACATCACACGCAACAGTGAAAAGCTGAAAACATTTCCCCTAAGATCAGGAAAAAGGCAAGGATGACCACTCTTAACATTTTTATTCAACAGAGTATTGGAAGTCTTAGCCACAGCAATCAGAGAAGAAAAAGAAATAAAAGGAATCCAGACTGGAAGGGAAGAAGTAAAACTGTCACTGTTTGCAGATGACATGCCAGTATGTGGAAAATCCTAGAGATGCCACCAGAAAACTGCTAGAGCTCATCAATAAATTTGGTGAAGTTGCAGGATACAAAATTAATATACTCAATCACCACTTCTGCGCCATAGCAAGCCTTTTCAGTCTGAACAGATGGGACCCCAAAGGTATTTCAGGTTAAAAATGAGTTAGAGATTTTTCTATTACTAGTCACAAAGCCTATATATTATTAATCTTCTGCATATTATTTATGGGCTTCCCTGATAGCTCAGTCGGTAAAGAATTCACCTGCAATGCAGGAGACCCCGGTTCGATTCCTGGGATGGGAAGATCTGCCAGAGAAGGGATAGGCTACCTACTCCAGTATTCTTGGGCTTCCCTTGTGGCTTAGCGGGTAAGGAATCCACCTGCAATGCGGGAGACTTGGGTTTGATCCCTGGGTTGCGAAGATCCCCTGGAGAAGGGAAAGGCTACCCACTCCAGTATTCTGGCCTGAAGAATTCCACAGACTACAGTCCACGGGGTAGCAAAGAGTTGGACATGACTGAGCAACTTTCACATATTATTTATCTAAGAACTAAGTGATCAGTTGAAATCTATATATTTGAAAAACAAAGTTATTTACAAATTGAAAAATAAACAAATTTTAAATGATTTTATTTTTTAGTTCAACAGCAAAATACAATCATTCTGAAAAACTATACCACATTGTAACTCTACATGCTGGTAAGAGTGACATGAAGCATACACATGACAAGTGACTCATTTTGCTTCCTTTGAAAGAAGAACTACTTTACATCCCATTACTCTTTATTAAATAGCCAAGATTACACACTGATGTTTATTAAAATAACCAATAAATCTGACTTTTTGACATGTGCCAACCCAATGGCAACAAGGACTCTGAAAAATAAAGATGCCTCGAGCCATTTTCATGAATCAATAAAGCCTTGGACCAGGAGGGAAACGTGCATTTCACTTTCACTTTAGTCTAGTATAGTTGGCTGGAAACCAGCTTGTTTTTCTCACTTTCATTTACAAATTCCATTTTATTATTTGGCTTTTTCCACTGTTGTTGTTATTGTTTAGTCACTAAGTCCTGTCTGACTCTTTCACAATGCCATGGACTATAGTCAGCCAGGCTCCTCTGTCCATGGGATTTCCCAGGCAAAAATGACTAGAGTGGCTAGCCATTTCCTTCTCCAGGGGATTTTTCTGAACCAGGGATCGAACTCGCAGCTTCTGCATTGGCAGACACATTCTTTACTACTGAGCCAGCAGGGAAGCAGGGCTCTTTCAATAGCAGCTCCTAAAAAAGAAAAAGACCTTTTCTCCTCAAGTACCTGTGTACTTCAGCTTGGAGTTTTAACACATCTCCTTGTTGGAAGCCAGCCTCCTAAGGACGAGTATGACTTCAACTCACAAAGCCCAGGAAACTGACTTCAATGATGAGACTCCATAGTCCATGCTGCCCTCAGCCTCCAAGAGCAACATCATAAAACAGCTGGATATTATAAGTAAGCTATATCCTGGGTGAAGGGAAAAATAGATGCTTTCTGCCTCATTTAGTAAGAAAATTATGATGCTCAGCCAGAGAGCCTCTTCTTCCCTAGACACAGAAAATGTGCTTCTCTTACGATAGAATTCAAAACCAGACTGCTCCCTGGACCCACATTCGGAATAGAACTCTAGCAAACTTTAGCTTTCAAATAACCCACTCAGTTTCTCATCCTAGAAACTCATCTGGACTCAGAATGCCATTGTGATACTTACCAGGGACCCAGCCTAGCAATCAGTGATGCAACTGCCTCCCATCTCACCGGTAGTGGGGAGAAATCAAACAGGGGAGAGACACTAGTGTTATCCTCACTATGACTATCACCCTGATTCCAAGTTCCCCAGCCAAAAATGTTCTAGAAGGGAGATGATCACCCCACTCTGGTTAAGGAACCAACGCTGTTAAACCATTAGAAATGAGCTATCTTCACTTTGGAAGCTCAACTCCTGGCTTTGTGGGGCTCCGTACAGTGAAAACTGGGGAAGAAGCCAGGAGCAGATGGAGCCGCTGCTGAGAAGAAATGGTCCTCTCTGCACTGGCTTCTGTGTGGCCCAGAGTCCAGCACTAAGTTTCCAAAGGAACAAGACAAACTAGAGGCAAATTCCACTCATACCTACATCAGGCAGGCCCACCTAGGGCCACGGAGACAAAGCACCAGCAGGTCCAGACAGCATCAACCTCCAAGCCAGGCGGGGCTTCGGAGTGTCTGTTTAGAGCAGGAACCCAGCACATTAAGGCCCACCCACCCTTGCTGTTGCCCCCACAACAAAGCTGGCCAAGAGCTGGGTGTGCTGCTGGCATCTCCCTCTGCAGGTTCCAGGGAGGACTCCAGGTCCAGTAAGCATCTGCAGCGAGGAGCAGGAAGGAGCTAGTCAGAGTGGGTCACTCTGACGGGTGACAGAACAGCCCCCAGTTCTGGGTTCCTGGTAGGTTTGAACAAAACAAATCCGAAACTCCACTTCCTGGAGAAGGTACTTAATGTGCTCCAGAACAGAGATGAGGGCACCAAGAGAGGACCAAGGAAAACCACAGTCGCTGGACAAAATCAGCAGCTCTGAAGGACTAGGTCCTATGACCTTGGTTCCGTATACACGAGCTGTTCCCAGGAGAGGACGTTATTTCACACATCGAAGCTGAATTCAAATGATCCGTTTGTGAACTGTCAGAGCTAAGGCTCAAGCTTCACTCAGAACAATGTCATATCAGCCCAGCCACCAGTCAACCAGGTGAGCAAAGTGGGGGTCACTCGACTGAGCTTCGTCACGTACCCATGGAGACAGGCCCCTCGGTGCTTCTCTTTGAGCGGCTTCCCAAATGCAGTTAAACCCACTGGGTGCAGTAAATACAAATTCAGAAGAACTCAAACATGCTAGTAAGAAGAAGACTCAGATTACAAAGAGAAATGAAAGACATGAGAAAATGTCAAATTTTCTCATTCCCTTGGGCTGGGTCGGCATCTCTCTTAGCTGGAGGTCAACAGTACCCAGTCAAATCTTCTGAGCAGACATGTCTATAAATAGCCCTTCACCCTGACCCATTTATAAATAGAAGCGCTTCCTTGCTCATATTCCTCCTTGGCTCACAACACATTCAGAAATACCATCACTTACAGCCAGTTAGTAACGCTAGGCCACGTTCTATGTTCTCTTCACCCGGGAGCGTCACCACACTAGAAACACTCACCCTCTAGTGATTCAGAGGCGCATGCTCCTGAAAATTAGGGGACTCGGTTAAAAGGTGGGGCTGCAACCTACATGTAGAAGCAAAGAAATCAACCAAAATAAAGCTTTCAAGCAGTAAACTAGCAGTGCTTTACTACTCATGCAAAACGTAAGGACAGAAAATTCAGAATAGAAGGTGTGGTACGTTACCCAGAAGCCCTGCTAAAGACCGCATGTCCTTCTCCATCAGCATGTAAATCTCCTCCTCGGAGAAGCGGCCAATGCCGTGGCCGTGCATCTCGCGCTTCACGATTCCTTTCGTTATGTGGCACACGACCCACCTCAGCAGGTTACTGAAGGGACCGCCACCACTAAGAGAGAGCATCTTCCGGGTCTCATTGAGATTGTCCACCCACTGGCAATAAGCTAAGGTCCTGGAATTGCGTGGAAAGAAGTTACTACTGTGCGTTAGATACATAGCAGGTCCACAGAGTCAATTTCCAGTGAGGGGTTGGGAATTCAGCACATGCTAGAGGACTGAATCACTGCAGCTTCTACAAAGAGTAGTCTGAATGGCAGATATTACAATAGGCTCAAGTCCATGCCTGGACTTAGGGTCAGATAGCTTGCCACGCTACCATCCACCAAACCTCCTCTGAACCTGCCCGGAGACCCTCCACCCTCCAAGACCGTGCTTCTGGTCTCTCTCAGGCAGCCCCACAGAAAACAAGTAGAAATCCACTTTAAAAGCGTTTTAGGCAGGACAGTGAGTACCTGTGTCGGTGGGTTGGAACGGGGTGGCAATGGGAAGGAGGTGGCAGTGACTGGGGTGCTGGTTTCATTCTTTTTTGATCAAAGTGATGGTCATACAAGCCTGTGTTCTGTGTCTCTAATTTTTATTGAAATATAGTTGATTTACAATATTGCGCTAGTTTCAGGTGCACAGCAAAGTGGCTCAGACACACACATATATACACACATATTTATATTCTCTTTCACATTCTCTTCCATTATAGGTAATTATAAGACACTGAATATAATTCCCTGTGCTATACAGTAGGTCCTTGTTGATTATCTATTTTACATATAGTAGTATATATATTTTTATCCCAAACTCCTAATTTGTCCCCCTCCCTGACTATGGTAATCATAAGTTTGTTTTCTATGTTTGTGAGTCCATTTCTGCTTTGTAAATAAATTCATTTGTATCATTATTTTAGATTCCACATATAAACAATATCATATGATACTTGTCTTTGTCTGGCTTACTTTACTTAATATGATAATCTCTAGGTCCATCCATGTTCCTGCAAATGGCATTATTTCATTCTTTTTTATGCTCTATGTTGATTATTTAAGCTGAACATTTTTTTGTTTTATACACTTTGTGTATACATTTTATACTTCCTGATATAAAAGGGGTTTTTTTCCAAAAAGAAATTTTTCTGCCTTTTTGACAGAATCTCTGGTGGCTCAGATGGTAAACAATCTGCCTGCGATGCAGGAGACCCAGGTTCAATTCTGGGTTGGGAAGATCCCCTGGAGAAGGGAATGGCTACCCACTCCAGTATTCTTGCCCGGAGAATTCCTTGGACAGAGGAGGCTGGTGGGCTACAGTCCGTGGGGTTGCAAAAAAAAGTCAGACACAACTGAGCAACTAACACTTTCACTTTCACGGAACAGTTGTAGCTGTCCATGTTTACTATGAACTATATAAATTATAAATAGTATACAAATGATTCATTCTCCAGAAAGGCAGCTTTCTGCTTCAGTTTGTTCTCCAGGAGCCTAGAGTGAATAGAAATACCAAAGGAACTTGGTTGGATCATTCTTCCCAACTAGGTGATAGTTGTGGCAAAAAGTCCAGAAGCTCCTGTGTGATCTGTGTGGACAGCTAAGCGGTTAACAGCTGCTCATGTGGTGTGCTGGCTGCAATACTCAGGCCTTTGCTGATTTTGTTCTCTGAAGCTGGAGTGATTGCCAGACTGTTTTCATGGTTCATAGTGTTGGAAGATAGAAATTAAAAGGTTTTCCTATTGGAGGCTAAGAAAAACATAGCTGTGGGCGTAGAGACAGAAGATATTTTAGCTCTTCCTCACAGTGAGCAATAAAAGCTGTACTGGAGTCATCTCCCACTGCTGGTTAATACAGCAGTAATGGTCACTTGGAAAACATCAGAGGAGTGAAAATACTTTTTACAGAGAGAACACAAGGGATGATAGCTAACTGTAGCTACTTTCTATCTCAAGAAAAAGAAACAAAAGCAGGAAATAAGATCCTGATATTTTGATTATTTTATACATTCTATTCTTTAAAGTATAAAAATAAGCGGGAAAAAACAGATTTCTCTAATTTTTAAAGTCTTCCTGATTTTCACTGAAAAGTCTCATAACCAATTTCAACATACTCTATTCCACAACTATAACTTTTTTAATAGCTTTTTAAAAGGTGCTTACAAATCTCGTTAGAAAGGATCTCAAAATAAAGTATTGAGGAGGCAAGAAATTTTGACTGAAAACAGGAAAAAGTACACTGCAATGGTAACTAATTAATATGTAGAGAGTCAATAAAACTTCTGATATAAAAGATTTTATTTATTCTCGCATGTTTTTTTATAAATGTGCAAATAAAATGCTTTTCTAGTTGTTCTTTTTTTTTATACCTGCAATAATTAGGGTGTCACTTTTCATATTCCACTAATCAGCACTTTGATTCTAGTAATAACTATGCTAGACCTAAATTCACAGTAAAAAGGTCAATTCCATCCTTGATTATTCTGGAAGTCAGTGATCTGAAAATAAAACTAAATTACCCTAAGTTAAGCATGACCAGGTAATAACAGCATCCAGGAAGCATCTAAAGTGTAAAAATGATGATTGGGATGGCTCTAAACAGATAGATTGGTGTGAAGAAGAATTCATTCTTTGTAGGCAAATCACATGAGTTTGATCACAAGCACAACTGATCTAGAAGAATGAGCAGCAGTTCACCAGGTAGAGCAGAGGCAGAGGCGTGTGCATGAAGAGTCCCAGCTGTTCCATGAACGGCAAGAACTTCAGGATGGGCAGGTGGGGCCTGGGATGCCTGAGGGAGCCTGGAAGCGCTGAAGCTAGAAGGACGGGTAAGGACTGGGTCAAGATGCGCCTGCTACACAGGGACTAGAACTTACTGTGAAAGCCAAGTTCAACCACCAAAAGGTTTTAAGCAGATGAGACACACACTCAGATGTGTGGCAAGGTGAGGACAGGACCGGAAATAGAGAAATGGTAGAGGACGCGATCTCCCAGGCTGATGGTTGCAGCGGACGGTAACCAGTCCCAGCACGCACGAAGTGGACAGATTTAGGTGATGAAAGATGAGTTAACCTGTTGCATTTAAAAGTTCCATAAAACCTGCAGGGGAGGATCCCGAAGGTTTAGGTGGCAGTGGCGGTGGCAGTTTCAAAGATGCAAGAGGAACTGAGGTTGCCTAAGAAAGTTTCTAGGATAAGGAGTGGTTTTGTGGAAGCCTAGTTCAAAGGCAAGTGAGAAGACTAGAGGGCCAGGCTGGAAGGGCCAGCATGGAGAGAAGTAGAAACACCACTCTCTGTGAGATAGAGAAGTAAGGGGCTGCAAGGAGGTTCCAAGCTTCCGCCCCATGAACTCGGTCTCCTCTCAGAGCAGGAAATAAGGTCGTGTGCAGAAGATGAGGGTGCAGCAGTGGGAAGAGAGTCTCAGAAGACTAATGAGTTAGAGGAGCCGTAGGGACAGATGAGGTGGCTGTTGTCTGGCCCACACAGCTGAGCAGGGAAGAGAAACACACACCATCCCCAGCCCCAGGCTGTGGTGTAAGGCTCTCCACCTGCATTAGCAGGTTAGATGCAGGGCACAGGAGAAACACTGGGTTAATTCAGAATGTGGCAGCTGAAAGTAACCTCAAACATTGGCTTTCTTTCCTTCTCTTCCCCACCCTGCTCTCATTTTCCTTCCTCTCTTTCACTCCCTGTGCCCAAAACTGTAGACCAGTACAGGGAAGAGAAGCAAACGAGGGCCAGGCAGGCTCTTCTATGGCCAAGTCCTGTGAAGTGGGTATAAAATGCAATGTCAATGAAAATGCGCGCTTCAAGGGTCCCTAAGTCAATTTCTACAGATCAAAGACATCCCTCACACATGCTGCTATATCCTGACAACCACAAGTCCACACTCTCCCACATGAAAGCTTCCTGAACATCTCCACATGAAAGGGACTTCCGTACCCACCACTCCACCGAAACCACTCTTGTCCAAGTCAACAATTCCTTCTTGTTGCCAAGTTCAAATACATTTTCTTTTCATCTTTATCTTCCTTGAACTTTTTGCAGCATCCAACACTATCAGCCTCTTTCTTAGAATTCTCTCTTGGCTTACGTCTCTACCACTTTCCTCTCACTTCTTACATGTTGCCAAGACTTTTATCTTTATCCCTTCTACCTTCTAACACCTCATTTGTGGGGTGATCTATGTTTCACATTCATGATTTCAAAGTGAGGACTCCCAACTCCATATCACAGCCCACAAGACCTCTGTCCTGAGATCTGCAGATACACTGAGGGAGCCTCAGGCACTCAAACCAACATTTCCAAAGCTGGATTCATCCTCTTTCTTCCTTGCAAATCTGCCACTCTGCACCGAAACCAGAAGGAATCCTAGGTGGTCCTCTTCACCACTCCCCACCCCTCCCTCCTGACAGCCAGTCACCCTGCGGCTTTGTCACCAATTCGACTGACACTATCATTCAGGCTGCATCACCGCCCAACCCTGAGGATGGTGGCCTCCTCATAGGTCTCCCAAGAGAGACACCTTAAGGACTCCCCCTTAAGGACTTCTAGAAATCCCTTTTCCTCTAGTTAGCCACAAAAAGCTTCCTAAAACACAAATCCCATGGTATCACACTGCTTCTCAGAGTCATGCATTTGCTCCCCATAGCTGCCTCACCTGGCACCTCAGCCTCCCCCATCCCAAGCCCCCCCCTCCCCTGGCCACAGCCTGACCCCAAAATGGCACTGCTTCCCCACCCATAGAATTATACATGCCTCCCCGACTGCCTCCTTCTTGCCTCTAAACTTTTGCAGACTACTGCCCCCTCTGCCTGACATCCTCATCTTACCCTTTCAGCCGATCCCTTCCCCCACCACTCTGACTGGTCCTAGATCCTGTCCGACATCATCTTCTCTGGAAGCTTGCGTTGCATCGCTCCAGCAGGTGCTCTTCAGACTCTCCCCTGGCGCTGCCTGGCTACGCAGGCTGGATGGCACCCTCCCCTGTGAGCCAGCTGAGGACAGGCACCTTGTCTTCCCTGACATCCATCCCCTAGGGGTCATTCATCCTGGAACTCTGCTGAAAGGATGAACTGCTGACTGAATGAAAAGTTCTGAGCCAGCTGCTGCTGGTGTTTCTAAAGGCTGACAATATTTACGCAGGAAAATGGAAAGAGAGAGGCCTGTGGAGACTGAGGGAGAAGGGCTGCCCCCGTCCTCCTTCTGGGATCTGCCTCTTCACTCTCTGCTGGGAAGAGGCCACTACTCAGGGAACTGTGAGTTATAAACCAGAGATGATGGGAAGGGCCAATCTGGAAACTGGACCAGGCTGAGCAATTAAAATAATTTCTCATTCTGAGAGCCTCTGTCAGGAAGTTGATACTCATTTTGTTTTATATATCACAACGGATATATCCGGTCTTTCCTACAAAATGACGTCAAAGAGGTTTGTTTTTTTCTCCCACTATCGATGATCTTAGAACTGAAGAGTAAACCCTGCTGAAACATTTTTAAAGGAGATAAGAAGGAAAGAAAAGTAGATCTCTGATGCTTTAATAAAGACATCTCTCATTATAAGCGCCCATGAAGCCTGTGCTGTGGCCGAAATGACTATTAGCACATATGGAAGAAACTGCAGACCTACTGTTTGCTGAATGAATCTTAGCATGTGGCCTTTCCTGCCATGAGAACGCCCTTTTCCTGGTCACGCTACTACCTCCTTGCCACCTTTCACCTGCACTCTAGATGCTCTAGGGTGCAGGAGCATACGATATGCTTCTGCAATTTCACCACCTTTCACAGTATTAGAAATGCCTTTCTGAACGGGGCCCTCACTACATCTAAAACTGGGGGGAGGGATACAAAAGAGAAAGGAGAGGGGACCACTTCAATCAAGTTGTAATCAAGGAGAGAGTCTCCTGGCTTTTAGAGAAAATCTCGGGTAAGTCCTTTTATTAAAGCATCCCATCTCTCCCACTCACCAAAAGCCAAACTCAAAATTTTTAAAAATGGGACTTCCTTGGCGGTCCATTGGTTAAAACTTGACCTTCCAATTCAGGGTGTGCAGGCTTGATCACTGGTCAGGGAACTAAGACGCCACATGCCTCGAGAGAGGGGTGAAAACAAAACAGAAACAATATTGCAAAAAATTCAATAAAGACTTTAAAAAATAGTCCACATCAAAAAAAAATTAATTATAGCCAACCTAGAAGTGATTTGAATCTTCTTTTGTAACATCCATATTTTTATGGGTGACACATAACTATAGGGAGTTTGACAATGGTACCCAACACCATTGAGATTAGAAGAGCTTAAGACGCTCCTGGTGGTTCAGAAGGTAAAGAATCTGCCCGCAATATGGGAGACCCAGGTTCATTGCCTGGGTTGGGAAGATCCCCTAGAGAAGGAAATGGCAACCCACTCCAGTACTCTTGCCTGAAGAATTCCATGAACAGAGGAGCCTGGCAGCTACAGTCCATGGGGTCGCAGAGTCGGACACAACTGAGCTGCTAACACACACACACACACACACACACACACACACACACACACACACACACACACACACACACACGACACCCAGTAGTGTCCACAAGGGGACAGTATGTCACCTAGAAGCCACTATAGCGTCTGTTATCAAAACAATTTCATTCCAGTAATCTGACCCCAAGTCTCTCGGACTTTGCTTTATTCTGGCTTCCCTGCATTTAACTTTAGCATCCAGTGAAATAAAGGGGATAAAAAACTTGTCTTCAACAATAGCATTTATAATGCAAGTGGGATATAATTGTATGGATTTCAAGTGCAAGAAAAAACCACTTTATAGCTGAGTGTGCTTTTTGTACAGACCTAATTCAGAGCTTCAGAATTATATGATGTTAGATAATGTTTTCATTATATAATGACAGGAGTCTTTGTTTTTCAGAAAATCATATCTCAAGTGGAGTATTTTTAAAGTTTCAGACCAAGACAGACATTTCTGAAAACTCCAGATAACTGAATCAATTGAGTCAAATAATTAATTCTCCCTCTTACACTTCTGTAAGTATAAACATAACCTTAGAGCTCATCAATGGTCAAAATTCAACAAGCTCTCATGGAAAGCTCATACTTGTAATATTTTCCTGCATACTGTGGTCAGTTCCCTATGCTGGCCCTCGGTTTCCACAGGCATGCACTTTCTTACCATGGATTGCACCGGGTAAAGGGGGTGGGTGTTGGGATTTAGAGCTCTCAAGAAAGACCATTCAGGATCACCCCAAAGCAAGAAGTTAGCTAAAGGTTTGGAAACTTAAAGAAACAGAGAAAGTTTGTTTTTCCTTCTGCTACTGAAGACTAAAAGAAATTGGAGGAACTAGGATTTTTTTATTTTTTGAAAGGTCACTGGATATCTGTATCTCAATCAAGACTTGACCTCCCACCTTCACTATTCATTTCTCAAATAAACGCTTGAGGAGACACAAATGAGAAACAGTAGCTAACCCCCAAAAGTAAGCTATTTGTATTTTAATTTAAAAATACTAATTAAGAGCTTTCCTGGTGGCTCAGTGGCAAAGAGTCCACCTGCCAGTGCAGGAGACACAGGTTTGATTCTTGATCCGGGAAGATCCCACATGCCAGAGAGCAATTAAGCCCATGAGCCACAACTATGGAGCCTATGCTCTGGAGCCTGGGAGCTGCAACTACTGAGCCCTTGCAACCTACAGCCCATGTGCCGCAACAAGAGATGCCACCACAATGAGAAGCCCACACACTGCACCTAGAGAGTAGCCCCCACTCACGCCTAGAGGAAAACCCACACAGCAACGAAGACCCAGCACAGTCAAAAAAATAAAAAAATTTAAAGTACTAATTTAAAATTACTAATTTTTAATTAAAAAAGAGAATCTACATATGACCTTTGAAACTTTCCAAGCACTTGGGGGTTTGTGATCTGTAAAATTAAGATTCTCACCCAGTGGAGTACCACCTGCTAAGGCTCCCTCCCAGCCCTCCCCACCACACCCTGCCCCCTCACCACACCCTGCCCCCTCACCACATCAGTGGGAAAAGAAGAGAAGGGAAGAACAGAAGATGAACTTCTATCAGGAAGTAAACATATATAACACATCACTAATACCCAGAGCAAGAAGCAGTGACAGCTGGTACTTGGAAATCTTGCTGGATGAAAGTCTTTCTAAGCCAAATATCAATTTTCTGCACGCACACATAGCACACACAGAAATCAAAGAGTGTTGCAAAAGTACCAACTTACTGTAAGGCTTTCAGCTTTTCAGGCAGCTGAAAAAGTGCTAGCTCTCCATATTAATGGCCCATCCATCAAATGAAGTAGCACTCGTGTGGTGGCTCAGCAGGGGAAGGTACAGAGAGCCTGGGTGGCCCTACACTGGTTCTTCATTTTCCTGATCACTGTGGAGCAGGACCTGCAACCCCCGGCAAGCAAGTGAGACGACTCTGTCCCCCAAGGGCTTTTCCCTGAGGCTAAGCGTGTCACCTGCACTCATGCATTTTGTTCCACCCTGCAACCCCTGCACTCTTTGAGAGGGAAGGGCCAGCAGTTCTCCATAAGTATTATAAGGAACAGACCACACTGAGCCTGTGATCATTCCCACACTGATCTGCAGCTCTGCCTCCACTCTGCCTGACTCCCTCCTTCCTCCCAACACCTTCATCTCTGCAGTGAGAAAGAGAAGAAAGTGATGCTTCAGGTCAGTCCTGGAATAAAGTGGGCAAGAACTGAAAGCGGAAAAAGAAAAAGAAAAAAAGGAGACGGTCACAAAATTCAAGAGACAAGTTTTCCATTTAGAAAGAGCTGAATGTATGAAATAGGAATGTGAAGGCAAAGAACTTTCTACAGTCAACCCCACATTGAGTGTAACTCTCAGTGGAAGAGGTGAAAGCTATTCAGTGACCAATGACCTAGTAGTAACAATTAATGCCCAAAAAAGTGGACTCAGCAATTCTTTATTAAATCTTTAGAACAAGATGAAGTGCAGAAATCAGGGAAAAAATATTTATTACCTATTGGAGTGTACAGAAAGGCTAAAACTCTAGAAGATAAATGGAAAAAAAAACACCCACATTTCAATGAAATTGTAAAGCAAGAAGAACCAAGTCTGCCTAACTCACGTAATGTCACAGCAGCATACCACCTGCAAAACAGGGGCACCTAACCCACACGGGGTCTGCAATGCTTCAAACTCAGGAAATATGGGCTGGAAGTCAGCCAATCAGGGCAAAATACAAACTAGGAGTCAGCCAATCAGGGCAAAGTACAAGCTAGGAGTCAACCAATTAGGACAAAGTACAAGCTAGGAGTAAGCCAATCAAGGCAAAGGTACTCAGAAAACAGTAGTAAGATTTACTTCTGGATCATTGAGAAGTTCTTGTCATACAGGGAAAACTGACAATACGGTGCCAAAGCTTGCATAATTTATTTCACCTGAGACTTCTATCTGCCTTAGTGTTCTGCTCCCTCCTCTGAGTATCTGATGAAACATTAACTCAGCAGTTTGTATTTGTAAAAAGCCCAGTCTATCTCCCTCATTTCAGTGACCTAGATTGTGGGGAAGGAGCTATATAGCCCATGGGCTAAGTTTTCATATTTGTAAATGGTTGAGGGGGACAAAAATCAAAAGAACAGTATTTCATATTAAATGAAATTCAAATGTCAGTGCTTTTGTTGCTTTATTTAAACACAGTGATGCTTATTCATATGTGTATCATCTATGGCTGCTTTTGCGCTAAAACCGCAGAATTAAGTAGTTGCCACAGACAAATGTAGTTCAAATAGCCTAACATATGTACTAGCTGGGCCTCAGCAGAAAATGTCAATTCTGCTCTAGATACCTAGAGACTTAACAGTCACAGTTTTGACCCCTAAGTCGGTCAGAACGTAGAACACTTTGGGAAAGGCTCAGCAGTGGGGGAGGGGGAGCTGAACCGTGAAACAACTGGCTTGCTTCACACGATGGGGCCGTGCCCCGGACACCCACCCAGGCCCCTGGGGGCACTCACCAGTAGAAATGCTCCTCCACCATCTTAGTCACTGCCCTGGAGATGGCTCTTTCATGAGGACCAAGGTTTTTGTTTAAATTCACTCCAAGTTTCTCTTCCAGAAAGTCAATTATGAATTCTGTCCCGGAAACTTTTTCATGATTATATTCAATCCAAGGCATTTTCCCTTGAGCAGAGAGTTTTCCACCAAAATAATTCTAAGCAGAGTAAATTGTAAAGAGAAAAGCAAAGTTTTATTTAAACTTCACTGTATGGTTAACAGAAACAAACATTCCAACAGTATATTTGATAGTGACTGCACTATTCAAGTGAATGAAATCAGCATAAAAACTCTTAAGGGGATAAACAGTTAATCTGGGGAAAAAAAGGTTTATCTCACATGAAAATATTACTTTACTCCCATACATTTTATCAGGGGTTCTGGCTTGTGTGTGCTTAGTCGTTCAGTTGTGTTCGACTCTTTGCGACCCTGTGGACTGTAGCCTGCCGGGTCCTCTGTCCCTGGTGATTCTCCAGGCCAGAATACTGAAGTGGGTTGCCATGCCCTTCTCCAGGAGATCTTCCCAACCCAGGGATTGAGCCCAGGTCTCCCACATTGCAGGCAGATTCTTTACCATCTGAGCCACCAGGGAAGCCTTTACTGTTCTGGCTTACTGGTTTGTTTGTTGTTGTTGTTGTTGTTTTTAAAAAAAAAGAGCAGAAAGGAAGGTGAGAGCTGAAATGATCTTCATCCTGGTCAGAGTCAGTCTGATTATAATGTATGAACAATCCAAAAATGCAGAAACTGAAAATAAACCATAAGGAGGCATATACTGATTGGGCTACTGATCAGAAACCTCACTTGGAACAGTACCTTACACTTGAAAATGCTTATCATAATACCACTATATTGCAAACAAGTGGTCCCAGAAATTACAACAGTGGGATATAACAAAGTGTGCCCAACAGACTCAATTCCAGTGCCTATGAAAATGCAGATTCCTAGGCCCACACCCAGATCACTGAGTCAGAATCCAGGGAAAGGTGGCCAGAAATCTGTACATTTGACAACCTCCCTTTGATTCATACCCACACTAGAAGTTTGTGGTGTCTCAGGGGAGATTCTGATCCCCAAACAGGGTTGGTGGGAGGTGGGGGTGGAGTCACAGACTCCATAATCATTGAGAATGACAGGGTAACATCTTCCGATCCCTGTATAAAAAGATCTTAACTACACTGATGGAGCAAATTCTGTGATAATGATTGTATTTATTCAATTGCTTTTCTCACTAAATTTGGACTGTGTGAATCTCAAAGTTGATTTTTAAATCTGAATCCAGTTTTGGGTGGTCTACACAGCTTAAATTAATCAGATTATTACAAACTTCTCATACTTCATACAAGTCAATAGTTTGGATACTATAGACTAGTAGCCAAACGTTAGTTCCTGTGCAGGAAACTGAACTCTCAGACATTGCTGATGGGAATGTAAAATAGCACAACCATTTTGAAACCATCTGTTAATTTCTTAAAAGGTTAAGTACACACCCGTCACTCAATCCAATCATTTCACTCCTAGGGGTTTACCTAAGAGAAAAGAAAGCATATGTCCATGCAAAGACTTGCACATATGCTTTCTCATGGCGGGGTGTGTGTGTGCGTGTGCATGAGCGTTCACTTGCTCAGTCTGTGTCTGACTCTTTGTGACCACATGGACTGCAGCCCACCAGGCTTCTCTGTCCATGGAATTTTCCAGCAAGAATACGGAATCGCGTTGCCACTTCCTACTCCAGGAAGCAGGAGACAACATTTTAGAGATACTATGAAAATATCTAAAGATTAGATGAATTCAAAAAATATTTTTAAAAAGAAACACAAAAGTAACCGGCAAAACTGTGAGATGACAGTGATCTTTTTTCCATGAATTTCAATTTTTCTGAATGTTATATTCCTTTTAAAATAAATCTATATAATTTTTAAATACTACTTAATATTCTTTAACTTCCTTAAACTTATTAAAGAACTCCTGGTCTAATTTTATTTAGGCAATTGGAGTCTAAGAATTGATGCTTTTGAACTGTGATGTTGGAGAAGACTCTTGAGAGTCCCTTGGACTGCAAGGAGATCCAAGCAGTCCATCCTAAAGGAGACCAGTCCCGGGTGTTCACTGGAAGGACTGACGCTGAAGCTGAAACTCCAATACTTTGGCCACCTCATGCGAAGTGTTGACTCATTGGAAAAGACTCTGATGCTGGGAGGGATTGGGGGAAGGAGGAGAAGGGGACAACAGAGGATAAGATGGCTGGATGGCATCACCAACTCGATGGACGTGAGTCTGAGTGAACTCCGGGAGTTGGTGATGAACAGGGAGGCCTGGCGTACTGCAATTCATGGGGTTGCAAAGAGTCGGACATGACTGAGCGATTGAACTGAACTGGAGTCTGACTGGCTCACCAACAATAGTTTCTGAAAGTAATTTTCAGAAGAATGATGAAGAAGTAAATCCTCTTTATCTTTGCAAAGCTGATGTTTCCCCCTGCAAGTCTGCCCTAGATGAGATTAATGCATCTACACTTACGCTACATTATTAGCACAGCAGTGAAAGGCATAGGCTTTGGGTTTAAAACTCTGGTGCCCTCATTCAGTCCTCATTTGTGTGACCTTGGACCTCCGTGGTCTCCCTTAACCCCCCTGGATTCATCTATATATAATTGGGATAATATGCTATGCCACGCTAAATCACTTCAGTAGTGTCCGACTCTTTGCGACGCTATGGACTGTAGCTCACCAGGCTCCTCTGTCCATGGGATTCTCCAGGCAAGAGGACTAGAGTGGGTTGCCATGCCCTCCTCCCGGGGATCTTCCCAGCCTGGGAATCGAACCCATGTCTCTTATGTCTCCTGCATTAGTAGGCGGGTTCTTTACCACTAGTGCCACCTGGGAAGCCCATTAGGATAATAGCAGTGGCTAAAATTAAATGAGAAAATGCACACAATGTGTTTGACAGAGTGCCTTTATCAGAAGTATTAACATCACCATCCCCATTTCAAAAGGGATAACTTGCAACCTTCAGAGAAATCCCAATCTTGGAACTTTGACATGCTACACTGGCCACAGTGCCCCCAACTTTTCAGTTAAATTTATATCCATTACATTCACAGCATCTCTGGAACCATCTTAAAAGGTCCCCCACTGGGTAAATTTGAGCTAAATTTGAGCACCTTTTGTGGATTATATAACATGTTGAAAAAAAATTCATGCATCCATTATTGTGAATAAGAAATAAAGGCATTAGTCTCTGCCCTTGGTTCCCAGCACAGAGCTCCTAAAATCCTTATAAATTCCTAAGTGTTCAGAGCATGAGGAAAACCTTTTGTTCTGAGGAGGTGACTGTGAGTGGGCTCCTGGATAAACTGGTCACCAGAAAGACCAAGTCACAATTAGAAGCTTAGCATTTTCAACCTCCTCCCCCATCCTCCAGAGAGCAGAGAGGGGGTGGACATGGAGTTATTAACTGGTCACAAATACTTGAGGAGGACTTCCCAGGTGGCACTAGTGATAAAGAACCCACCTGCCAATGCAGGAGATGTTAAGAGATGTGGGTTCAATCCTGGGTCGGGAAGCTCCCCTGGAGGAGGGCATGGCACCCCACTCCAGTATTCTTGCCTGGAGAATCCCATGGACAGAGGAGCCCGGTGGGCTACAGGCCACAGGGTCACAAAGAGTCAAACATGACTGAAATGACTTAGCACACACCACACACTACTTGAGAAAGCCTCCACAACATCCCCTAAGTATGGGCTTGAAGAGCCTCCAGGCCAGTGAACACATCCACACTGGGAGGGTGATACTCCCAAATACGCAAGAACAGAGGTTCCTACTCAAGACCCTCCCACATGTCCCCCTTCATTTAGCTGTGCATCTGTATCCTTTATCAAATCCTTCAGTAAGCTGGTAAACGTAAGTGCTTCCCTGAGTCCTGTGGGCTGCTCTAGCCTAGTAATCAAACCTAAGGAGGGGTCATTAGAACCTCTGATCTACAGTCGGTTGGTCAGAAGCACAGGTGACAATCTGGGCTTTCGACCTGCATCTAAAGCAGGGGCAGTCTTGTGGGACTTAACCCAGGGAATCTGATGCTGCCTCTGGGTAGCGTCAGGACTGAACTGAAGTGTAGGTTGTCCAGCTGAAGGCAGGGTCGACAGAGGATGAGACAGTTGGATGGTATCACCAACTCAATGGGCATGAGTTTGAGCAAGCTCCAGAAGATGGTGATGGACAGGGAAGCGTCGCGTGTTGCAGTCCATGGGGTTGCAAAGTCGCAGAGTCGGACACGACTGAGCGAATGAATAACAACGTCCAGCTGGTGTCAGAGAGGACTGACTGCTGTGGGCCTCATGTTTGACCAGAAGTGTCAGAAATGAAGTGATTCACGTGAGTCGCAAAAGAGACTCATGGGGAGAAACACACAGTAGGGAGGGACTGGTTTCCCCTACACAGAAAGGAAAAATCTGAGTACTTCCCTTTATAACTACACACTATAGTTTTGTAGAAGAATGTCCTTCTGTTTTGAAGATGTACCCTAAAGTTTGGAGGGGTGAAGTGTTGAGATTCTTACAGCTTATGTTCAAATGTTGCATTAAAAATTTTTTCATAAAGGTATACATAAAAAGAAGTAAAGGAAAGAAGGCAACATGGTAACAATTGGTGAGTCTATGGGAAGGGCATATGGATATTCACATACTATTCTTTTAACTTGTCTGTAGCTCTGAAAATTTCCAAAACAAAAAGATGGTGGGGTGGTATAGGGCAGGAAGGTGGTGTACAAACAAAATCAGCAAGCAAATAGAACATCAGAAGTTAGGGCTAAGAACCAGAGCAGAGAGTTTCAAAAAGAGCCATTTCCTTCTCTTCTCTTTCTCAGATTTAAAAAGAATGATTGTGTGAAATACATGCTTTTTGTACAATCAGTTACGGCAAATGATGCAGGTATCTTTATGTGAAAGTCACTCAGTTGTGTCCAACTCTTTGTGACCCCGTGGACTGTAGCCCACCAGGCTCTTCCGTCCATGGGATTCTCCAGCCAGAATACTGAAGTAGGCAGCGATTCCCTTCTCCAGGGGCTCTTCCTGACCCAGAGATCAAACTCAGGTCTCCCTCATTGCAGGCAGATTCTTTACGTGCTGCTGCTAAGTCACTTCAGTTGTGTCCGACTCTGTGTGACCCCATAGACGGCAGCCCACCAGGCTCCCCTGTCCCTGGGATTCTCCAGGCAAGAACACTGGAGTGGGTTGCCATTTCCTTCTCTAATGCATGAAAGTGAAAAGTAAAATGAAGTCGCTCAGTCGTGTCCGACTCTTAGCAACCCCATGGACTGCAGCCTACCAGGCTTCTCCGTATTTTCCAGGCAAGAGTACTGGATTGGGGTGCCATCACCTTCTCTAGCCCTTTACGTATGTATGTCTAAAAACAAGTATGGAAAGATGCTCAGAAGTATTTGTGATGATAATCTCCAGCTAGTAAGATATCATCGATTTTCATTTTCCACTGACACTTTGTTGAAATTGTTAAAATTCTTATAAGGGCCATATCCTCCAAATGTAATCAGAAAAACAAATGGTAAACTGTTTTCATTTTGAAAAAAAAAAAAAAAAAACATATCTGCAGGAGCGACTTCATTTTCACTTTCATGCATTGGAGAAGGAAATGGCAACCCACTCCAGTGTTCTTGCCTGGAGAATCCCAAGGATGGGGGAGCCTGGTGGGCTGCCGTCTATGGGGTCGCACAGAGTCGGACACGACTGAAGCGACTTAGCAGCAGCAGCAGCAGCAGCAGCAGGACCTCCTTACATCTTTTTGGTAACTTCCTATGAATCTATAATTATAACAAAATGAAGTTTTAAAAATTCATCTGCCAATATTTATATTCTTATTTTAAAAAGCTAACAACTGCAACTAATACATCAGGCTTTTTAAGAAAACCCTTGTGAGTTCCTACTAATGGTCATCAAATATTTATCCCTGTCTCATTTCGATTAAAAAATAAAAAAAGCTTCAAATATAAAGTCATGCTCTTAGGAACATGACATTTTAATCTGTTTTTAAAAGGCACAGGGCAGAGAAGGGGCAGAGGGTAGTGCTCCCTGGGTTGATGACAAAATACCTCTCTACTGATCCTCCAAGCAGAGAGCCCAAATAGTACTTCCCAGGCACCACCAGCAACAACACAAACCCTCACTGAGGACACACAGGTCTCAAAGGATCCCCACCTTCACCCCCGAGACGGGATCAGAGCATCCCTTTCTAAATCATAAAACCACCTTCCTGTTACCTACCCCAGTGAACACCCACTTCATTTATTTTCCATAGAGACCTCACAGAAGAAACACTCCAATATCACTCCTTTCATAAAAAAATATAACTTAACAGTAAATAATAATTTTAGAAGGGGTAAGCAGTCCCCCTCTTGAAGGTTTCTCCAGGCTTCAGAGCGAGGCGTGTGTCCAGCCGCTCCAGCTATACTAACGGAAAGCACAAACCTGAAACACGACCAGAGGGGGTTAGGCTGCTGCTAGGGCACTTAGACGGAGAAGGCGATGGCGCCCCACTCCAGTACCCTCGCCTGGCAAATCCCAGGGACGGGGGAGCCTGGTGCGCTACAGTCCATGGGGTCGCTACGAGTCGGACACGACTGAGCGACCTCACTTTCACTTTTCACTTTCATGTACTGGAGAAGGAAATGGCAACCCACTCCAGTGTTCCTGCCTGGAGAATCCCAGGGACAGGGGAGCCTGGTGGGCTGCCATCTATGGGGTCGCACAGAGTCAGACACGACGGAAGCGACTTAACAGCAGCAGCAGCAGCAGCAGAGCACTTAGAGCTTGATGGCTTGAAGGCAAGTAAGGAAAGGGCAGGGCTTCCCTGGTGGTCCAGTGGTTAAGAATCTTCCTGCCAATGCAAGGGACACAGATTTGATCCAGGAAGATCCCACATGCCATGGAGCAATGAAGCCCATGCCCCACAGCTACTGAGCCTGCTCCCTAGAGCCCAGGAGCCACAACAAGAGAAAACCCATGTACAGCAGTGAAGACCCAGTGCATGGAAAAATAATTTTTTTTTTTAAATGGTATCATCTACCTTCTTTATTTTAAAAGAAAAGTGTTAGTGTCCAACTCTTTGTGATCCCATAGACTGTAGCCCACCAGGCTCCTCTGTCCATGGGATTCTCCAGGGAAGAATACTGGAGTGGGTTGCCATTTCCTTCTCCAAGAGATCTTCCCGACCCAGGGATCAAACCCAGGTCTCCCGCATTGCAGGCGGATTCTTTACTGTCTGAGCCACCAGGGAAGGAAAAGGTAACACAGCGTGGCAGCTGCCACACCACTGCACACAGGATGACTTCATCAAGGATGGGGGGCACAGGAAATCTAGAAAGCCAGGAGAGGCCACAGAGCAGAAAACTCAGGTTCAGGCCCTCATGCCATAAGCGGTCACAGCTAAACGCAGTGATGTGGTGGGGAGTAATGAGGAACCAGTGGCAAGAGGCTACTGGGGAGCAGTCTCTCCCTCCAGTGTGAGTCCCTCAGTGACACACACCTTCAAGCACTGACTGTCCACACCAAGCTCAACAAGGGTCTTTCAAATCCAACTGAACAATGATTCAAGCCTTGTGGGGTCTTTTACTATCTTCTCCTCTATTGCCGGCTTCTAAAATCCTGAATAATCTCCCTGCCTCTCTGTCCAGACTCACCCCTTGCATTCCAGTTCCACTCACAAAGACCCTCTGTGAGTCTAAGACCTGGATCACCTTCAGTTCAGTTGCTCAGTCATGTCTGACTCTGTGACCCCGTGGACTGCAGCATGCCAGGCTTCCCTGTCCATCACCAACTCCCAGAGCTTGCTCAAACTCATGACCATCGACTTGGTAATGCCATCCAACCATCTCATCCTCTGTCGTCCCCTTCTCCTGCCTTCAATCTTTTCCAACATCTTCTGCTCTCCCAGATCTCCCAGCCTGAAATCCAGGTTCAGTGTCAAATTCCCAGAGGACCAGTGGCCAAACTGAGCATGTCATTCAACTCTCCCAGCCCTGCCTTAGGAAGATCAGTGCCACACCCTGCCACCCCACATGCCTTCTCTGTAGAGAAACCAGCTCAGAAAGCACAGGCCACTGGGAGGTAGGACTTGGAGGGGTAATATCATTAGCAGCGCAACCAAAAGCTTGGCTAGGTGAGGGACTTCCCTCTCTAACCTCCCAGCTGCTCTGCTTCCTGCTAAGAAGACATCCCTCCCAATGCTGCTACTATGTAAGAGCTTAAAGTTGAACCTTGATCATCTGGAGGAAATGCAGCAAACTGGAGGAATCACAGTGGTGTGGGGATGCCTGGGGCTCACCTCCCTACTTTAAATTCCTTCAGAGGCACACAGCCTACATCTTAAGCTTTAGACCTTTCCCAGTACAAAGTCCTGGGCAGGTAGCATCCCTGGAAAGAGGAGATCTCAAACCAAATTAACTAGACATCTGAGGGGTACAGTAGCTAAGAGAAGAGCAGCACACTGAATATATACAATGTAAGGCAGAATGATTGGGAAATACCAATTTAATTTAATTAATGAGCATAAGAAATATCCTCCAAGGGATAAAGGAAGGGATTGTAATACAAACCAAGGGGAAATAGTGAGAAGAAAAATGCAAAGTTGAACACAATAGATGAGATAAATAGTAGGATGGTTACAAGAAGAGAACAGAGGGATGCAATGGAAGCTCCGAGAAGTGAATTCTCCAAGGAGGAAGAGGAAAAGAATAAAGGATAAAGGATAGGTTCAGAGAAACAGAAAATAAAAGCAGAGATTCCAGGATCCAGATTCCAGGATAATCAGGAACAGGAAAGAAGAAGGGGAAACAAACAAATAAAAAAGAAAAAGAAATATGTGAAGAACATAGATAGTTTCTCAGAATTAAAAAGAGATTAAAGACTTCAGATGAAAAGCATTTATAAAGGACCAAAAAAATACATAAAAATCCACACCAAGTCAGAGTATGATGATAGTTAAGAATGTTGAGATTAAGGATTTCCCTGATGGTCCAGTGGCTAAGATTCCATGTTCCCAATGCAGGTGGCTGGGATTCAATCACTGGTCAGGGAACTAGATCCCACATGCCTCAATTAAAAGATCTCATCTGCCACAATTAAGACATGGTGTAGCCAAATATATAGATATTTAAAAAAAAAAAAAGAGTTGAGCATAAATGCAAATTCTAAAAACTTCCAAAGAGAGAGAAAAAGAACCAGATGATCACCAGACTTATCAGCAGCAACATCAATGCAAAAACACAATGGAGTAATATTTTTAAGGCACCGAAGGAAAAGAACTCTGGACAAAGACGTATCAGAAGTGCAGCATAATAAACATGTTCTGGGGCATGCAAATCCACTGAAGGTTTGCCCCATAAAGGCTCACTCAAAATAGTCATCAAAGAAGTACTTATAGAAAAACATAGATAAATCTTGTAGGATAAGACATATGGGAAATAAGGCTAGTCAAATAACTTGGGAAGCTTTCTTAGCCAAAAAAAGGACTATAAAAAGAGAAAGGATTTCCAGAATTCCAGAATTAACACATGAGGTAATAGCAACACACCTGGAATGAGCCTGAAAAGAAAGAAACCCAAGACTAACATGAACCTACTAACAGACTTGTATCATTAGAGGGCAAACACAGATTCTGATATGTATAAGAAGTGAGTAGGGATAAACACGAATTTGGATCTTAAGAGCAACTGCCATAAGATCAAAAATAGGATTTATTTTAAATGACAAGAAAAAAAATTTATCTATTAGACAGCAGGAAATGAAAAAAAAAGCAGAGGGAGGAGAAAAATATTAAATAAGATGTTAGAAATATGTCCTAATAAAATAATCATTACAAGTAAAAATGGATTAAACTCACCAGTTAAGGACTCTCCAATTGGTTATAACTAATACATTGCCTACAAGAGACAAATAAAAAAAAAAAAAAATAATAGAGAAAGAGGATGAAGAAAGATATTCCAGGCAAATAAGCTGGAGACTCAATCTGAATATCTGAGAATACATAATTCAAGGTTAAAACATTCATAAGGCACAGAGATGGGCTCTATATACCAGAAAAAGAAATAAAACAGTAAAAGATGTAATCTTTCATATCATATGGCCCTAAACAATATAACCTTGAATATATACATACTCTTATCTAAAGGCGGAATAGATAGAATGACAAGAAAGAGACAAATCAAAAAATATACTTGAATATTTTAATTCAGTCCTTCCAGAAACTGCTAGAGGAGGCAGACAAAAAATAAACAGATAAAACAGTTCTAAATGATATACTAAACATGCTCAAAGAAGTATATAAAAAGAGCTCTACTCTCAGAGAATGTCTTTATTCTCAACATTTATAACAAGTAGCCATATACTAAGCTAAACTGTCAGTTAATTCCAAGGAATTAATATCACAAAGACTACCTGCTTTGACCATAAAATTAAAAAACAATAACAAAATCAAAGCTTGTTTTTTTTTAAATGCCTATGGCTAGAAATTAAATGAAAAAGAAAAACATAAGGGAAATTTTAAAAAAAATATGACTGAACAACAATGAAAATACAACCTGTCAAATTTGTGAGACAGTTCCAGCCTTACTCAGAAAAAAATGTATATTTTCAATGCATTCATTCTTCTGTTCCCTCTCTAAGGCTGAAATGAGCAAGTGTTTCGCTGACAGTCACCCAAACAGAATGCGACAAGTTCCAGGAGGAAATCTCACAAAATCCACAAATATCTCCTTGGTGGCCTGCTGGATCCTCTGCCCCCAAGATTCATGAGAGATAAATACAATTTTTCCAATAAATAGAAACCTAAAGGGAAGAACCATGTCAGGCCCACCTTTGTTTACAGCCGCCCAGCAGGCCTATCCACACTGTTAACCAAAGAATACTCCTTTGTCAGGAGAAAAATAACATGGTCCCTGCCTGAAACCTATGGAAAATCCAGACCCTTCTTGATTTAATGAGATCACTCATTAAACTGGATATAAAAATCAAAAGACTGGAACTAAGGTTCCTGAGCATCTACTAAGAACTGGGCACCGCTGCTTTCATACCCACTTCCTCTGGCACCAAGAGCGAACCCTTCCCCCACTGTGAGAGTAAGTACTTCCCCTTCCCCCCATCACCCACCACCCTGCCTTGCCAGCCAATACTGCTGCCACGAGGATAAAACATACTTGCACGCAAGTACCTGATAGGGTAAGTCAGCCATCCTTAAATAAGTTTCCATTTTCAAACAGAAAGGAGATAAACTGGGGACACCATTGTTAGGTCTTGCAAACTGATGCAAAATAATAGCATCTTTGGAGTCAATCTCTTGCTGTTTCCTGTCAAAACCAAAACAGAAAAAAAGAACAATCCGTGTGTTATACATGCGATTCCCTTAGTTCCTCAGAGGTCCCTGCTAGGCTGCAGCTCTTCAAGGAATAAATACCTGTGTTTGTCACAGGGCCTTACCTCACGCAGAAGCACTCTGAGGGGGAAAGCTTGGTCAAAACACAAGAGACCCTCACAAAGTCTGCTGTTACCATGACAGCACAGGCTCACGGCATGGGCTCAGGGGAGTAACTATGTGTCACCCTCTCTCTAGTACCCGTAACCTACGGGCAGGAGGGGTGCTTTCTGGGATAGGTCCACCTCTTCTCCACTTGGCTACATCTACCTGCCAGGGACAAGCTGGATGGATCAAAAAAGGTATTCTGTGCTTACTCTGCATCAGGCATTGTTCTAAGGGCTTCACAGGGATTATCTCATTTAATCTTCACAATAACCTTATGAGGTCGGTACTATTATTATCTACATTTTGTAGATGTGGAAACTGAGGCACAGAAGATAAACCTACCCAAAGTCCCACTGCTACTAAATGGCAGACCCTGGATTAAACCGTGTAGTCAGAACCTACGTTCTCGACTATGAGTCTGTTCCTTGAAGCAGTCTCTTCACCCACAGGACCTCAGAGGAACAGTGCAGATCTGCTCTGCCACGACTCAAGTCTGCAGGGAACCTGAGACTCGACTCTGCTGATCCCTCTTCCAAACCATTAGTGCCCTCCCCTGGCCTTCCACCCTCGGCGCCCAGGAACCTACCCTCTGGGTGCTCTCTCCTCCTCTCTCTTCAAGGCTCCACACTTTCACCACACAGCATATACCCCCCGAACCTCTGCCTTTTCCCTTTCTTCTTTCTCATCCACACACCTATCTTTTCCCTTGGCTACTTCTCTGGGTGATGAAGACTTCCTTGGTACAGCTTTTCAACAGCCGCCATGTAGCAGAAGGAATGCTGGACTCTACTTCTGGACATGTGGGGTCAAGTGCAAGCCCTACTTCCTACTAGCTAGCTATGTCACCTGAGACCTCGTCTACACTCTCAGATGGAAAGTGAGGACCATACCAATTCTGCCTCCTTTATCGTGAGGACTAAATAAGACAACCTTTGGTGGCTACCAAACACTTTGAACCAGCCGTGGACTTCATTCTCATTCAAAAAGATATGGCTTATCCCCTTAAGGAACAAAATCTCATTCCACACAGCGCCGCTCATATACCACATTCGGGAACTTTTGCAACCTCCCTCTTTCACTCTACCCAACCATTTCTGAGTCAGATAAACCTCACTCTTCCCCCTTAGCATTCCCTGAGCCTCTGGTTCTCTCACATTGTTCCCAGTTTAATCCCACACATCCTTCTCCTGAAGCAACCAAGGGCAGGTTCTTCATATCAGCTTCACAAGGATGCCCATTTCCTGCAGAATCTCCAAGAAAACAAACTCTCTTGGAGAAGTTTACCATGTGAGTGTCATTTCTGCTTAAAGAGTTAAAAACAACTCATTTTGAAAATACTGGTCAAAAGAATAAAAGTATTTGCTGCCTCTTGACAATACTTGCTATAAAACAAACTTTTTCATTTAGATGAGATGTTTGGGAGGTCAGATATTAAAGTTAAGAAGCCGTTTAGACTATGTTTCTAGAAAATGCAAACTGTAGATTTGACAATTAACTGATCTTGTCAAGTAATTCAAGTCAGAGTAAGTTCATGTAAATTCAGCCAGGCAAAAATTAAAGCACTGAAAGAAGAAAAGATAAACATAAAATTCCCTGCTCCATTGGCCAGAACAACCTAATTCTGATGGTAACTTGGGCCCTATCATAATAAAAATGGATGCAGCTAGCATATGCCAACGACTTTGTGTACATTATATATATTATTTCACTCTGACAGTAACACCATAGAGTGAATAGCATTATACCTTAAATTTAATTATTTAGAAAAAATTTATTTTGGCCATGCCACACAGCACGTGTGATTTTAGTTCTCTGACCAAGGTCTGAACCCAAGGCCCCTTCATTGGAACCACAGAGTCCTAACCACTGGACCACCAGGGAAGTCCCTACATTTTGTATATTATACCATACTTATATTTTATAGGAGACAAGGAAACTGAAGTTCAGAGAGGTTAAGTAATTTGCCCAAGGAGTATCAATTTAAGATCAAATTGTTAATAACTCTAGTTCCCGAACTCCCAAGCAGTTCAACTACACCAAAATGGGCAATTTCCCAGTTAATTTTATTAAAGTAGCCAGTTTGACTCACACCACTCAAGCCTGGAACTTTCTGATGAAAGCCTATAATAACTAATGATGGCCAACTTTTAGTGAATGCTCACTATAAGGCCGAACTCTGTAGATTTGACAATTAACTGATTCTGCTAAGCATGTCACTGTTAACTCATGTAAACACCTCTGTGAGGAAGGCTAGTATTATTATTCCCATTTCACAGATTATTTCCATTTCACACTTGGTAACGAAGTTTACTCTTGGGTCCAAGGTTACACGGTTGGTTTAAGGCAGAGTGAATTTGAACCCCGTCTGGCTGCAGAGCCCTCCCTCAACATCAGGAAACTCTCTAACTTGGGATCAAAGGAGCAGGATATCTAGACATAAAGTAGCCTTATGATAAGGACTGCACAAGAGAACACCTGTCGAGCAGCAAGACTAGCCCTGCTCCCATGGTGAAGGGTGTCACAGATGACCATGCCTCCGTGTACTGTCGATGGGCTGTTAGTTTACAGAGATCGCATGACCCATGGGCTGCTCTGATTCTCTAAGTTTTCTAGGGCAGGCTGAGCCCCTGTGCCTAAAGTGCAGACAAGCTGTGCGGGTAACAAGTCATTTCGGTATCATACAATTTACAAACAACACATTTCCAAAGGCTGGACTGAATTCAGGAGAGCTGCAAGTCTCTTTCCACTAGGAGAGAATAAAGTAAAGGACTGGGACTATAGTTCTTTAAAAATACCATGATGGGAAAAATATGAGAAAAATCCAAAGTACCTGCTTTAGTTATTATACGGTACTCATTAAGTAAACGTCCTAAATAATTCTCACCTGTCAACTTTACTATCCACTCTGGAGACGTACCCATAGATTATGGTTAAGTCAACACAGCAGAAAATCCAAGTACAGCGGTGAAGACTATGATTGCCAATAAACTCAGTGTAGCCATTGCAAGATGGGTTTTCCATCCCACGTATTTCAGACTGTTCTGAGTTTTTGCGTAAACTACACTGACAACTGAAATTCGGATTTCACATCAAGAGACAATCTCTATCCTGTAACCTCTGAATCTCAGTGCCCCGCTTTCCTGAGTCTTCTTTCCCTATCCCTTCCGTGCCCTTAGCAGTTGTCAAGGACTCAGGTCGCTGCCACAGGCTTGTCTTCCCTGGGAACTGCCCCAATTCTCCTTTCTTTCTGCCATCAAAACTTACTCCAGAATTGGTGCTTGTTAGCAGAAAGTAGAAACAGTGTGGGCGCTGAAGACACACATTCTCGGATTTGAATCTGGATCCCACTACTCTTACTGCGTGGTCTCAGACAAACTGCTTAACCTCCCTCAGCTGGAATGTCCTCATCTACGAAGTGGAGATCAAGCAGTCAATGGTAGTGGCAGGGGACGAGGCTAAACACAATCAGGAAGGTAAAGCACTTCTAAGCAGAGCCCGCTACTAAGGGCTCAAAAATGGGCAATTGTTTATTATTTGCATTACAACAGGGTTTCCCTACTCAATATAAACATCTGTCAAGAAACAAAAGTGAATAAACCAAAAATAAAAAACACTTTCTCAAATAAGTATCCAAGTGGGCAGAGGGCTCTTGAGAGTTGCCACCACACCTACCACGGTATGGCCCGCTCCCAGGGTCAACTCTGAGCTCTCCCACCCGCCTCCCCATTTCTGCAAGGTCATTTAAGCAAGTTTTAGACTCAGTCCCCTGAAGCTGTGCCTTTCTCCCTCCTCAGAGTGGAAGACTGGTGAGAAGCCACATGGTTCAGGATCCTCAAAAGGCTTTGGACTAATTTCAGAACAAGTGGGTGACATTTTAGTTACTTGCACAGATGTTTTCGTTTTTCATATAGCTTGAAACCTAACTTGAAATTGAGTCCTAAAACTGGCAAATATATAAAATAATCTAGGGAAACGATTTGTGTAATGTTTAAAAAATTTGGTTCAACAATATTCAAGGCACTGTGCTAAGTCAGAGAATTCAATGATAAGCTTAAAGTAAAACTTCTCAATTATGGCTAAATATGCAAGCCAATACACTGCCCCAGACCTAAATGATTTCCTCTCTCCGAGACTAGAAATCTTTCAAATACCTGTTAGGCTGTCACAATGTCCTCCTTGCATCCCTGCAGGCCCCTTAAAGGTCACCTATCACTGTCTGTTTATAAACCTATTGTGAAGGATTCCCCATGGGAAAAAGGCATGCAGACACATTTTTCTCACTCTTTAGAAAATACTGACCAAGAGGGACATTTTGAGCTGCTGAAAACTGCTCTTCCTGGTCCTCTCCCAGAGACAGAGATTTTAAACGCATGGAAATTTTAACCATAAATTGTACCAATTAGCCAAACCACTAGTCCCAGGAGCCTACGGTATTATTCTACTCAAAGATCTGGCGTCCGGCTGAATGTACCAACAGCCGGGGCCTCCATTTTCTGATATTTCCGTGTCAATCCTGTAAACATTCTGCGGCAGGAAGCAGATGCAAGTGTTTACGGCACTGGGCAACTCCCGTGCACGCCCATGTGCTCGTTCAGTCCTCAGATCCCCTACTGTTCGCACAACAATGGCATTTAAACCTGAAGATGGTGCTTAGCTTTAAATACCAGGTTAGCAGATAACCGGGTTAAGGCTGCATCAAAATCGCACACTCCGCTGTGCATCCCTCACAGGCACCCAGAGCTCTCTGGAGCTTGTGCAATTTCAGCCTTTTTATGATGGTGACACTTGGGAAGGGACAATGAAAAACTAACCTTTAAGTAAAAGCTAAGGTGAGTGGTTAATATTCCAGCATGATCATCTATAAACAAATAGGGCGTTTCATAAAAATGTAACTTAGTATTTCTACAGGGCCTACTTCTATTGTCGCAAACACACTGCACTTAGGATCTTCATAACATACTAGTATGCTCCATAACAACCCAGAGAATTTTTGCTTTAGCACCAAACGATAGGGATTCAAGTGTTTTCCCCTCCCGGCACCAATTTAATTCTCCTGTCAACTCGAAACTGCCCCTCATAGCCGGGCGACCACGCACTGTCTTCTGGCGAAAGGGAAGGACAGGACTCGGGCATTCGGGCAGCGTGACCGAGGGGCTGGCACGGGTTCCCCCTCACGCCGGCCCGGCCCTAGCCAGGTGCCCCTCTCTGCGCCCCTGCGCGGGGCCCTCTCTCCGGCTCACCTAATGACCAGGAGTTCGTGGAGCAGATACGCAGCTGCGGCCAGCAAAGCTCCCCCGGTCAAGTAAAGGGTTTTCTTCCACCAGGGATCGGAGCCCAGCCCTGCCATGATCCCACCGTAATCCTGCAAAGGGAAAGCGATGATGTCCCCATAAAAGGAGAAGGGCTCCTCGGACCCGGCCCACCAGCCGAAGAAGGAGACGCTCTGGTTCCAGCTCAGATCCACCACGCACGGCCTGGACGAGGCAAAGCCAACCCCCCAGTGCATGCTGCGCGGCTGGCTGTGGGCGCCCCTCCCAGGGCCCGCGCCGCCCGCATGGGAAGGGGCCGGCGCGGCCGGGCGCGGGCTCAGCGGCGCGCTGGGGGCGCGGGCGGCGCGGGCAGCGGTGACCGAGGCGGCGGCGGCGGCACAGGAGGAAGGGCGCGGGCCGCGGGCGGCGGGCCTGGCCGGCGGGGCCCGGGGGCCCTGGGCGGCATCGGCGGCCGCCGGCTCCCCCCGCAGCGGCCTCTCCGCGCCACTCTTTGTGTCGGCGCCGGGAGAAGGCCGCGTGATGTCATTGCTCCCCGGGGCAGGGAAACAGAGGCGGGATAAAGTCACCTACCCCGCGCCCTGCCCCCGCCCCGCATCTCCGCGGTCCGGCGGCCTCCGCCCCGGCCGGAGCTGCAGGGCTGGGCGCGCCGGGAGGGCTCCGCGCCTCCAGGCGGCACGGCCGCGAACGGCTCGGCGCGCGAGGGCAGGGCTGCGGAGGTGGCTGGAAATGCGGCGCCGCTCGGAGGAAGCTGCAGTCGGGCCCGGATCTCCGTCGCCCCCCCTTCCCGCACCCCGCGGCCCGTCCTCCGCCTCCGCTCCAGCCCCTCCCGCGGGCGCGAGAGCGGGGCGCGCGCAGGACTCACCTGGGGCCGCGCGGAGCTCCAGCCGAGACACCGCCCCGCGCGAGCCGGGGGCCAGGGCCCGGGCCAGGTCGCGAATTACATTGTTCTGGCCATCGGGAAAGCGCTGTGTCTTTGCAGAACTTACAAAACGCTCTTATCACATTACACGATTACCTGGGTCTTGGCCGTGTGCCCCCGGAGAGATGTCTGGTTTAACAAATAACAACAAAAGTGTACCCTAGAGTGACTTACCCTCGGAGAGACACAGCCCAAGTCCTAGTCTTTCCCCTTGGAAATCATTATCAGGGAACTTAGGGATGGAGCAGGGTGGGCCCGGGGAGGGGCGGGGGGCGCGGGGAGTGTTGTTTTTCCTTTCTGGTGCAGAAAATCTGTCGAACGTGTGTGTGTGCGCGCGTGTGTTCAATTGTTTTTGCCTTTAACTTTATTTTTAAAAGTTCATTTGTGCTAAGAACAGGGTCGTGCTTCATAGAAGCGTAGGATGTACACACAAATTTTAGCAAGAGCACGGATAGTTTAAAATTGTTAAAAGGAACTGAAAAAAATTCAAGTAGTGGGGGTTATCACTCTTAAGGTGAAAGGATGGATATAGGAATCTAAGCTTTTGTGTGAGGGAGGGGAGATTGGAGTGAAGGGGGACTCCTCCTTTCTGTAATACTTCCCATCCCACGCCAGCCACTTAGAATAGGCAGTGAATGCTGCCATATAGCTAATAAAATCCGGGCATGTTGTCAGTCCCAACCAGAAAAGGGGAGGGGCTGGCCAGGCTGGGGCCCAAGCACACTTGCGCAGGAAGGACTGGAACAGATAACCGCGGTTACCATTTAGGTGACCTCTCAGAAAGAAGCAGAGTGTGTGGTTGGAGGTGGGACCTTTCATGAACAGGTTGCAAGGAGTGGAACTCAAGGGCCTGCTGGAGATACAGAAGTTGTCATCAGACCACATTCTAGGAGAGGATCAGGAGGCTGCCTAGGAAGCAGAGTGGGTAGGAGTGGGATCAGGGCAGAAAAGCTCTGGTGCAGAGACGGGACAAGGAGCGCTGGCATCAGGGATTCTCCATTGTTCTTCTGCGTCCTTCCCACGTGGCACTCAGCCTTTGCTCTCTTTACATGTTGGGCCAATATTTAATATCCCCTAATTATTCGCCTGAGTGTCTGGGTCCAGCCACAAGGATGGGGATAAATTACCTTGAAGGGAGGAATATGGAAGGCAAAAGAGAGAATCAACACTGGCAAACCCTGTGCCCGGAAAGCAAGTTAGAAACTAGATGAAATTTAATATTGAGATCCACAGAATGCATTGCACTCTCACAGCTGCTCTTGTCAGCAGACCTACACGCCCACTCATGGAGGCCACTGGCCACTGCTGCGGTCCTGGGAGTACCAGATAATTATTGAGCATTATCTAGCCTTTGGTTCAAGTACGGTTTAAATTTTCAGAGCTACTCTGAAGTAAATGTTTTTTTTTGGCCGAGTCACATAGCTTGTGGGATCTTAGTTCTCCAACCAGAGATTGAACCTGAGCCCTCAGCAGTAAAAGTGTGGCTTCCTAAGCACTGGACCACCAGGGAATTCCCTGAAGTCAGTGTCTTTAAAAGCAGGTGTGAAAGTGAAAATTAGTCACTCAGTTGTGTCCGACTCTTTGTGACCCCATGGACTGTAACCCTCCAGGGTCCTCTGTCCATGAAATTCTCCAGGCAAGAATTGGGTTTCCACTTCCTTGTCCAGGGGAATCTTCCTGATCAAACCCAGGTCTCCTACATTGCAGGCAGACTCTTTACCGACTGAGCTACTAGGGAAGCCACTAAAAGCAAGTGTAGGTAAAATAAAATCCTGTAAGAGAAGTTAAAATATAATCTTAAATGATCTGATGCAGATTAAAATTAGCTTTTAGATTCATGGCATAGAAGAGAGAAGAGTATTGGAATTCAGGCTCATATAAAGGCGAAAGAAGGTAGAGTAGGATCTAAGAAGTCAACAGACCTAAGTTGAGCAAAAGTTTGGCATGAATATGTAGAACAAAGCTCGGGGGAACAAGAAAACCCACTAGAGTTAAAGTCTCAGCAGCGACACAAGCCTTAGCCAACACTTTGTACAAAATCAGACAGGGCTGTAGATGGAAAGGCTGCACCACAAAGAGGTGCAATCCAGTCAGAGAGAAGGGAGACTGTGTCTCAGGGGCAATGCCTCAGCCCCCAGGGTGGTAGTGTAATTAACACCCAGAGGGGGAGTGAACACAGCTAGGTTAACTGAGGAGACTGACTCCCAAACAGGGGCTCCTCAGAGGCCCCTGTGTGAAGCCAGATCCCAGGCTCAAGCCCAAGTGCCTGTGCAGCCTCCCACCCCCCCGCCCTGCAGGGTGAAGATATAGAGAGTTGATCTGAGCACATCTGCCCTCCAGCTCCCCTTCCAGAGCTCCTGCAGCTAATGAGGCAGTGTGAAGACCTTGGCAGCGAAAGTGGGCACACTCTTTACTCCACACCCCCACCGCCAACACCAATTCTGACAGCCTTAGCATCGTAACTATGGACATTAACTCCAGGCTATAGGCATCTTTTTTATTTTTGGTTTTTCAAAGACCTTATTTTACTAACTGCTAAGTTATTACAAGATAAAAAAGAAAAACAAAAAAGAGGAAGGGGCTAGCATTTATTGAACACTTATTTGTCTAATACATTTTTCAGTAACTTGCCAAAACTATGTGTTAAATGAGTACTGGCATCCCTGTTTTACAAATGAGAAAACTGACCCTCAGAGAGGTAAAGTAACAATTTCAATTCCCAGAGCCTAGTAATGATAGAGTGAGACAAACCCAGTTTGTCTCACACCAGCTGCCTTTTGTTTGGGCTTTCCACCACCTACAAAGGCGCTCATCCCAAGGACCAGTAGTCGAGCGCTGTCCATGGTATTTCTTCTTTAAGACATTAGTCTGTGTCTCAGTCTTCTGCTGCTGCTGCTAAGCTGCTAAGTCGCTTCAGTTGTGTCCAACTCTATGCGACCCCATAGATGGCAGCCCACCAGGCTCCCCCGTCCCTGCGATTCTCCAGGCAAGAATATTGGAGTGGGTTGCCATTTCCTTCTCCAGTGCATGAAAGTGAAAAGTGAAAGTGAAGGCACTCAGTCGTGTCCGACTCTTATCAACCCCATGGACTGCAGCCCACCAGGCTCCTCCATCTGTGGGATTTTCCAGGCAAGAGTACTGGAGTGGGGTGCCATTGCCTTCTCCACTCAGTCTTCTGAACCATGTCTAAATCGGATGGCTACAAAGCCTCAAGCATGCCTTCCTGTTACGCTATCACCTTTTGAGAAAGGTAGACTTAGCTCCTTACACAGCCAGTGCTATGCCTCTGTCATGCGACTCTGCAGCCTGGTCATAACAACGTGACAAGGGACAACTCAATCAGGGCTTCCCAAACCTTGTATACACATCATCTGGGAATCTGCCACAATGATCAAAAGGGGCAATTAGTTCAGTGTTTCTCAAACATCACCGTGTATATGAGTCACTGGGGATCTTGTTAACATGCAAATTCTGACTCAGGAGTTCTGGGGAGAGGTCTGAGATTCTGCATTTCTAACAAGCTTCCAGGTGAAGCCAGACCACACTATATCAATCATCTGGAACACTAGCTTACAAGTAGCATCAAAAACTCTGCCCCAAAGAGACAGAACCCCGTATTGAGTGGTTCCTAACCAACCCATTAAGTCACCATTATTGATGAGTTTGGACACCAGACACAAAGATAAAAGGGTTGGTGGAGTAGTAAAATCAGAAATGGAAAGAAAATGAATCAAGACTCAAGAAAAGCATTTAGAACAGTGAGAAATGCATATTCCTTGTGAGAAGATTCCTTGTGAGAAGATAATCTGATGGAAGCCACGTGGAAGGAGAGGTGGGGGTGAGGTGTTAGGAGGAGAAGAGGGAGAAACCAGGGTGTCCTGGAGAGACTAGTGGTATCACAGCGCCTTTTTATAGGAACCAACACAAAGAGCATAAACAAATGAGTAAAATATTTTATAAATTTTTTTGTCCCAGAAAACATTTTCACAAGAATTTTATACTTCACGCTTCAAAATATAGCTTAAGAGATTTAAGATCCTGCTGTTGAGTAGGATGTGATGTTAGCATTATTGCTGGGTTTACATAATGAAATTTAGTATGCTATTTTTTTAACTATCTCTGTATTATTTTAAAAAATAGTTTACTGGATAACGTTACCCTGTATTTTATTGTAAAGCTGTTACCAAAAGGTATGCGTGGAGGTCCGGCTATTCGCCACTCAAAAGCCAGTGAACAGGCCAGGTTGGTGGAAAATAGTTTGCTTTATTTCAGATGCTGGCAACTGTGTAGGGGGAGGAGGGTGGCGGACATCCGTCCAAAGGCCGACTCCCCTCTCCCCCATAAGCAGGGGGTGAGAGCATTTATAGGAAGAGTTGGCGGGGGAGGGGTGGGAGAGGGCAACATGTAGAAACAGCACAGTCATCTCTAACAGTCATCTTCAAATTGGTCATCAGTGGTTTGACTAGCATCATCTTGGTTGTTCAGTTCAGTTCAGTTCAGTTCAGTCGCTCAGTCGTGTCCGACTCTTTGCGACCCCATGAATCGCAGCACGCCAGGCCTCCCTGTCCATCACCAACTCCCGGACTTCACTCAGACTCGAGTCCATCGAGTCAGTGATGCCATCCAGCCATCTCATCCTCTGTCGTCCCCTTCTCCTCCTGCCCCCAATCCCTCCCAGCATCAGGATCTTTTCCAATGAGTCAACTCTTCGCATCAGGTGGACAAAGTATTGGAGTTTCAGCTTCAGCATCAGTCCTTCCAATGAACACCCAGGGCTGATCTCCTTTAGGATGGACTGGTTGGATCTCCTTGCAGTCCGAGGGACTCTCAAGAGTGTTCTCCAACACCACAGTTCAAAAGCATCAATTCTTTGGTGCTCAGCTTTCTTTATAGTCTAACTTTCACATCCACAGATGACCACTGGAAAAACCATAGCCTTGACTAGATGGACTTTGTTGACAAAGTAATGTCTCTGTTTTTCAATATGCTGTCTAGGTTGGTCATAACTTTCCTTCCAGGGAGTAACTGTCTTTTAATTTCATGGCTGCAGTCATCATCTGCAGTGATTTTGGAGCCCAAAAAAGTAAAGTCTGACACTGTTTCCCCATCTATTTGCCATGAAGTGATGGGACCGGATGCCATGATCTTCATTTTCTGAATGTTGAGCTTTAAGCCAACTTTTTCACTCTCCTCTTTCACTTTCATCAAGAAGGTCTTTAGTTCTTCTTCACTTTCTGCCATAAGGGTGGTGTCATCTGCATATCTGAGGTTATTGATATTTCTTCTGGCAATCTTGATTCCAGCTTGTGATTCCTCCAGCCCAGAGTTTCTCATGATGTACTCTGCATAGAAGTTTAATCAGCAGGATGACAATATACAGCCTTGATGCACTGCTTTTCCTATTTGGAACCAGTCTGTTGTTCCATGTCCAGTTCTAACTGTTGGTTCCTGACCTGCATACAGGTTTCTCAAGAGGCAGGTCAGGTGGTCTGGTATTCCCATCTCTTTCAGAATTTTCCAGTTTATTGTGATCCACACAGTCAAAGGCTTTGGCATCATCAATAAAGCAGAAATAGATGTTTTTCTGGAACCCTCTTGTTTTTTCCATGATCCAGCAGATGTTAGCAATTTGATCTCTGGTTCCTCTGCTTTTTCTAAAACCAGCTTGAACATCTGGAAGTTCACGGTTCATGTATTGCTGAAGCCTGGCTTGGAGAATTTTGAGCATTACTTTACTAGCGTGATTGATTTCAGAGGAAGATGTCATCTCAGGAACACAGAAGGCATCCATTGATTGGTTCTCAGGGAAAAACGGGCACAAAACCGCCAGGTCTGTGGGTGCTAAGGGTAAGCAGAGGCCTGACAGGGCAAAGCCCTGGTTACTGTGTTGTGGGTCTGGGTGCCACCTGGTGGTGTGTGTGAGGATGGGGTGAGGGCGAGAGCTGCTGGGATAGCCCACCGTAGTTCGCATAGGCTCTTTGGTAACATTGGGTTGAGTATTTCTCATCCATCCATTTCTGTCCATTCACCTAGCCATCCACCTAGGTGACTAATCCAACTATTTATCTCTATTTTAAAGTTAATATTTTAGGAATTCCCTGGCAGTCCAATGGTTAGGACTTTGTGTTTCATTGCTTAGGCCCCAGGTTCAATCCCTGGTTGGGGAACTAAGATTCCGCAAGATGCATGGCATGGCCAAAAACAAATAAATAAAATAAATCTTTTTTCTTGTGAGTTTAAATTCTTTTACCACTGCATAAATCTGATTGTTAATTAATCCAGACTGGTCTTCTGCCATCTCATCCTGACAAAACTAAGTCTAAAAACAATCTCAGAATGTCTTTTCAATTTAATATCAAAAGAATGACCAGAAAAAGACAACTTAAATCATATTCCAGTTTTCGCCTTTCACAACTATTGACAGCCTTCGTGTTCACTTTTACAAAATATAAGCAAAGATAGAATGACCATTTTTTTCTTTTCCTGACATACTTTGTCAAATAAAGGATGTATTTCCCTACTGCAGTACGTTAGCACAGTCATCTTTAACCTTTTTGGGGGGTCATGAATGCTCCTGAGACTCTGATGAAAGCTATGGAACATTCTCAGCAGAAAAATACATACACACAATTTTGTTCCCTATTTCAGGGGGTTCCTGGAACCTCAGAAGCCTATGTTAGGACCCCAAATACAGAGCTAGTTTGAGTCAGAAAAACAAGTGGAGATCTTACATGTCAGTGACTTTTATGTCCCTTACATCCCACCTGTCAACAGGAAACAAAGCTTGAAATCTATCAGAGCAGAAACATCTTGTGTCCATACTTACCTTGTAACTCTCCACTCCCTTTCTCAGCTCTGCTCACATCATCTTGAGAACATATTTTTAAATTTGGCTTCAACTGGTGTCTTTTAGCTCCTATACAGTGGCTCATTATACGAACTGCATCCTTTTCTTGCTGAGATACAAGGGGTTTATTGATCTCACAGTACATTCTCTTGTTTGATTTGCATACAAACCATCAGTGTCAGGATGGTTTTTTTTGATACAGAGAAGGCTTGCATGTCATTTGCATCTCTAATAGTCAAATAAGACTCTCCCGTCTAATAGAGTCACATTGTAAGTTAATAAAAGCAATTATGTGTTGGCTATACTAACACTTTCATTTGGTTTTGTTTCCACCTTTATTATTTCTACACTGACATTTTCTCAGGATTCTTAGATTTTTTGATTTATATCTGTAAGTCTGTAATGATGCAAATATGTTTTAAGGAATTGCAGGGACTCTTGACAATCCAGATTAAAAAAATATTACCAGCAAGCATGACTTACCCCGGTGCCTGGTTACTGAGCAGTCTCTAAATCTGTACTTGGTGCCTCGTAACATTGTGTTTTGGAGAAGGAAATGGCAACCCACTCCAGTGCTCTTGCCTGGAGAATCCCAGGGACGGGGGAGCCTGGTGGGCTGCCGTCTATGGGGTCACACAGAGTCGGACACGACTGAAGCAACTTAGCAGCAGCAACGTTGTGTTTTCCAGGTCAACAGTAGCATAGAAACCCGTGTGTGTGTGTTCCTGGCACAACATCAAAAAGACATTTCAAATAATGTCAAAATTTTTAACGTCTTTGCTTGACTGAGATATTTTTGTTGTGTAGTACTTAAATCAACACTTTTCTTCAATTTATCATTAATACAATAGTAAAACATGTAACTATACTATACAAAGTAAGGTTATAAATTTATTCAGTGTCATTAAAGCATTTCATTAAGTTCCCATCAATGGCATGTAGTTGTTTTACTCACAGAAAGGTGCTGAAGCTCTAAGCAAATAACCTAGACTCTAGACTTTGTGACACTGTTTGATTTACTTGTTTCTGAAGGTATTACCTTCACACAGTTCAGACAATTCAAATAAGTGATAATATACATACAATTCAAATAAGTGATAATATACATACAATTCAAATAAGTGATAATATACAGACAATTCAAATAAGTGATAA
>NW_024070188.1:37451281-37839677 GCF_014754425.2 Oryx dammah | reverse complement strand
ACAATTCAAATAAGTGATAATATACAGACAATTCAAATAAGTGATAATAGTCCAGTCATGTGTGATTATGCTACGATGACCATATGATGGCATAGGTGTAAGTATCAAAGTGGTGAAGTGCACAGGCTCAGTGATCAGACTGCGTGGACCTGCGTCTTACTACTTGTGTGAGGCTCAGCACACTTAACATCTCTGTGAAATGGAGTGGGGACAACGGTCCCTACCTCACAGGGCTATTACTGAATCATCCTGAATTTCTATCACTTCGCAATGTATATTTTTAGTATCTGAAAGTTAGAGTGTTCTTTCCAAAATAAATACATTTTGTTTGAGGGCTGTTTTTTTTCCCGTAGTCCCTGCCATGTGGCCTAAGGGATCTTAGTTCACTGACCAGGACTTCAGCCATGCCCCCTGCACTGGGAGCACAGAGTCTTTAACCACTGGACCACCAGGAAGTCTCTGGGGGCGGCTTTTTAATCAATTTTAGTCTTTTAGGTTAATCTTTTTTAAAAAACTTATTGAGGTATAGTTGATGTACTATATTATATATATTAATTGTAATACTATATTAAATCACATAATTTTCAGCTGTACAACACAATGATTTACAGTTTTTACAGGTTATACTCCATTTATGTACAAGCTGGATTTAGAAAAGGCGGAAGAACCAGAGATCAAGTTGCCAACATTCGTTGGCTCATAGAAAAAGCAAGGGAATTCCAGAAAAACATCTATTTCTGCTTTACTGACTATGCCAAAGCCTTTGACTGTGTGGATCACAACAAACTGGAAAATTCTTAAAGAGATGGGAATATCAGACCACCTCACCTGTCTCCTGAGAAACTTATATGCAGGTCAAGAAGCAACAGTTAGAATCAGAAATGGTTCTTATATTCAATAATTTTATTTTTTAGATTCCACATATGATGTATAGTATTTGTCTTTCTGACTTATTTCACTTAGACCATTCATGGTGCTGCAAATGGCAAATTTTCATTCTTCTTTATGGCTGAGTAGTAATTCCTCTGTGTGTGTGTGTGTGTGTGTGTGTGTGTGTATAAAAACATCTTTGTCTACTCATCTGTTGATGGACACTTAGAGGCCTCCGTATCTATTGTAAATAATGCTGTTTTGACACTGGGGGGCCTGTACTTTATAGAATGAGTGTTCTCATTTTCTCTGGATATATGCCCAGGCATAAAACTACTGGGTCACATGGTAGTTCTATTTATAATTTTTTGAGGATTCTCCATACCATTTTCCATAGTGACTGTACCAATTCACATTTCCACCAACAGTATGCTGCTGCTGCTGCTGCTAAGTCGCTTCAGTCGTGTCCGACTCTGTGCGACCCCATAGACAGCAGCCCACCAGGCTCCCCCGTCCCTGGGATTCTCCAGGCAAGAACACTGGGGTGGGTTGCATTTCCTTCTCCAGTGCATGAAAGTCAACAGTGAAAGTGAAGTCGCTCAATCGTGTCCGACTCGTAGCGACCCCGTGGACTGCTAGGGTTCCCTTTTCTCCACATCCTTGCCAACACTTCTTTGTTGACTTCTTGATGATAGTCATTCTGACTGATGTCAGATGGTATCTCAAGTCGTTTTGATTTCATTTCCATTGTAATTAGTGATGTTGAGCATCTTTTCATGTGTCTGTTGGCCATTTACATACCTTCTTTAGAAAAATGTCTGTTCAGGTCATCTTTCAACCTGGTTGTTTTTTTGATGTTGAGGTGTATGAGTTATTTATATATTTTGGATATTAACCCCTTATCAGTCATATCATTTGCAAATACTTTCTCCTATTCTGTATATTGTCTTTTTGTTTTGTTGTTGGTTTGTTTTGCTGTACAAAAGTTTTTAAGTTTAATTAGGTTCCATTCATTTATCTTTGCTTTCACTTTCTTTGTTTTAGGAGACCCCCCCAAAAAAAAACACTGCTGCAATTTATGTCAAAGAGTATTCCACCTATGTTTTCTTCTAGGGTTATTGATTTTATATTTAAATTAATCTCTAATACCCATACTTTTTTTCCCCCTGAAGGATAGAATGAGGAGACTTTGTTTAGTAAAAAAACTAGTAGAATTCAGAATAGGAGTTAAACTTTTAAATGAAATCCAATGGGCACTCCTGATTTCTAGTGTCCTAATTAGACATTAGCAACTGAAGTTAAAATTTCTTTTAACATTTTAACACTTTAAGTTTCAGTTTCCTCCCTGAAATGCCACTGAGAACAAGCAAATGATAAGCTAAGGTGACTGGGAAGTGTTTGTCTGGTGAGCCCAATACAACAGGCATTGACAAAGAAATACAGAAGATACATGAGCTTAAAAGTGAGAAAAGCTAGGGAATTGCCTGGTGGTCCAGCAGTTAGGACTTTGCACTTTCACTCATGGGGTCCAGATTTAAACCCCATTTGAGGAATTAAGATTCCTGAAAGCTGTGCAATGCAGCAAAAAAAAAAAAAAAAAAAAAAAAAAACCCCACACAAAATGTGAAAAAGGCTAGAAAGTAAAAGCTGACTTCCTACATGAGTAGCATGCATTCAGTCTATGTCATTTTTGGTCAACACCCTCTATCAAAGTCCTTATACATCCTGGGCTTTCAGAAAAAGCCAAAGAATCATACTTCAAGAAGCATAAAAATATATTTCAAGTCAGTAACTTTAATTATAAAATATTAGCTGAAGAAGAAAGTCCTATAAATGAACTTTTAAATTAAGTTTAAAATTTCTTTCTACTTAAAAAAAGGCACCATGAAACATTTATAGAACTGTACAGAGAAATATGCCCAGCATAATCTGAATTTCCTGATTCTAATGTTTGATAAAACTCAGTATATATTTAACAATCAATTTGTTTTTCAAAAAACAAAAATTTATAAGAAAAAATACATTTTATCTTCCCAAATATTAGTGGTATAAAATGATATTTGGTTTTCATCAGTCAGAAGCATAACTGCCTTTAACTAAAACCAAATAAAGAAGAATGTAGATGACGTAGATTGGTGAAATTAAAACATACTACAGTATATATGTATGTGTGTGCATACATGTGGGGAAAATGTTATATAATCTGTAAGGTGAAGTGAAACATGTATACCCTAAGTATATGACAAAGCCTTCCCAGGGTTGCTCAGTAAAGAATCTGCTTGCAATGCAGGAGACAGGTTTGAATCCTGGATTAGGAAGATACCCTGGAAAAGGAAATAGCAACCCACTCCAGAATTCTTGCCTGGGAAATTCCATGGACAGAGGAGCCTGGAGGGCTACAGTCCATGGAGTAGCAAGAGTTGGACACAACTTAGCAATTAAATAATCATCATGTAACAAAGGGTGAGGAACTTAAACTTCTAGATCACATAATACCTCATCAAAACTTTTTTTATCCACAGAATAATCCCTTGAAGGTAGTTATTAGATGAAACAGCAAAGGCTTTTATCTAAGGTTTTAGCCCTTTTTATTGACTTTTTCTTTATGATCTTGTCTCAAAAAACAAACAGTATATATTCTGTGTATTTGTAAACATCAGATCTTCAAGCCATTATACTACAGTCCTTAGAAACACTTCATTTCTTCAGCTCTTCCTGCACACCTGTGTTGGTGGAGACTTCAGCTTGGAGCTCTTCTGTTTCCCCCTTTAAAGCAAACTCAGCAGGCGCTGGGTGTTCCTGGAGGCTGGATTTCAGGGCATGAGCTGCATAGTTAAGGCTCGTGTTTTCACTCCAATGCCAGTAACCTGAGAAGGGGTTGTAGAACATTCCCACCACAGTCTGAACTGACAGACCATCTACAAAACATATATCAAACGGAGTATATTTAACAAATATTTACCTTCCACAAGCCAAGAGTCTCATACAACTCTCCATATTAAAAAAAAAAAAAAGATTTCTAACTCAACAGACACAAATATTTTGTAACCATTACAGCTCATTCTTTACTGCAACAGAACATGATATTTGGAATTTGGGTAAGTGCTCGATAAATGTTAGCTGTTATTAGAAAATACTTGAAGACAAGTGACTATTCCAATCAAGCACCTTTAAAATATTTTTTCAGCTCCATTTTCAATAATGCTAACTTGCAGAAATTGCTACATTTCTTTGAACAGATAATAGTCTTAGTAAAATCAAGTTTATTGACATACTGTTATATGAACAAAAAGCATGAAACACACATGAGTCTAAATATTCCAGAGGAATACTAAATGCCAAATAAATGAACAGACCAATGTTGTTACTTGACAGGAATTCAACAGATAAATCAAGTCCTCAGGAAGTGTAAAGCAGGGCTAGGAATTACAGGGAGCACAAAAATAGATTCACACTCTTGTCTTCAAGGAGCTTATAGCCAGAAAGATGTTACAGATACCAAAATAACCATGCTACAAGGCATGTTATAACTGATATGAAACACTACATAAAAAGTGACAAGTTCAAAATATAACTGACATGGCAAAGAGTCAGACGCGACTGAGCAACTGACGCGTGCACGCATGCACACACACACACACACATACACACACACACACACGAAGGAATCAGGAAAAAGAATATGTAAGATAAGCTGATTCAAGAATGACCTCAACAGGACAAACTGAGGATATGTAAATAAAAGACATTTGTACCTAATCCTTAAATAAGAGATAGCTAAATAGCCAAAAAGGATTCATTGATCATCTATGATTTGCTTGACCCTGGGTTAGGTGCCACAGGTGAGAGAGAAGAGGTATGTAATACCTAATCCTAACTTTAAGGAATTATAATCTAGTTGAGGAGAGATAACCAACATCCAAAGAAGAGTGGCCTAGTTCATTCAGTACTAGGTTCTGTGATTAATCGTTATTGGCACATTAAAACGCTTCCCTGGGAGCTCAGCTGGTAAAGAATCCGCCTGCAATGCAGGAGACCTCAGTTTGATTCCTGGGTCAGAAAGATCCTCTGGAGATGGTAATGGCTATGCACTCCAGTACTCTGGCCTGGAGAATTCCATGGACTGGATAGTCCATGGGGTTGCAGAGTTGGACATGACTGAGTGACTTTCACTTTCAAAAGTACAGTCAGGCCTTGAAAATTGGAAACATTTTTAATACTTACTTGATTCCAGAATGCTCTCTAGCTTTTCAGGTGAAACAAACTTCTCCCAGGTATGAGTACCTTTTGGTACAATACCTGCAATTTGCTCTGAAAAAACAATTCCCAAGGCATAGGACAGCTGTGTTTTGTTGATTGTAGTAATGAATAAAGAACCATCGGGCTAAAAACAGTATGAATACAAGTAAAATTTTATGTCAGGAGTATCAGCTAGATAAAAGCTTGGCTTCCCTCGCCCTCCTCCTCCCTTCCAAATAATTTAAGCGCAGTTAAGATACACAAGTGTAAATAAAATATAATTTACCAAAATAATACTTATTTCCCTCTTGGGAAATTCGTTGCTATAGGCAGTCCACTATAGATGCACTTACTGAATTTATGCAACAGTGCTTACAACTAACTCCTGAAATCACGTTACTATGACTTATGTTTATATTAAATACATTCTTTTGTACATACAAAATCCTTTATAATAAAAGTATAGAAATGAGATTAGGCTGCTCATCCTTGTTTCATGTCCACATTGATGCTTTAACGTGTCAACACTGCCTTCTCTTTGGGGAAGCCAAGCCTGCCTGAATTGTTTGGCAAAGCACAAAGCCCCACGGCTTGCACAGGCCAGCAAGGCTGGAAGTGTTCTCTGACAAAAGCATTAATGATTAAGGTATGAAAAGTGTTTGGGCTCCCCAAGTGGCTCAGTGGTAAAGAATCCACCTGCCAAGCAGGAGACAAGAGTTCAATTTCTGGATCCAGAAGATCCCCTGGAGAAGGAAATGGGAACCATCTCCAGTATTCTTGCCTGGGAACTCCCAGGGACAGAGGAGCCTGGCAGGCTATAGTTCATACTTAGCACAAACACATACATATTTACTCCCACAAATGGCAAAAACATTAATGGCTCTTTTAAACATTTAATTAGCATCTGATGGAGATAAAATGCCCCTCCAAGATAATCATATTAAGATATATATATATATATATATATATGTGAAAATATCTCAAATACCACTCCAAACCAAAAATAAAAATGACGTGGAAAGGCCCTGAAATATTGGGATGTACCTTTAAAACTAAAATATCAGACACTATTTCATGACACATTGTAACATTTCTCTGTAAAACTTTAGTATTCTAAAATATCATTCAAAATCACTTATGTGTCAACTATATCTCAATAGAGCTAAGGGGAAAATCAATTATAAATATCTAATTTGTGTTTCATAAAATCTTATTCTAAGGAAACAGTGGTGAGTATTGGTCATTTATTTTTCTAAAAAAATAAGCTTTCCATTAAAGCAAAAATTAGCTTGAAATTCCACATTGCCAGTATTCCTAATATATGTGAAAGACTCTCCATCCATACATACTGACTGAGACACCACAGAAAGAAATAATTCAGGAGTTTTGCTTGGAAAATAGGAGCTATGCCTGATAAGGCTCATTTAAGAGGGAACGCCATCAAGAAACAATACACACTGAAGGAGACCCTGGACACATGGTAACTAAATGCAACACGGAATCCTGGATTGGATCCTGCAACAGAAAAATGACATTAGTGCAAACAAATGAAACTGAACAGGGTCTGTAGTGTAGTTAATAGTATAATGTCAATGTTAATTTTGTTGCTTTGAAAAATATACCATGGGCTATATTCAGGGCTAGGACTATGGTGAGGCAAGTGAGATGCCTCGAGCCCAAAACCCAAGGGGGTGCTCCCTTTCCGGGGTGTGCTAATGCAGGATTGGCACTGACTAGTGAGTGCTGCCTCGGACATCATGCCCTGGGTACCACCCTTGCTCTTACCAGTTCCTACCCTTATTATGTAGGATGCTAACAGTGGGACACATGGGAACAGGGACACTGTGTACTGTCTTTGCAGCATCTATAAATTTAAAATTATTTTAAAAGGAAAAATATATTTTAAAAGCTCTGTTTAGAGAAGAGGGCAGCAGAGGATGACAAAGTAGATAGTATCACCAACTCAATGGACATGAATTTGAACAAAATCAGGGATATAGTGGAGGACAGAGAAGCCTGGCGTGCTGCCGTCCATGGGGTCACTACAGACAGACACAACTTAGAGACTGAACAACAATAACAACAAATTTAGATAAAGGCTAAAGCATTTAATCCTTTTAGCTCTTGAACTTAGGGGGTTACCTCTTGAACAACAGAGTTGGAACCACCTTCAGAGGACTAAGTCTGTGGCAAGTTACATAAGCAAAATAATGTAATGGAAAGAACCAGACTTGAAATAAAAAGATGTAGCCTTATGTCCCATTTAAGTGCCTAGTGACTTTGACTTAAAGACCATGTGACCTTTGACATCTCTTGAGTTCTGATCTTCTCCAGGTCAAAGGAGTTCAGAATGCCTGCCTTACCCTCTTCACCTGGTTGTAGGTAAGATCAAATGAGATCATTTGTATCAAGTGCTTCCCTGGTGGCTCAGATGGTAAAGAATCTGCCTGCAATGCAATTCACCGAGGTTCCATCCCTGGGTCAGGGAGATTCCCTGGAGAAAGCAGTGGCTAGCCACTCCAGTATTCTTACCTAGAGAATTCCATGGACAGAGGAGCTTGGCAGGGTACAGTTCATGACAAAGAGTCAGAGATAACTGAGTGACTAACACTTTCACATTTCTTTCCTTCTTTTAAAGCTGGTAACTATTACACATGTCATGTATACAGAGTGACTTAACAAATGCTGGCTAACCAGTTTATGCTAATTATATTTTTTTATTTTAAAGTATTAATCCAAATTAGTTTCTTAGTAATTGTCATTCAATGCCTATTAGGTATTTAAAACAAATTATACCAAGGGAAAAATACCACTGTAAATCTACTGTTTCTATTACAGTGTTCAATACTAACAGTTTTCAGGATCCCTGGACATCAAGATACTGGATCTAGAGAACCCCAGGACTCAGGGCGAGCTGAGAGGCAGAAATAATCTTCAGTAGAGATGTTGTCCCCAAATTCTGTCTTCCTGGCTTCCAGTATTATACAACATTTGTTGCTACGGATACATACATATACTCAAAAGAAAAAACAAACAAGTAAACTCTGCAAGTCTTACCTTTAACACTTGAAAGCAGCACTGTATAAATGTTTCTAGATCAATCACATGTTCAACAACTTCAGAAGCTACAACAGCATCAAACGTCTCCACAGTGTCTTTCACAATCTCCTCCAGGGAACACGTTCTATACTCTATCCTCTTATCCAGGACTGGGTCGAATGATTTATGGTGCTGTGCTGTTTTAATGTTCTCATCCACAGGATCGATTCCAACAACTGAAGCCCCAAGCCGCCCTAGAGGCTAATGGCATAAAAACCCGTTACCCTCAGGAAGAAAACAGAACAGCTAGCAATCAAAACCTTCTCAAAAATGAGACAAGATTAAACATGAAGGGAATGATTGGAGATCGTTTATGGGTACGTAGAAGTTCAATATACCATTTTCTCTAGTTTATATGTTTGATAATTTCCATAATAAAAAGCTTAAAAGTGAGAATAATAATCTCAACAAAAAACTTATTAAGAACTACTTACGAATAGTGAGGAATTTTTGTCTACATTCTCTAGATCCATTTATAGGCATATAGTACAATATTAAAATATTTACAAAGTGCAATAAATGAAACAGGTCATTGTAAAAAGAGCAAAATTTTGTAATATTCAAATTCTCTAAGGAACATTTTTTCTCAATAGTTTCTCCTGTGACTGACTAGAAACGATTCTTCACAGCCAATTCTTCTTTCAACCTCTACATTTGATCACGTCCCATGACATCCCTAAGTTTTTAAACACGGCCTTAATTTTGATCAAAACACTGCACAGCATTTATTTTATAACTCCTTCAGTTCAGTTCAGTTCAGTCACTCAGTCGTGTCCGACTCTTTGCGACCCCATGAATCGCAGCACGCCAGGCCTGCCTGTCCATCACCAACTCCCAGAGTTCACTCAGACTCACGTCGATCGAGTCAGTGATGCCATCCAGCCATCTCATCTTCTGTCGTCCCCTTCTCCTCCTGCCCCCAATCCCTCCCAGCATCAGAGTCTTTTCCAATGAGTCAACTCTTCGCATGAGGTTGCCTGGAGTACTGGAGTTTCAGCTTTAGCATCACTCCTTAGTTAACAAATTAAAAGTGAAAATCAAATTATTTTAACTTGGAGATATAAGATCTGTAATAATACACTGAAAAAGCCATAGAACATATATAGTAAAAGTGTACTCACCATTTGATACACCTCATATTCTTGATTCTAAGGGAAGTATTTTCATGTATTTTACATTTCCTGAAATTTTATAATTGATGTCAAAAGAAACCAGCCCACTGCCATGTGAAGAACACAAGTTCTATGCATATGGAAACAGTTATGCATCAAAGGCCTCTGTTAACCTGTCAACTTGGCTGTTATGACCTTGACAGTAAGACATACCCCTGGATCTTCACTGATATTTGACTCTTACCTACACTGTTACTTAAAATATCTTTCAAAGGTATGCTTACGATGCAGCATTGAAACAAAAAGTTACTGTGCTAATAGAAGATTACAAAATTTACTCTAAGCTAAAGCAAATATTGTTCACAGGGAGAATGAGTATTCTTTCAAGAACTCTAGAGCACCTAAAAAGGGGAGAGCCCCCAAAGCCTGCAAGACTCTTACATTTTGATACTGAAGCAAGTGCAAAAGGATAGCTTATCAGTACATTTAAACCAGTGAAACAGCCTAATATCCTGGGAGGAAAGAGACAATAAAATTTTCAAAACTATTTGAATGACCAGTGCTTTTTTTCTTTCTTTAAAAATTGAAGTATAGTTGATTTACAATATTAAATTAATTTCAGGCATATAATCATACAGTGATTCAATACTTTTATAGAGTACACTCCATTTTTGGAGAAGGAAATGGCAACCCACTCCAGTACTCTTGCCTGGAAAATCCCATGGACGGAGGAGCCTGGCGAGCTGTGATCCATGGGGTCGCAAAGAGTCGGACACAACTGAGAGCAATTTCACTTCACTTTACACTCCATTTAAGGTTATTATAAAATAATAGCTATATTTTCCTGTGCTATACAATATACCCTTGTTGCTTATTTGTTTTATACATAGCAGTTTGTACCTCTTAATCCTCTTATACCTATCTTGCTCCTCCCCACTTCCTTTTCTCACTGGCAAGTACTAGTTTGTTCTCTGTATCTGTGAATCTGTTTTTGTCTTGTTATAGGCATTTGTTTAAGACTCCACATATAAATGGAGTCTTTGACTTATTTTACTAAGTGTACTGCCCTCTAGGTCCATCCACATTCTTGTAAATGGCAAAATTTTCATTCTTTTTTACGGCTGAATAATACTACAGTATGTGTGTGTGGGGGGGGTTGTGTATCGCATCTTCTTTATCCATTCATCTGTTGATGGATACTTGGGTTGCTTCCATATCTTGGCTCTTGTAAATACTGCTGCTCTGAACAATGGTCTGCTGTATCTTTTCGAATTAGTTTCTCCGTTTTCTTCAGATGTCTACCCGGGGTAGAGCTGCTCAGTCATATGGCAGTGCTATTTTCAGTGTTTTTGAGGAACCTCCCCACTTTCTGCTGTACTGGTTGCATCAATTTCCATTCCCACCAGCAGGGTCCTAGGGTTTCCCTTTTTCCATAGCCTCACCAACATTTGTTATTTGTAGACTTTTTAACGATAGCCATTCAGACTGGTTCGAGGTGATATGTCATTGTGGTCTTGATTTGCATTTCTCTGATGATTAGGGATGTTGAGCATCTTCTCATCTGCCTGTTGGCCACCTGAATGTCTTCTTTGGGAAAATGTCTATCAGGTCTTCTGCTACTTTTTCAGTCAAGTTGTTTATTTGTTGATGTTGAGGTGTATGAGCTTTAATGTATTTTGGTTCAGTTCAGTTCAGTCATTCAGCCGTGTCCAACTCTCTGCGACCCCATGAACCGCTTCCCTGTCCATCACCAACTCCCGAAGTCCACCTAAACCCATGTCCATTGAGTTGGTGATGCCATCCAACCATTTCATCCTCCATCGTCCCTTCTCTTCCTGCCCTCAATCTTTCCCAGCATTAGGGTCTTTTCAAATGAGTCAACTCTTCGCATCAGGTGGCCAAAGTATTGGAGTTTCAGCTTCAACATCAGTCCCTCCAATGAACACCTAGGACTGATCTCCTTTAGGATGGACTGGTTGGATCTCCTTGCAGTCCAAGGGACTCTCAAGAGTCTTCTCCAACACCACAGTTCAAAAGCATCAGTTCTTCGGTGCTCAGCTTTCTTTATAGTCCAACTCTCACATTCATACACGACTACTGGAAAAACCAAAGCCTTGACTAGACAGACCTTTGTTGGCAAAGTAATGTCTCTGCTCTTTAATATGCTATCTAGGTTGGTCATAACTTTCCTTCCAAGGAACAGGCGTCTTTTAATTTCATGGCTGCAATCACCATTCACAGTGATTCTGGAGCCCAGAAAAAAAAAGTCAGCCACTGTTTCCAGTTTCCCCAACTATTTGCCATGAAGTGATGGGACCGGATACTAAACCCATATCAATCACATCATTTGTAAATACTTTCTCCCATTTAGTAGGTTATCTTTTTGCTTTGATGATAGTTTCCCTTGTTGTAAAAAAACGTTTAAGTTTAATTAGGTTTCATTTATTTATTTTCATCAGTGCTTCATTTTTATGTAAAAAAAAATTCCTCACTATACTTTTCTGAAATATTTATATATTTTTAAGGAAGTAAAAAGCATGTGTTACTTTTATAATCATAAAAATATTAAAAACATTATGCTTTTCCATTTTAAAAAAATGAACACTATTATTTCTTAAAAGGATAAAAGAGGGGCTTTCCTGGTGGCTAAGTGGGAAAGAATCTACCTGCCAGTGCAAGAGACATGGGTTCAATCCCCAATCTGGGAAAATCCCACATGCCCTGGAATGACTAAGCCTGAGGGCCATAACTACTGAGCCTGTGCTCTAAGCCAGGGAGCTGCAGCTACGGGGCCCCTGTGCCCCAGCTGCTGAAGCCCACAGGCCCTTGAGCCCGTGCTCTGCGACAGGAGAAGCCACCACAATGGGAAGCTTGCATAGCCCACCTAGAGAGTGGCCCCGCTTGCCACAACTAGAGAAAAACCCTCGCAGCAACGAAGACCCAGTGCAGCCAAAGATAAATAAATAAAATAAGTGGGAAAAAAACCTTCTCCAATTAAAAAAAAAGGATAAAAGAAGCATAAACCCACTTCTCCATTTTTTTCCCAGTTAAAAATGGCAAGAAAGCCGTAAATCACTTACTTCTGTTAATAATCCACCACCACAACCAACATCAAGAATCTTCATCCCAGACAAAGGTTTTCCTGGCTGGTGATTAGCAACTGTTCTTAAAAGATTATCTCTTTAAAAAAATTCAAAATATATAAAAACAGATTATTAATTTTATCAATAAAATCTTAAAAGTGTATAATTTTCAAAGAAACATTAAACTTTCTAATCTATTTAAGACTATTGATTTGGGGGGTAAAAAATCTTTTATTTTCAGCATAAAATGATATTATGCTTAATTTATAAAATATTTTTAGTAATCAAAAGCAGGAGGTTTAAAGTAAAGCTCTTGAAATAATCTAGTAATAATTATGACTCACTTATTACTTTAGTAATAATCTAAAGAAAACCTTTAAAAACAAACTCATTTAGATTAACCTACTTTTATTCACTTGATATATCATGTCACCTGAGACATTTATTAGCTACACTGTTAGTATTTGCTAGATTAATTTCCTATTAGCAACAAACAGGCTATTTCACAAGGCTGAGAAGAAGCAGACTAGAGATATGTACTTTCAGAATTTGTCTATATTCCCTTCTAAATTGAGTCTCTTTTAATCTTCTAAATTAGTGGTGTTTTTATAATCACATAAACAGGCATCCAAATCAAGTAAACTTAATTCTAAGATAATCATAATAATACTTTACCATATACACAAACGTAAGCACACACATATATACACCCAAACACACACAGATACATATAGCCAAAATATCATAAACTAAACTTTTAAGTTGGACTACTAATTATACTTGGAATTCTAATTATACTTATAGTTGGAATTCTAATTATACTTATATTAAAATAAATATTATATGTAATAAGGACATCTTAGGATATCTTTTATTGCTATTCAAATTAATTGATTTATAAGAAAAACCTACACAGTGGTTAAGGAGATAACTCCAGAATGTTAGGACAGAAAGAACCCATTTCAAATGAAATCCAATCTGTTCTTCACACACTGGACAAAATGACTCCTTTACATCATAATTCAAATCATATTGGTCCCTTTCAATGGTTTTAGTTATGATTAGAATAAAATCTAAACTTCTAAGCATAATTTGGACTTCCCTGGATGGTCTTTTTTAGTGTGATGTCTTCACTAAGAGAGTCACAGTGGTTGGAATAGAGTGGTTCTCAAGCTAAGTGTGCATCAGAATCATCTGGAAAGTTTCCTAAAACACAGACTGCTGACCCCCAAAGCAGTAGGTCCATACTGATAGCTGAGAATTTTGTATTTCTAACAAAATCACGGGCAATACTGATGTTGCTAGTCCAGGGCTAACCTTGAGAACCACTGATCGAGTGTAACAGAATGACATTTCTGCTTTTCTCTGCCTTAGTATTTCTGTGATCCACTAATTTAGTGGTAGCAAAAACATGCCAGTAGTTTCCTTTTTGCTGCACTAATATCAACCAGCAAAACCAGTCAGGAAGTTCCTTAAGGGCAGTCTGATTTGATATTCTGGGTCTATCACAGAGCTTTGCCCTATCGGCTGCTGAAAAATATTTAATGAATAAATAAAGACAGGGACAGCTGAACGAATAAGCAATTTTGTGATAGGTGGGTTCTGATGAACCCTTGCCATAGCAAACTCTAAGTTCCTGAAATACATGAGCTATGTTTTGAATGATGAATACCTCAACAGCTCTTATACTCTTACAGAGTCTAGACCCCAAGCTCTGTAGAAGGTTAAGTTCTCAAAAAAATTTGTTGAATTGAACTTACTAAGTAGCATTCCTTTTATCAAACTTCCTAAATGTCAAACATTCTATAAAATGACCTTGATGCCATAGGATCATAATTCCTTTTCATATGGATTTAATTCTAATTAACTTGATAATAACCAAAAATACTTCTAGTTAATTTATGAAAGTAGTCTAGAATTTAAATGGTGTTATTAAAAAAAGTTAATAGTTTTGAACAATGGACACTGAAGAGAATCCTCCTAATTTCCAAAGCAAATGTAAAATGCAAAGTTTTGAACCTAGGCATAAACCAAGAGAAAAACAAACTTGAAAGAAAATGAATTATTGAAAAGAGCTGTATTTTAAGGCCTAGAATTTCTGGACTGTTACCTAATGAATGGCACCCTCAGGTCATTCATAGAGTGCAGGGGTGCATATACTCCTTGCTCGTCCCACCACTTGTGAGCCAGGGCCAGGAAGGTCTTCACCTCACTCGAGTCTACAGTGGTCCGTGAAGTACTGTATGGTCTTGTCCAAGGGAGCCTAAGAGGTCATTAAGAAGAGCCAGGCAAAAATTACCATTTAAAAAAATGCAGCATGGGATATATTAAGTAGAAAGATACTCTAATTTACAATTTATTAGATTCTAAACACATATATTGTTCATTTTCTGATATTTCAAAACAAGTTTTCTTATAATTACAGTGCATATATATATATATATATATATATACACATACATATGACATTTAAATTTGTATCTCGTTTTTCTTAGCTACACAGAGTACATTCTATACTGATTACTCACTATCATTTTAAGAATTAAATGTCACTCTTCTTTAATATTATCTTATGAATATTACCCTCTTTTTCATGCTTCATGCAAAGCCTGGGTAATGAAGGACTAACTTATAATAGATAACAGCAGGTGGTTGCTCAGTTGATCAAGAATGATTTTATAGACATCCAATCTCAAAGGAACTCATTCATTTATGAGAAGTAGAAGCATGCATTTGGAAAACAGAGCTCATACCTTAACTCTAAGCAATATTTTTCACAAGGTTAGAAATTGGTTTATAATATATGAATACATGAAGATATTACTTTGATTCAATCTAACTATCTAAAATGTAAACTTAACCACTATATATTTATGTTGCACCCCAAACATTTATGATTTAAGCACTGTGTTGTGTCCCGTCATAAGGATATTACGAGGAAGTAAAAGCAGTTCTCCACGTAATACAGTCTTACATTAAAAATGAAAGCTATCACTGAATATGGATGAAAAGTGAGCACTGGATTTATACTACATACAAATTTTCTGCGGGTTTGAAATTTTTCAAATTTAAAAGTTGTTGGAAACATAAGAATATTTAAATAAACAAAAGCTACCTTAAGGCTTTCCCTGGTGGCTCAGACAGTAAGGAATACACCTGCAATGCAGGAGACCTGGGTTCGATCCCTGGGTTGGGAAGATCCTCTGGAGGAGGACATGGCAACCCACTCCAGTATTCTTGCCTGGAGAATCCCACGGACGGAGGAGCCTGGTGGGTTAAGTCCATAGGGTTGCAAAGGGTCGGACACGACTGAGTGACTAAGCACCTTAATCAAACCACGTGAGCTATACTGACAGTTTATTAAATACAATCAATACAAAACTATTATTGTACATAATTGTGTAAATATTTGCCACAGTAATGAATAAACTTACCTATAACTTTTCATCCAATCCAGGCAGGCAAAAGTCATGCTATAGGATTTGAACCACATGATTCTGTTTTCATTGAAAACCCATGGTTTAATTTGTAGAATCCAACTGAGTTGATTCTTTGGATAAACTGAAAAAAGAAAACTAAATGTCTAAAGAAAGCATTATACAGTATGAATCCCTGATATGCATGTAACTGAAGAAACTATTTTATATGGCAATCTTGTATTACAACTGACAAACAAAAGGGTTTTTTTCTTAATTTTGTATTTTATTTTAAATTATATAAAAAAAATCTTGCAGTCTGCTATCTAATCAGACATTCCTGAAATTATAATTAGCAAAAATAAGTAATGCCTATGTTAAAGTTTTTCATGCACTTGTTTTTATATCCCCATAATGCTGTATAAAATTATTAAAAATTACATTCAAATTAAAACTACATTATCTTTTAAGCTAGGGTAACATTAATTTTGAGACTGTTTATCAAAACTAGTTCAAATTCTCTCATTTTCATGTTAGCTACATGAAATTGATTTATACATATGCTCAATACTCTTTACAGAGGAAAAAAATGTGCATATATATATATGTATACATATGTATATATATCGTAAAATAAATAGTCATCCAGTTTACAAGTTCCAATTTACACAAGAGCCTACTTCATGAATTACTCTGCAGCAAAACATTCAGTTGTTCAATAAACATTTAAATAAAATAGACCTTAGAGCAAAGAAAACTACTAGGACATTACAAATTTAACAAACAAAAAAAGCCAATGGTTTCTACACATTAACAATGAACAACTGGAAAGCAAAATTCAAAATGTTCTTTCATTTAAAATTAGTCCAAAAAGAATACTTCCATGTATAAATCCAGCAAAACATGTTCAGAGCTCTGTAATCAAACACAATCTAATAAATGATGAAACATACAATGTTCATGGAGTAGAAGATTCAACATAAATCCTCCCCAAATTCATCAATATGTTCAACACAATTTCCATCAAAATTCCAACTGTCTTTTTTTGGTAGTTATAGACAAGCTGATTCTAAAATTTATATAAAAAGGCAAAAGAGACAGAATAACTAAAACAATATTGGAAAAGGTGAATAAAACTGTAAGAATAAAATACCCAATTTTAGGACTTATCATAGAGCTACAGCAACCAAATCAGTGAGGTATTGGACGAGAGACAGACTCAAATATCAGTGCAAGAAGAGAACGTCCAAAGACAGACAAAAAAAAAAAAATTTACTCAACTGATTTTTTTCAACAGTGCAAAAGCAGCTCAAAGGAGGAAGAATGGTCTTTTCAATAAATGATGTTGAAACAATTAGATGTCCTCAACAAAAAAGAAAATTTTGACCTAAATCTCACATCTTACATAAACCTGAACTCAAAATGATATAAATGCAAAATTATCTCACACCAAAATCACAATCCATACAAGAAAATATTGATTAAATTGGATTTAATAAAAATTCAAAACTTATGCTCTGCAAAACACCTTGTTAAGAAAAAGAAAAGTCAAGTTACAGAATGGGAGGAAATATTTGCAAAACATATATCTCATAAAGAACTGGTATCTGGAATATATACTCTAAACTCAACAGTAAAATGAAACAAAAACAACAAACAAAAATCTCCCACAGAAAAAACAAAACAAAATAAGCAATACAGTTATAAAATGGGTGTGGGTATTATAAAATGGGTATAAAAAGACATTTCATTAAAGAGGATCAGTCAGTTAGTTCAGTCGCTCAGTCGTGTCCGACTCTTTGCAACCCCATGGACAGCAGCACACCAGGCCTCCCTGTCCATCACCAACTCCTGGAGTTTACTCAAACTCATATCCATTGAGTCGGTGATGCCATCTGATCCTCTGTCGTCCCCTTCTCCTCCTGCCTTCAATCTTTCCCAGCATCAGGGTCTTTTCAAATGAGTCAGCTCTTCGCATCAGGTGGCCAAAGTATTGGAATTTCAGCTTCAGCATCAGTCCTTCCAGTGAACACCCAGGACTGGTCTCCTTTAGGATGGACTGGTTGGATCTCCTTGCTGTCCAAGGGACTCTCAAGAGTATTCTCCAACACCACAGTTGAAAAGCATCAATTCTTCTGTGCTTAGAAGAGGATATACAGATGCAAATAAGCACATAAAGAGATATTAAGTATCAATAGCCATTCAGTTCAGTTCAGTTCAGTCGCTCAATCGTATCCGACTCTTTGTGACCCCATGAATCGCAACACGCCAGGCCTCCCTGTCCATCACCAACTCCTGGAGAAGAATGCAAATGAAAGCCACTACATACCTCTCAAATTGGTTAAAATTTAACCATCCTTGATATGACCAGGTGTGGACGAAGAAAGGAAAAAACTAGATCTCTTATATATTGCTAGTAGGAATGTAAAATGGTACAGACACCATGAAAGGAGTTTAGCAGTTTCCAATAGAGTTAAACATATTTATCTTGCAGCTTAGCAATTGCATTCCTGAGCATTTATCCCAGAGAAGTAAAAATTTAATCCACACAAAAACCTGTACATCAATTTTCATAGCAACTTAATCCATAACAGCCCCAAACTGGAAACAATCAAAACATCCTACAGTAGGTGAATGGTTAAACAAACTGTGGCATATTCATATCATGAAATATTACTAACAAATCAAGAGGAGTTAACTGTAGATACATGCAGAAAGTTGGATGGATTTCAAGGGTATTTATGCAGACAGAGTACAAAAAATTTTTTTCAAAAGGTATATATTGTATGGTTCCATTCGTATAAAACTCTTGAAATGGCTAAATTATAACGGAAATAATAATATAATGTAAGAGATCAAGGTTTAAGGTTGCCGGTAGGATTTGACTATAAAGGAGCAGTACCAGGACTTTTGTTGTGATTATGGGACCGTTCCATATCCTGATTGTGGTGATTATTACACACATCTCTATGTGTAGTAACACAAACACACACAGACCCAAGGAGCACAAGTTAGGGTGGTGAAATCCAAATAGGGATTGTAGTTTAGTTAATTACGGTATCATACCAATGTCAATTTCCTGACATTGTATTGTATTGTATTGGCCAAAAAGTTCGTTTGGATTTTTGGATTTTTCTATACAATGCAGTGGAAGTCCTAACAAACTTTTTTTGCCACCCCAATAATATGGTTATGTAAGATGTTATCACTGAGGAAATGGGTGAAGGGCATGTGGAAATTCTCTGTATTATTTTTGTAACTTCTTATGAGTCTAATTAATTCAAAATAAAATTTAATTAAAAAGCACAAGTGCACACTACAAAATGACTCTCCTATTCCTATATCTCCTATATCTATCCAATTTTCCTCTCCAGAGGCAACCAATGTTACTAGATTTGCTTGTAAGCATCCAGATATTCTATACATAGTTTATCTGTATATCAACTGCTCTCCTTTTATACAAAATGTAGCACAGTATACTCATTCTTCTGTACCTTGCTCTTTTCAGGAACTGATGTATCTTGAAGACTTTTTTATATAATAGAGCATAAAAACTTCCTTTTTTTAGAGTTACACAGTAATCTACTGTATGGCTATATTTCATCATTTATTTAAGCAGTGCTCTACTAATAGATGTTTATTTAGGCTATTTCTAATTTTGTGCTACCCCAAAAACATAAGGTTGAATTACACAGGTAACTTCATACATTTTTGAGACTACCTGCATATAAAACCCCAAGAACTGTTGTGTCAACTGGCATGTGTATTTATAAATTCATAATTTCCTTCACAAATGTTGAACCAATGCAATTTCATGGGTAATATGAGATTCTAGGGATGGTTTTCCCACACTGATTATATGTTGATAGCCACCTATGCAATGTATTATCAAACTTTTTTATCTTTGCTAATCCAATAGGTAAAAATGGTATCTCAGTAGAGTTTCAATTTATCATGAATGAAGTGTCTTTTTTTAAGTTTAATGGTGCTATAGGCAAAGGGTTAGTCACTTAGCTGTGTCTGGCTCTTTGTGACTTCATGGACTATAGCCTGCCATGTTTCTCTGTCCATAGCATTCTCCAGGTAAGAATACTGGTGTGGGTTGCCATTCTCTTCTCGAGATCTTCCCGATGCAGGGATTGAACCTGGGTCTTCTGCACTGCAGGCAGATTCTTTACCATCTGAGCCACCAGGGAAGCCCCCAGTAGTGCTACGGTCTGAATAATATCCCCTCCAAATACATATGTTGAAATCCTGACCGCCAAGGTGATGGTATTAGGCGGTGGACTTTGGGCAGGATTAGGTCTTAAGGATGGAACTTTCATGACTACATTTAGTGCCCTTATATAAAAAGACTGCAAACAGTAAAAAGGATCTACCTATGAACCAGGGATGGGAGCACTCACCAGGCACCAAACTTTGGACGCTGCAGTCCCAAGGCTGTGAAAAATAATATTGTTGTTTATAAGTCGCCTAGTCTGTGGTATTTTGTTGCAGTAGTGGAACTAAGACAAATGGTCATTTATATTTCATGTCTTGCCTTTTCACAGTCTCTGAACATTCTTCTCCTGAGATTTTTATGTTTTTCAAATTTTGTCTTATAGGACTTTACAGTCTGGCCCAAATTAACTTCAATGTCCTCAAAAAAAAGTTTGTGTTTCTAGGCTTTTGCTCATGTTATTCTCTCTTCCATCATTGCTAGCTGAATTACTTTTTAAGACCCAGGTCAACTATCACCTCCTTTATTTCTTTAGGTAGGTAAATGAGCTATTAAGAGAATTAAGTGCGACTTTCCTGATGGTCCAGAGGTTAAGACTTTGCCTTCCAATGTAGGGGGCGTGGGTTCAATCCCTGGTTGGGGAAGGAATGCCAAAAAACCAAAATGTTAAAAAAAAAAAAAAAGCAGCAACATTGTAACAAATTCAATAAAGACTTTAAAAGTGGTCCAAATCACAAAAATCTTTTTAAAAAAGAAGAGAATTATGTAAACTGTTATACATAGATAAGAATTTACAGTTGACTCTTGAACAACTTGGGGGTTATGGGTGACAAGGCATACATGCAGTCAAAACCCCAGGTATAACTTTGTAGACAGCCTTCTGTATCTGCCGTCCTACATTCTTGAATTTAACCAACCTCAGACAGTATGGTAACTGGAATACATATTTATTGAAAAAAAATCTGCATTAAAAAAAATTGGTACAGTTCAAACTTGTATTGTTCAAGGGTCAATTGTATAAGGTATTATCATGAAATTGAGCCTCAAAGATTTTAATATAGTCCTTGCTCTCTGGCAAGTGATGACCCCTGTCTCCCTCTCACCCCATCTCATTTCAGGGTAATTAGGCCTTCAGTCATCAGTATGGCCAGAATTCTTAACAGCCTTAAAAATCGCTTCACCATAACTGAGAGAAACTAATCAAGTTTGTATTAATAGATGCTAACAACTCCTTCTTTTAAAAAAAAATTATTTGGCTGTGCTGAGTCTTAATCATGGCATGAGTAATCTTTAGTTGCAGCCTGCAGGATCTAGTTCCTTGACCAGGGATCAAACCCAGGCCCCCTGCATTGGGAGCTTGGAGTCTCAGCCATTGGACCAACAGGGAAGTCCCATATCAATTCCTACTTTACCTTGAAACTGTGACATTCTGGTATTTGAAATTTCAAAGGAATGGGCAAATTTTTCATTTTATTTATTCAAAAAGTCATCTATCAGCACTCCTCGGGTACTTAGCTAACAGTGCAGAAGCCCTCTACCCTGCCAATGCTGTAGTTCCAGCATTCGTCGTTGTCTGGATTACTCTTAGGCCTCCCTGAGCCTCCACTCCACTTTCTACACAGATGCCAAGTGTTATTTCTTGAAAACAAGTCTGATTATGTTATTCCTTTAGTAATTTCCCACTTCTTCAAGATAAAGTCAATCCCAGGAGCTGTGTGTGGTCTTTCATGTACTCGTCATGACCTACAATGTCTCCTGTCTTATCCCTGGCCATTCTCTGCCCTCACTTATGGCCCTTTATCCACACCATACTTCTTAAGCAACACCTTGCAGTTTCTGAGAAACTGCCTCACAGATACTCAAACTGGTCCTCTGGCCACTCCAACTTCTAAAACTGGACAACTTTAAGACAGCTTCTTAAATACCTTGTTTAAGAACTTTCCCTGACCCCAAATATCTATTTCTTTTATGTCCACTCTGGAAAATTGGAAATGTTTACACTGTATGTTTTCTAAACTTCTGATTATAAAAGACATACTTATTGAAAAATTACAAAAAGTATATAAAGAATGATAAAATCATAGATCACCAACTCCACTTCATATAATCACTGCTAAAATGTTAATATATCTCTATTCTTGCTATATATCTCCAAGTTCATAATACAAGCTGATTTGTAGCTGATTTTTTTTTTACTGTTTTTAAAATTGACATGTAGTTAATTTACAATATTGTCTTCATTTCAGGTGTACAGTGACTCAGATGTATGTATATATATACACATATGACTATATACCATTCTTTTACAGATTCTTTTCCATTATAGGTTATTACAAGATACTGAATAAAGTTCTCTGTGGTATACAGTAGGTTCCTATTGTTTATCTATTATATATATATATAAATAACATATATTAGTGTGTATATGTTAATTCCAAAATCATAATTGATCCCCTCCTACCCCACTCCTGCTATCCCTTTTGGTAACTGTAAGTTGTTTTCTACATCTGTGAGTCTATTTCTGTATTGTAAATAAGTTTCATTTATATCATTTTTTTCAGATTCCACATATAAATAGTATCATGTGATGTTTGTCTTTCTCTGACTTACTTCACTGTTTGACAATCTCTAGGTCCATCTATGTTTCTGCAAATGGCATTAGTTCTTTAAAGGCTGAATAACACTCCATTGTGTATATATACCACATCTTTATCTGTTCATCTGTCAAAGGACACTTAGTCTGTTTCCATGTCTTAACTATTGAAACAGTGCTGCGATGAATGATGGGGTGCATGCTTCTTTTCAGATCAAGGTTTTCTCCATATAAATGCCCAGAAGTGGAATTGCAGGGTCCTCGTTGCTCTTCTTGAACACAACAGACGTGACTCCATCTCAGGGCCTTTGCAACTGCTGCTGTTGCTGCCTGGCATATCTTTTCCAGGTTATCAACACACCTCACTCCTTCATCTCGTCCACGTTCAAGTACATCATTTCATCCCTGATCATCCTGCTGACACTGAAACCCCTCAACCCATATGCAAGATCATATGGTAACTCTATTTTTTGTTTTTTAAGGAAACTCTATACTGTTTTCCATAATGGCTGCCCCAATATACATTCCCACCTAGAGTACAGGAGACTTCCTTTTTCTCCACACCTCTCTAGTATTATTTGTAGATCTTTCTTTCAATCATGGCCATTCTGACTGGTGTGACGTGATACCACATTGTAGATTTACATTTCTCTAATAATTAGCAGCAAATTTGGAATATGTCAGCAAATTTGGAAAACTCAGCAGTGGCCACAGGATTGGAAAAGGTCAGTTTTCATTCCAATCCCACAGAAAGGCAATCCCCCAAAATGCTCAAACTACCACACAATTGCACTCATCTCACACACTAGTAAAGTAATGCTCAAAATCTCCAAGCCAGGCTTCAGCAATACATGAACCATAAACTTCCAGATGTTCAAACTAGTTTTAGAAAAGGCAAAGGAACCAGCGATCAAATTGCCAACATCTGCTGGATCATGGAAAAAGCAAGAGAGTTCCAGAAAAACATATATTTCTGCTTTATTGACTATGCCAAAGCCTTTAACTGTGTGGATCACAATAAACTGTGGAAAATTCTGAGAGATGGGAGTACCAGATCACTTGACCTGCCTCTTAAGAAACACGTATGCAGGTCAGGAAGCAACAGTTAGAACTGGACATGGAACAACAGACTGGTTCCAAAGAGGAAAAGGAGTACGTCAAGGCTGTGTATTGTCACCTTGTTTATTTAACTTATATGCAGAGTACATCATGAGAAACTCTGGGCTGGAGGAAGCACAAGCTGGAATCAAGACTGCCGGGAGAAATATCAATAACCTCAGATATGCAGATGACACCATCCTTAGGGCAGAAAGTGAAGAAATAAAGAGCCTCTTGATGAAAGTGAAAGAGGAGAGCGAAAAAGTTGGCTTAAAGCTCAACATTCAGAAAACGAAGATCATGGCATCCGGTCCCATCACTTCATGGCAAACAGATGGGGAAACAGTGGCTGACTATTCTTTAGGGCTCCAAAATCACTGCAGATGGTGACTGTAGCCATGAAATTAAAAGATGCTTACTCCTTGGAAGGAAAGTTATGACCAACCTAGTCAGCATATTAAAAAGCAGAGACATTACTTTGCCAACAAATGTCTGTCTAGTCAAGGCTATGGTTTTTCCAGTAGTCATGTATGGATGTGGGAGTTGGGACTATAAAGAAAGCTGAGCACTGAAGAATTGATGCTTTTGAACTGTGGTGTTGGAGAAGGCTCTTGAGAGTCCCTTGGACTGCAAGATCCAACCAGTCCATCCTAAAGGAAATCAGTCCTGAATATTGATGGGAAGGACTGATGCTGAAGCTGAAACTCCAATACTTTGTCCATCTGACGTGAAGAGCTGATTAAATGGAAAAGACCCTGATGCTGGGCAAGATGGAGGGCAGGAGGAGAAGGGGAGGACAGAGGATGAGACAGTTGGATGGCATCACAGACTCAATGGACATGAGTTTGGGTGAACTCCAGGAGTTGGTGATGGACAGGGAGCCGAGGTGTGCTGTGTTTCATGGGGTTGCGAAGAGTCACACACAACTGAGCTACTGAACTGAATAATTAGCAATATTGAGCTTTTCATATGGTGGGTCACCCAAATGTCTTCCTCAGAGAAATGTCTATTTAGGTCTTCTGTAACTTACCTTCTTAACACTGCTGCTGCTGCTGCTAAGTTGCTTCAGTCGTGTCCAACTCTGTGCGACCCCAGAGACAGCAGCCCACCAGGTTCCCCTGTCCCTGGGATTCTCCAGGCAAGAACACTGGAGTGGGTTGCCATTTGCTTCTCCAATGCATGAAAGTGAAAAGTGAAAGTGAAGTCGCTCAGTCGTGTCCGACTCCTAGCGACCCCACCGACTGCAGCCCACCAGGCTCCTCTGTCCATGGGATTTTCCAGGCAAGAGTACTGAAGTGGGGTGCCATTGCCTTCTTAACACTACATTTAATCATTTACCACGTGGCTTCACTTTGATTTAAACTATGATTTTTATTGAGGCAGCATTATTTTTCACTGTATTGACAGTAACACCTTCATTTTTTTTAACTGGCTGGGTCACAGCTTGTGGGATCCCAGTCCTCTATCAGGGATCGAATCCTGTCCATGGCAGTGAAACACTGGGGATCCTATCCACTAGGCCACCAGCGAACTCCCACAACTTCTCAGTTCTACTGGAGGCCTTTAAGTTTCCCAGGTTTTGTTCTTTATAACCTGATCTTAGCTTCAACTAACATTTTACTTAAAATGACCTTTAGCTATCACTTCTTTAAAATTCCCAGTGCCTTGCATAGGGTATTTGTTAAATGAGTTTCATGCAAAGAATGAACTTAACGTTCTGGTTAATACTGGGAGTTAAATAATCAAACTGTCTTCTACAAGCATCAGGTTCAGTGAGTTGTTTTTTTTTTTTTCCTTATTTTCGCAGTTTGTTGAATTAATCTATTCATCAAAAAACAGTATAGCTGCCTTATGCTCTGGGGGAAAAGGGGGAGGGGCAAGATATTTGCAAATAAAACACAAATACAAGACGATCAATAACTATAAGACAGTTGGTGTCCTTTCCCGCTGAAGCAAAAGAAAAAAGGCAAAAGACCGCGACTCCAGCAGGCACAGTTGTCGCCGGCTCCTAGGGAAAAGGTCACTGGATATATGGCGGCGGACCGCGCGGCCTTCGCTCTCCTCCGCCAGGACCACTAGTCTTCAGCTACTTTTCCCAGCCACTGGGAAAGGGAGGGTAAGAGCCTAGGCCGAGCGTTCGACTCACAGGAAGGACCAGCACCGAAGACGCAGATTTCTGGCCCAACCCGCGCGGAACCCAGCGGGCCGCCCTATACCGCGCCTGCGCAGAACAGTCTGTCCGCTCCAAGGGCTTCGTGAACGCGACACACGTACACACACTCACCCGCCGACGTAGTTAAGCGAGAAGAGTCAGCCTGTGTCCTCTGGAATCCCGATCTAAGTCCTCCTAAAAATCGACTCCCGGAGGAGCTTAGTTTGCTTCCTCCCCACATCACGACAGAACGGATACGCCTCTCTTCCGGTCCCTCCCGTAAAAGATCCCCAACAGAAAGGTTCCGAGAGCCATCTTAATCATGGTCACTGTGGTGGGTATTATAGATGTGTGGTTGTAATTAGTGTTCACGTTCAGTGTCAAACTAGGCATTCAGTTAGACTATAGAATGCTTGCATTATCACGTTTGGCTATGTCTATTTCTATATGACCTCTCAAAGCAGCCATCAGACCACCTCCAGGTAGCCACATAAGAGCTGTGTGAGCTAGCTTTTATTCCTGTATAGCTCTAATTATTTCATACTTAACAGATGTCTCCCAAGGACGTTTATACTATCTATAAGACACTGACCCTAAGAGAATAACAAAAGGTCTGAAGCATTTCTTTCTTAAGGGGAATACTGTCCCCCCCCCTTCCAAGGCACTCAAATGTCAGAGGGCCGGAAATCTAAATTGAAAATTTTATTTTCCGTGAGGGACCTGATAATATTCCAGACAGGGCACACAGTATGTAGCAGGGAACTGTTAAGTCACTCAGGCTAGGCAACTTCACTTAAGAATTAGAAGAGGCAATCAGTTACATTTTACTTCTGTGTGGTGGCTCAGACGGTAAAGCGTCTGTCTACTATGCGGGAGACCCGGGTTCGATCCCTGGGTTGGAAAGATCCCTTGGCGAAGGAAATGGCAATCTACTCCAGTATTATTGCCTGGAAAATCCCATGGACAGAGATGCCTGGTAGGCTAGTCCATGGGGTCGCAGAGTCGGACACGACCGAGCAACTTCATGTTCACGTTCAACAGCCTTTCCTTGGGTAAGAACAATGATAAATTTCCAACATTAAAGGCAAAAAAATCACTGCACATTTTTTACTGGCAGGGTCAGGTTGGTAAATGTTTCTGTGAATTAGTGAAATCTACTGTTCGGTAATGGTCTTTGCCTTATGGCTTCTTAGTAAAATATTGACCATCTCCTGAGTGGTTGCAAATTTAAAAGTTGTCTTCAGAGCTCCCTTCTCAATCTGTCTCCCAACTGAAGGAAGAAAGCTCTGCACAAAAGAACATTTATTAGCATGTGTGTTATTTGCTGGAGTGAGATGCCAGGAAAAAGCAAAGTGAAGTTTGCTTTCACATCAGTTTGACAACAAAGGCAGTGATTTGCCTTAATACCAAGAGGAAACAAAGTTTCTTGAACACCCACTGGTTTGCTTCAGTTAAGCAAAACTAGCTTATAGATTTTTCTCTACAAGTATCAACAAAAGGCTTTTCCAATGATGCTTAAAAACAAGTTGTGCTGGAAGGACTAGCAGCTATGTGATATATGGTTGTCCTTGGAGTTATTTCCCAGATCATCTCCATGGTCTCACCCATACTGTAAACTAGAATCTACAGTTTATTTTGCTATAAAACTAAAAATCTATTTAATATTTTGAAATTCAATTTTATAACTTTATATAAAGTTTTAAAACTCAAGTTAAGGGTAAAGTTCTCCCTTACAGGGAACAGCTTTATCTCTTTGAAATAATTCTATTACATCCACTCAGGTTTAACTGGTAAATTTCTGTATTTATAAAATTCCATACAAATTGGTAACTTAGGGTAATTTTATCTTAAATATTACCAAAATCAAAATAGGAAATAGGAAAATCCTGTGGGTGACACCTAATAAACCTTTAGGGTATAAATGTAACTCATCACACATGAGTTATTTTAAGGGCTACTAAGTTATTTTAAGCCCATCTTCTCCTTTAGGTTTAGACATTACAAATTCTACTTAAAACTGAAGAACTTAAGGACAAGAAGTGTTTAAGACCTTATATAGTTTAAGAAAAAGTTCCACAGTGATTTAGTGATTTGCCCAAAACCATCAAGAAGCAGAGCCAGGACAATCCAAATGAATCTATTTCCACTACACCATGCTTTGTACAGGTTAGAAACTTTAATATAACTACTATTTATACTTCATGTCTTTCTTCGAAGAAAAAGAGTAACTCAGACATTAAAAAATAGATGATTTTTGGAAAGTTTAACTATTATGTATTATACCACTAGAAATAGATGCTTTTAAAAAAAGACATTTTACAAGGGTAGGAAACATGTACACTGAAATTCCACACCAGTCTTTATTTATACTTAGGGGCCTGAAACAAATCTTATAATTGCCTCTTCCAAATTACATTTTATTCTCTTAATGGTGTGGTTTACCCCCATTATACAAAAACAAGTATGATTATTAATACACTAGAAATATTTTGAAAGAAAACCTCTTAAGACAGATTTTTATTAACCAATCCAGACAAGTAATTATCTCAAAAAACTAATCTATTAATTTTCTGGTGGTATCACTTTAGAAAAGATTTCATAACCAAATTACACATTAATTAATTTATGTGTAAGTTTTAGCATTCACATCCCAAATCATGGAAGCCCTATTTTTTATAAAATCTTACCACTCAAGGTAAACATACTTCATTACATGTCAATGAAATGATGAATCTTCTAAACTGAAAACCCAAATATCTAACACTGATATACTTACTAGTAATCATATACATCATGACTATGCTTTTAAAACTATCTACAGATTTAAATGATAACCTGGTATATTATGGCAGAGTAAATCAAACTATCAAATACTACTTTTGGCTCTAGTTCATATCTTGCCCAAAAATGTGCATATCATAGCCAGAATTTTTCTGTATAATTTTATTTTGAAAATATTATTTCACTTGAAGATTGTTCTAAAAAACATTTTAAGATATGAAAATGTTATACAACTTATTTATTACAAATTAATCAGATAATTAGTTCTGTAATTAGGTACATGGTGTTAAGCTCATCTACATAAAAAATATTGCACATTTTCCTTTATTTTGTCTCCAGATGTGACTGATGTCTAAACTATATAGAATTCCAAACTATTTAAAAGTTATTGTGTGAAATGTCAACTTTATAAATATCAGAACTAACTGCACTGTAAAACAATCATTTTGGTAAACATGCATTTATTCACAGTTGACTTATTTCTTCAAGATAAATGCATAACTGCTCAAAATTATTTAAGAACCTATGTAGAGGTACAAGAACACACTATTACAAGTCTATTTCTACCTTCATTTTGAGGAAACACTGATCTTGGCAAAAACCTGGCTTACTTTCAAATGAACTAATGCTGGTACGAAGGCATACTTTAAAACTTTTCTGTGATCTGCACCTGTTCTTTCTTTTTTAAATTAAAATTTAAAAGCATTGGTTTTCAGAGGTTTATCTATTGTGGCACAAGTGGGTAATCATATAAAATGGACCCTAGAAGCAGTTCAGCATTTCAGTGCCTGCAGAGCCTCACTTTATTCATAAGTTATGACTGCCTTAAATTGCTAGACCACTCACTGATCATAATTTTAAGTGACAAAACCAAATCATTTTAATGTTATGTAATTGACACAAACCTGCATAACACAGTATGCTTCCACTGTGCTGAGGTCATATTATACTTTAAAAATATAAACAAACATATTCAATTGTGAGTTTTAGTTCTATAGTAATCCCAAAGTGTTTAAAATACACTTTAAAACAGAAGTGGTAACTGCAGGATATAGTTCCGGACTTGAATTGCTATTAGTGTCAAACACAATCATTCCTTATAAATAATTCTAGTGGTGCACTGGTCTGATTCCAGCAATTTCATTAACAGGAGTGAACCATACTTTATACACAGAGAATATATTACTTGAAAATCCCCCAACAGGAAAAATTTAGAAAGCTTTCAAATGCTTCCAAATGAAAAGTAAAGATCTGTTCCTGGCCCTCTTCACATCCTTATAGTTGGAATCTGACAAAAATCCACGGGTACAATTTACAAACTTTGACAAACTATTAAGTTAAAACCATTTTCTTTGGGGGAGATGAGAGGAAGTACCTTTAAAACCTGTTATACAAAATTCCAGCTGCCTTTTTATAAAAGTACGTTCCTTAGACTAAAATCATAAAATTAAGGTGCAAGAGTTTTAACAAAAATGAACTAAAGAGCTTTATTGACATCACAGTACATTCAAGAATAATTTTAAGAACATTACAGCTGAAAGAGAATGGCATGTTTATAGTCTTATTATGCACTATTTTTTGAAAAAAATGTAATAGAAAGAAATCCTATTAAGTAACTTGGAGCAGCATTTGAAAAAAGTACACCTATTTACAGATTAAAAAAAAAATTCTGGTTTCACCTACACAGCCACAATATGCCTCTATAATGAGACAAGCCCTTAAAACTCATGGAATTTTTTAAACATCATGGCATTCTTGCCACATCATTCCTCAGCGTTTACGACGGGGAGGGGTTGTTGATCTGAAAAAAAAAAAGGGAAAAGATAAAATTTAAAAATAAAAATGTATTTTATACTAAAGAATCTGCAATTTTCAAATAAATATTATTATATAGGATTTCTAAAATTACTTATGATTATGATCATTTATCAAGTACCAAACTGAGTTTATTAAAGAGAGAGAGAGAAAGGACACTTTCAACTTTGAATAAATTCAGTCAAATTTTTTTTTTTTAAAAATCAGACAAAATACTTTAAAAAGTATACTACCTTGATCGGGACTTAGACTTGTGTTTGCGGCTTGCCTTCTTACCAGACCTTTGAGATTTCTCCATGGATCTCGATCGACTATGTTTAGGCTTCTTAACCTTCTTTTCTTTGCTACTTCCTGGAGATTCAGAACTGCTCCTTCCACTAGAATCAGAGCCTGAATGTTTTTTACTATCTTTGGTAGTGCTTTTCTTACTATCCTGTCTAGAATCATGTCTTATGATCTTAACAGATATAGAACCACTCCTAGAGAACGTTCTTTCACTTTCTCGTTTCCTTTTTAACCTATCATCCTGACTACTGAACTTAAAGTCTTTTTCTTCCCTTTTTTGTTTCTCTTTTCTTTTATCCTGTTCACGTTCCCTTTCTTTGTCTTTCTTTTTCCTATCTTTATCTATACTTCGACTCCTCTCCTTTCTCCTCTCTTGTTCTTTAACCTCACCTTTATGCTTATGACTGCTTCCACTAAGACTTCCACGCTGATCATCAATTTTACGTCTATCCCGACTCCTACTACGACTGGACCGATTGGTTCGCCTATCCCTGGAGCGACTCCTACTTCTGCGTCTCTCTCGGGAAGGACTTCGGTTTCTTCGCCTTTCTCTCTCAATGCTATTCCTATTAGATCTCCTCCTATCTCTAATCTTTACTCTAGCCCTATTGCTCTCTGTCTTAATTCTGCGAGAGTAACTTCTGCTCCTACTACGCCTCGCTTTACCTGTTGGAGATCTACTCCTACTACGTCTCTTTTTCCTTTTAGGAGAAGAAGATCGGGAAGAAGTGCGACTACTACCTGAGCTAGAACTGTATGAAGAGCTAGAGACAGAACTACTAGTACTACTACTTCGGCTATTGCTACTGGAACTACCACTACTAGAACTTCCTGATCTACTCCTTCCTTGTTTCTCTTTTTCTTTATGTTCTCTTTTTGGTTCTAAAACTGACGTAGTTTCATTTGAAGTTCTTTTCTTTTCATTAACCACATCACCATCTGCTTCTCTTGCTTCTAGTAGTGATAAACTATTTTGCTCTTTATGGATAAATTCATTCATCTCTTTTGTAACCCTTTCTGATTGTTGCTTTTCTTCTGAAACAGAAAAAGACAAAAATAGTAAGACAGGCAAACATATAATGAAAAAACTTTCATACTAGCAAAGTTCAAGCTGAAAGACTATAAAAATAGAGCAGCACTGTTCAACAGAAATAAAATGCAGTAAGCAATTCAGGGTTTTTTAACAGCTACTAAACAGTTTTTTAACAGCTACTAAAAAGAAACAGGTTTGAAATTAATTTTCATATTTTATTAACCCAACATATAAAAAATGTCATTTCAACATCCAATGAGTTAAAGAGAAAACTGAAATGTTCTGCTCTTTTTTTTTGTATTGTAAAGTCTTTGAAATCTAGTGTGTATTTTATACCTACAGCACATTTCAGTTTAAGCTGGCTCCATCTGAAATGCTCAGTAGCTACATGCAGTTAGCTACCTGTCTGGACAGTACAACAATGGAGCACCAAAGTGCAGAGGTATCGTAAAGCAGGTAAACATTTCCCTCTTACACAGTAAAGCAACCTGAAGGTAAATTAGTAATTTATAGGAAATTTTTGGCTGTTAGCTCAATAATTACTTCTGAGATTGTCCAGTAAGATTTTTCAAACAATAAAGTCTACGTAAATATTCTTTCACTATTCCTAGTATCATTATATAAACTAAGAGCTGTACACATGTATAGCATTTTACATAATTAAATTCTACAGTGAAGTTGTTCAATTGTGTGTGACTCTTTGCGATTCCATGAACTGTAGCTTACCAGGCTCCTTTGTCCATGAAATTTTCCAGGCAAGAATACTGGAGTGGGTTGCCATTTCCTTCTCCAGGGGATCATCCTGACCTGGGGACTGAACCTGGGTCTCCCACATTGCAGGCCACCAGGGAAGCTCAACTGAATTCTAAAAAGTTAATAGTTTATAATGTATTCCTCTCAAAAGTCTTTTCATTTTAGGAACTTCAATGAGAAATAAAAAGACACCAAACAGCTTAACTTACAGTCAATAGAATTAATGTCTCCCAAAACAAAAAAAGTTTAACTTTTATAAACTACATACTTTGAATAATATAATTAATTTTGACTTTTAAGTTTGATAAAAATTGCAAATGAGTCAAAAACCTTAGTTTCAATTATATCACATAGCTTTGATTCTATCCTGTTATTTTTAGGTTGGTTAAAAAATAATAAAAAGAAATACAAACTGAACTGTATAAACACTAAGTGAGTCTAAAAGATATACCTTCCATCTGTTTATCATGTAACAGCTGCTGTTCTTTCTCTTTTCTCCAGAAAGCTTCCTGTTTCTGCCGGATGCGATGCCGTAATTCCTCATCATCAGTGTCGGATGATTCAGAACCTCGGTTGCTCCTCTCATCTTCACTGTCTCCTGATCCATAGCCACCCAGGCCACCTGTGTGCATAAAGCCCAGTCTATCACATGTAAACATTATTCTGTGCACTAAAAACTTTTTAAGGTCCGAGCAGAAAGCTCATTTCTTTTTTCATTGCCTTTTCTTGGAAGAATATGCTTATTCGGGGTGGGGAGGAGTATAAATTACAATGCTTAAGGAGTATACAGAATCCTCAAGAAAACTGATACTTAATATCTTATTCTTTCAAGAATATTTCATATATTGCTCACCATAGGGAATCTGGAAAATGACTGTCTCATTGTCCCTGCTAACCAACAAAACTATTTAATAGGGCAGTAACAAAGCCTTACTAAAGCATAATCAATTCAAACTACCTTACACAAATTTACCATGATCCTGAAAATATTTCTAAAATTAACTCTTTCACTGTTCAAAGTTCAAAAATCCAGGGGATGCTAAATATTTTTTTCCTAACAAAATTAGAATACTGTAATTCTCAATGGTACAGAAATGGCAAGGTGCTATATAACTGCTCCCCACCCTGAAGTGATCTAGATAGTAGTCATAACAAAATCATATGGGCATTTGGTTTTACCCATTTCTGCTGATCCTCACAAATATTAATTTGAAATGCAGATGCGGAAAAGGCAAGTTCAAGCTTTTATACACTTGATACTGTATCATGCAAATGGCAAATTATGAACATCACTACTATCACGCTCTAAGATAAACCCTTTCCTCTATGGTAAAACTTGACTTGCTACAATACAATCTAAATAAAGATCCTTAAAAGCATTTATGGATAGGTTCTTCCCTAAAGCATGTATTCAATAATTATGAAAGTGAGTTTAAATGTTATCATGGCTAAATTATGTACTATTACAACTTGTACTAATAAACTATGAATTAGTCACTACATTTGTAATAATCTCACCGTGAATGCGTTAAAAAAAAAAAAAAAAAAAAGCAAACCTTTTAGAGACTGATATAACCCTAAGACCTAAATTTTATACACTGAGTAGGCCCAGTACAGTTTCTAAACAGAACATGTAGAGAGACAAGGTAAGTGTGATTTTCCCTTTAAGGCCCTCTCACAAATAAGGAGAATACTTACCGAGTCCAGTGAGGGAAGCCAGTGCACTGGACTGTGCCAGCTGTTTTGCAGGAGCTTTGTATCACATCAACAACAGGAACAACATGTTAACACAAATAGCCACGATTTCATAGTCATGAGAGTCTACGGTATTGTTAAATCTACTACTATTGCTGCTTTTTGGGGAGAGAAGAAACATTAAAAACATAACATTCATTTTAAACCAGTAGTATGTCTGGCCTTGAAATTATAACTCTGATGTGAGCTGAAACTGGTTGATAATGAGGGAAAATGTTGACCAATACACTGGTATTTTTATTTTTGAGGTATGGACCATAACTAAAATTTTCTTTCAATATACTTTTTAAGTGTTACTAAAATTATGGGGAGGTGGGACATATTACTTGCTTCTGTAAGAATTACAAGTGGTAACTGTGAAAATTCTGAAGGTTCATAATTCAACAGTCAAACTAAATGTATTAGAAATCATACACCTAATACCATGGTATCTATATAGTAAAAAAAAAAAAAAAAAAAAATCAGGTGAAATTGAACATCAAGAATTTTCCACAGTACGTGTTATAGAACAACAGCAAAATTGCTAATTTGTGCTTAGGTAGGCTGGATGAAACAAAAATATATGTACAGTTTTAACATGGTGTCTACAAATCTAATATTTCCCAAAGAGTTAGAACATGCAAGAGGATCCATAATCTGCTAGTAATTCAACAAGGACAACAAAAAAGTCCAAAGTAGCCACCAAAACCAAAGAGCCCCAGATAAAGAAAACCAAGAACACCCACAATATACCTTTCGTTGCTTTCCGGTGTGCATCTTTGGCTATGTAATAAATTTCTTCATCTGTGACATCTAGTAGAATTTCAGTCAGAAGCATTTTTGTCAGCAACATCTAAGGAAGGATATTTTATACATTTGTTTTTTATTCCTAATCATTACAGTTACTAACACAGTTTGACATTTTCAAAAAAATTAAAAAGCAAAGCCATTTTATAAAACATTTTAAAGATCAGATTAACTATTCCAAGAAAGAATATCTTGAAAATTATTGTAAATTATCAGAACTTTAAAAAACATTTTAAATCATATGGATTAAAATATATATAAGGATTTATCTATAAAGCAGAAACGCTGAATTCTAATTCTGGAGACAAAACATTTTTTTTTAAGTCCCTATTACTAAAAGTTTCCAGAAGTGTTTTAAGTTGAGAGGAATATCCTTTCACTTAATAATATTATTAGTAAGCACCAAAATACTAGTTTTTTATGTCACTTCGGAATTTACATTAACCCTCAGCTCAAAGTAAAATCTAAGGGGAAAAAACAAGGAAAATAAGGAAATGGCAATTATTGCATTTTGTGAAATGAAGTTCTTTTTTTCTTTATTACTATCGTATAGCATACAATAGACTTGAAATAAGAGCTGCATTCTAGCACTCGTTTGGCTAACAACAGCTGTTTCATATGTGGACCTCTCTGGGATCCAGATTACTCATCAACTAAAATAAGAGTACACCAAATCAGCATCATCTAAGGACATTCCAAAGATCACTGACCAACCAACATGGGAAATGCAGCATATTATATACCCAACCTCAGAAGCCTACAGTACACATTATAGACATTGAAGGCTGTGAAGTCTTTCAATGAAGCATCTTTAATTGTGTTAAACCTGCTGCTGCTGCTAAGTCGCCTGAGTCATGTCCGACTCTGTGTGACCCCATAGATAGCAGCCCACCAGGCACCCCCATCCCTGGGATTCTCCAGGGAAGAACACTGGAGTGGGTTGCCATTTCCTTCTCCAATGCATGAAAGTGAAAAGTGAAAGTGAAGTCGCTCAGTCGTGTCCGACTCCTAGCGACCCCATGAACTGCAGCCTACCAGGCTCTTCCATCCATGGGATTTTCCAGGCAAGAGTGCTGGAGTGGGGTGCCACCGCCTTCTCCATGTTAAACCTAGAGCTTCCTAAATTTATTTTTCTATACATTCTTTTAATCTTTTACAGTATACAAAAAACATTACTTTAGAAAATAATGTTGTGATTAGTCACTCAGTCATGTCTGACTCTTTGTGACCCCATCCATGGACTGTAGTCCACCAGGCTCCTCTATCCATGGGGATTGTCCAGGCAAGAATACTGGAGTAGGTTGCCATGCCCGCCCCTCCAGGTGATCTTCTCAACCCATGGATCGAACCTAGGTCTCCTGCATTGCAGGCAGATTCGTTACCATCTGAGCCACCAGGGAAATGGTCTCTTGGGTCTCATGTAGTATTAATAAAACACTATTTAGTCATGCTGTTGATATTAGAAAACGTGCTTAATAACTGCTTTATAAGCTATGATTTCAGATATTATGAGTTACTTGGATTTTGCAGACACTAGTGCCCAGCAAATATATATCTTATTACTGTTTTACAAGTTCCCAAGTTTAAGATAGCCAACCAAAAATTTTTTTTAAATTATTAACAAGATAAATCCTATAATATAATGCTGAATGTCATTATATCTCAAAAAAAAATTTTTTTTAAGCCAGTACATGGTAAAGGTAAGAAATTTAACATTCTACCATTTGATACTCTTTCTCTTCTTCAGTCATCTCTGGTTCACTTTGCTCTTCTTGAGGAACTGGAGATGGACTTCTGCTGACTTTTCCACTGCTTGCAGCCTCAACGTTTTCAGTGTCTTCATCTTCCTCATCGCTATCCTAAAAAAAAGTAACAGCACTTTTTGGGCCACCCAAATTCATGCTTATGTCATAAAATAATTATCTTAAATATTCTATTTTAAAACCCCAAATTAAAGTCTATGATACAGATACAGAAAAATGAAATTTCTCTCTAAATAACACTTCTGTGCTACAGATCTCATTTGGTAATTTAAAGAGAGGAAATACAAGATTACAAGATGGCTTGTGAGAATCAATTTCAATTTTTTCCCTTAGTTAAGTTTTCCTAAGATAAATAACTAGAAGCACATCATGCCCAGAGATTGATTTAATTAATATACATTATATATGATGGTCCTGAGATGAGTGGTATGTAGAATTTTGGATAAATGGGCCACATTCATATACTCAGTATAACTTTTATAGCTGTAAATTTAAGCTTTTTACCTAAAATCATGTGACTTAAAAAAAAAAAAAAAACAAGTCAGTTTCCAGATCTAAACTGGTTACTGAAATTTGCTTTTTTTTTTTTTTTTTAGCTATATAATGGACAGATAAGCAAGAAATGAGGCTTACTTCAGATAGAGGAAATACCAGTAGTTTGTCTCTGTATAGTGTTAGGTTTTCAGTATTCAGATGGCACACCTTAAAAGGTAGATTCTTCTTTAGGCAAAGAAATATTCCACAGTCACTCTTAACAATTGTACTAAGTAAAAGCCAAGGTGATCACCTAACCTAAAAAATTCTATGGAAAGACTATTCGAACCAGAGGAAGACTACATGTAAAAACAAGTCCAAAGGCATCTGGGAGAAAAGGGAGGACAATCTCCAGTTTTGAGGTTTTTTTTGGACACTTGAAAAAAAAATCAAACTGGGAAATCTACTATTTCATTTAGAGATTTAAAAAATTTTTTTTTCTTTTTAAAGATAAATTTTAAAAGTGGCAACCTGTTGTTTCTTATCTGCATAACACCCAGAACAAAATCACATCTTTGGTATTGTTTTGCTAAAAAAAAAAAAAAGTAGCTTATGGCATTCATGGAATTGAAGCAAAACCAGTACCTGCTTGAAGTGAAGTGAAAGTCACTCAGTTGTGTCCGACTCTTTGCGACCCCAAGGACTATAACAGTCCATGGAATTCTCTAGGCCAGAACTCTGGAGTGGGTAGTCTTTCCCTTCTCTAGGGGATCTTCCCAACCCAGGGATCAAACCCAGGTCTCCCGCATTGCAGGTGGATTTTTTACCAGCTGAGCCAACAGTTAATTGGCTGTCCTTAAAACTTACTTCTGAAGGAAAAAAATGGCCTTGGGAGGAAGAAGGATTTCCTGAATTGCACACTGGCCACTGCTGTGGCTGTCAAGCTGCTAAAAACAAAAAAATTCTCAAGCCATTCATGCCATCTAACCGATAGAGATTTAAAGAGTTAAAACCTTATGTTACTTTCAGTACCTGTCAAAAACTAAGTTATTATATCCTTGAGTGTAAGTATAGCTGCTTTATAGGCCACCACTGGGGAGTTCACTGTACTACAATAAAGGAGCAGAGATTTGTTTGTCAAGGTAAAACCTATTATCTAGCATCTCACTGAGTAATTTCTCTCTGAATGAAACATTTTATATATTTGCTGCCCTCTTTTCTCCTTACTACCCTCAGTAACATATATAAAAATAAACTCCAATATACTTAACTGAAAGTTAATCTCAAGGATACTACTCTAGTACTTTTCAAAGACTAAATTAATACCTATTTATTTTCATAAACTTTAAAAAATTGAAATATATTTGATTCACAATGTTTCCGGCATATAGCAAGTGCTTTAATAGACTTTTTTTTCAGATTCTTTTCCATTATAGGTTATTATAAGATACTGAACACAGTTTCTGTGCTACATAATAGGTCTTTGTTTTTTATTTTATATATAGTAGTGTACATCTGTTAATCCGAAATTTCTAACTTATCCCTCCCTCTCTTTTCCTTTTGGTAAACATAAGTTTGTTTTCTATGTCTGTGAGTCTATTCTGTTTTTTAAGTAAGTTCATTTGTATCTTTTTTAGATTCCCCACATGTATTCTTTTAGATTCCACATACAAATGATATATTGTAGTTGTAAATGGTAAACTGGTGCAGCCACTGTGGAAACCATCTACAATAGCCAAGACGCAGAAGCAACCTAAAGGCCCATTGACAGACGAATGAATAAAGATGTGGTATGTGTATATATATACATATATACACACAAAGGAATATTACTCAGCTATAAAAAGGAATGAAATAGTGCCATTTACAGTAACATGGACGGACCTAGAGATTATCATACCAAACGAATTAAGTCAGAAACTCAGTTAAGTTTTTCACACAGATGTCACAAGGAGTTCAGATCAAGAAAGTCTACTTACAAATTTACTTCTCTGAGGTAAACGAGGGCCATCTCCTCCTTCAGCATCATCTGTGGCCTTCTTTTCTTTTTTGGACAATTGTGAACGTTGTTGCTCCATTCTTTCTTTCTCCAACTTCTTCTGCTTTTCACGTTCCATTTTTTCAAGACCTTCTCGAATCCAAGCTGGAAGAGTCCTGCGTTTTACTGCATCTGTTTCACATGGGACAAAATATTCATGTCAATTAAGTAAAAGTCATAAATGCATGAGTTCTTTATTCTTAAATTTCTATAATCCTTGTAGGTTAAAAAAAAAAATGTTGGTGCCCTTTAAGTGCTTGTAGAAAATATTATCATTCTCTAGCAAGGCAGTGGTAATAAAAACAATTCACTAAACATTATGCTTTTCTTTAGAATCATCACTTTTTAAAAATAAATAAATAAATAAATAAAATCATCACTTTTAATAGCAAAAGTAAATATGGTTTTAACGCTTATAATGTGCCAGAGCACTGGGAGAGTCCATCATCTCACCTAATCTTATAAAAGCCCTAAAAGAGCACTTCATCTTTTTTATGATGCAACTGATGCTCAAAGAGATTAAGTGTTGTGTTCCAGGTTATAAAGACAGTAAGTAGTGATGTGGGCTAATTCAGAGCCAACTGTTACACTATGCGGTTTCCTAAAATACTGAAAGAATTACAAAATCATGAGCCTTCATATTAAGAATTCATTTGAGTATTATTCCTTAAGTTAAAAAAGTCAGACTCTTTCTATTAATAAAATGTCTACTTTGTGACTTAAAAAAGAAAGACTTAAATGTCCATTAAGTGCTGGATTTGGATTTCCAGATAAAAAGGAACATATATATGTAACTTACTGATGGCAATAAAATAGTTCTATTATGTTATTTAAAAGTTAATTTTTTTTGCCAAAATACTATGGAAAGTGAATGAAATAAATCAAAGAAATCAATCTGACAACAGTATATCCAATGAACTGAGAGTGGAAAGAGTCCATAAAGAGAGAATGAATAGGTTTTAAAAGGGGGAACTGATCATATATTGGCAAAATGTATCTAACTATCAACATCAAAGAAATATCAACATGTTATGGTTATGATAAATTTAAATTTTATAACAAAAGATTTAAAGAAAATTATTGAAAACTAAATATTTTAGATAGTATCTTTTTTATAATTTTAAGATTTATGACTATAAAATGATAGGACTTTAAAGTATCAATTCCTAACATATGAGAATATTAGAACAATTTAAGAAAACAAAGCATCCTTTCTACATCATCAAGAAATCATGCCAATCGTGGCTCCCTAAACTTGAATAGCTACCAATTTGTGGTGGCTCCTGCTTCACAGGAAGTGCAATAGGTGACCGCTGCCGATCCCTGAATGACGATGCTCTTTCTCTTCGATTCTGGGGAGGCGCCGGAGGTCCTGGAGGTCCTGGTTGCCAATAAGGAGGATGAAATCCACCTTGCGGTGGACCAAAAGCAGCCCCATGCTGAAAGAGTATTGCAGTTTATTTTTCTTCACATTAATACAATATACTCTCTGGGACACACGTGTGTTATGAACTGGGACAGTAGAAATCCATGTGTGCAGCAAATCCAAGATTTCCATGGTTCTAATATCCACCGATATTTCTGTAGCCCTAAGAACTTAGGCTTACTTTTCTTAAGAAAGATAAAAGATTTTCTGCCTATGTAAATCAAAAGCCATGTAAAATCCAGCTTTTAATATACTACATTCAAGAAGTATAGAAAAGGATATATCTTAATACGAGCTTTTTCATTCTGAATCCATTTATCAACTACTCCTTCCACTACCAAGAAATCAAATAAATGTCAATTTTTCTGTAACTAGAAAATTACAGGAAAATTTAAATCAATTACAATTTCCTACTTATGAACTTGTTATTTCTATAATCTTGCAAGAATAACTAATCAAAGATAAAAGCTATTGAATCATTCTATTAATTTTTTTGTTGTTGCAATTTTGCTATTTTCAGAGGCTTTTCCAAGCCAGATGCCAACAGAGCTTTTTATCTTGTTAGCATGGGGATCTATGGGCAAATGTTGTGTGAGAAGCTCCCCATGACTACATTTTTTCAAAACAAACAAAAGCTGTCATATCTGTATATCAAATATTCTTATAAAAAGGTATCTAAGTACATATGAATAAGGGGAGTACTGTCTGAAGGTTAATATTGTTCACATTTATGACCATTATCCATACAATTAGTGAAACAACATATGGGTTTTTTTCCAAAATTTTAAATGATAGTTTAAAGGTAACAAATGGCAATCAATTATTTCAAAATAACACCTAGCACTATAATTTAGGGTAGACTCTGGCAAAGTGATTAGAGAAAATAAAGCCCCACATGACACTATTCCCCATAGAGTTCTATGTCCCTAGGAATGAATCAGATGCTACAAAGGAAGTATGTACAATTCCATTAACATGTCATGTTAGAATGGGAAAAAAAAATGACAACACTAGAAAAACTCTTACTCTACACAGCAGAAGGAATTGCATTTAGGAAGATGATCTAGGTTCTTCATGTATTTTATTCATGTCTTAACCATAATCTATTTTTGATAAATAATGTATTCAACTACTGTGCATTTTCTAAACTTTATTTAATATTTAAAGGTACCATCCTGAAATTATAAATTAGAAAACAAAACATCATAGCTATTGCACTTACACATTTCTCATTTTATCCAATTTTTTCCCTAACAGTCTTTTATACCATTTTCCTAAGCAAATCAAAAACCAGAAAACAAAAACCTAATGATTTTAATACTCAAAAACTAGTAACTTTTTTGACACATACGTGCTTATCTGTACAAGACTGAAAAGTGAAACACATATCTTAGATACTCTTGATGAGACACTTCCAAAGAATGGATTACGTGCACATCTACAATATTAAAGCAACAAAATATCTTTCACCTGATAGTCAAACTGGTTCACTGGCCCCACTGCAAAATTATCGGGTGGTCCACCAAAGTTGTGATTGTTCTGGTTAAATATATGCCTGTTGTCAGGGGCAAATTCCCCACTGTCCTGACTGTTGCTGTCTTCGGAAGGAGGAACAATGTCCATTGGGCCTGGTGTTGGTGGCATCCATGGCTGATCTGGAGGGGGGTGTGGGGGCTGCTGATGCATTCCCCATTCTATTTAGGATTCAGGCATAAAAACATTCAACAGGGGGTTATAACAAAATCAACACAAATTTTTAAGATCTCAAGAAAGCTAGACTTTTCAGTAAAGAAACAGATTAAAAAATCTATGACTTCTTGGTCAAACTCCTTTTGTATATCTTAAAAATAAGCAATGAATCTAATAAATAATTCAAATGCGCTAACTACTACTCTTAATTTATATTCTAAACAAATGGAAACCAAATACCCAAAATTACTTTTAATGAACATAACAAAATCCAAAGCAAATTTTTGTTCAATTCTTCTATTTGTGTTCAGTAACAATACCATAAAAATAATACCTTCAGATTTTTATATAATTTCTTTCTTCCATGAACACATTTATCCTCACAACATCCCTGTGAGGTAGGGAGAAATCAGGTACTATTTCCGCCAATTTCGGGAAGGGAAACTGAGGCACACAGAGGTTTAAATCACTTGCCTGAGACACAAAGCCAGCACAGTAAAGTTGGGGAATGAGAATGACAAGATGAATCATCGATGAACTTAGGAACCAAAACATTTTCAAATATGGGAAAATTTGGCACAGACTCAAGAAAACTAGAAATGAACTCTCTCTCAATATTAAAGATTAGAATATTCATTATTATTTTTAAAGTGATATCAGAGGATTACTTCTTGAGTTTTCCATTCTCACACTGAGAAACAATAAGTATTAATAAGAAAATGGAGCTATGACTTCACTGTTAACATATTCAAATGTAAGCTTCGTCTATAAATAATTTGAAGTGATTGTTAAAAATAACACAAGTCAGAAAACTGAACTAGCATCAAGGAACCTAAATCACACTATAAAGTAAAAAAAGGAAACAAACAAAAAAAATATACAGATAAAAACTTATGGAAGATCTTTACTATCTGAAAAAAAGGGAAGAGAAAAATGAGCGGATGGTAGGGGCAGAGTATATTTGACAGACTAATCTGTCACAAAATGACACAATTTTTCTTTAATTAGAGACTAGACATGTTTTGCTCTGCCAGTGCTGCTGCTGAAAGGCCAGAGGTTGCAACAGAGAGACATAGAATGCTCTCTTCCCTAGATGCCAAGTGAGGTTTCCAGTGTTCCCAGCCCCTGTCAGCCTAGGAATGAAGAACCAAGAAAAGAATCAAACTGAGTGCCACAATGCTAGGAGAATGAGTATAGAATAATTTTAACCATAAAATTTCAAGGTCAAATCTAACTGAAACTACCTAGTCTTCAAGCAGTATTCATTTCAAGAAGTCATAAAACTAAGCAAATTAAACAATTTAATTTTAATCCTCATTTTATTTTAAAATTGAGTCCTAAAATTTGGAAAACATAAACAACAAACCTGGTTGCCACATTCTGTTAAAGTTTGAATCCCCTTGGAAATTCCCATGATTATTTGGACCAGACTCCATTGTAGACATATCCTGTCCATTTGGCATCATTCCTGGTGGTTGTTCTACCATGCTTTGCTGTCCTGAAGCTTCTCTTTGGGCAATCCAAGCTTGAGCCAATGCAGCCCAGTCAATCTGGCCTAACAAAATTTAACACAGCAGAATTTGACATTCAGAATGTAGGAGCTAAAAGAACGTGCCTCTATGTAAAACAAGTATTTCAGTTAATCTTTACTAGAGATTTTAAATATTATAGAATGTTATAATGCTTAAAAATAATGCATATGCAGGTTACAAAATAAATGACTTAAGACATTCAGAAAAGGACTTTACAAAATAACCGATGTCTAGTATTACTCATAAGAAAATGTATTCCCTGTACCTTAGTTCACTGAATTTTTAAAAACTCTCTTTTTTTAAAAATCACTATAAGAACAAATGATTAAACTCACTCTTTCTCAGACAGGTCCCATTCAGGTCTTCACTGGATCCTATATACCTCAGGTGAGTACAGCTAGCTATTTCTGTTCCTTCTCAGTCACCTTTGTTTAGCATCTTTAACTCCTTTCTCTAGTCAAAATATATCTCAACAACTTCTTACTCATTTTTATTCAAAATTCATTGTTTCCTCTATCCCCCTCAAAAATCTATAGCTTTTACTCATGTGATTAAAGTGACGGAACTGGACATGCATGTGGCACTACCCATGTGCATTTCCTGGCTTTCGTGTTGTAACATGAACATGTAAAATGTAACCACTCAAGGAAACAAGATAAAGATTACATGCGATTCCCTGTAATCCCTTTGCAACTTCCTATAAACTTATAATTATTTCATAAGAAAAGGTTTAAAAATCATAAAAAAACTACAGCTAACATTTTAAGATCTAACAGTATTAATAAAGTAAACAATGTAGACTAAGACACAGGTTTTTACATCTCAGTTTAGCTAAGATTAAATAAATATAGTCTCATACATTTTGACAAAGGTGCAGTTAAACTTGGTAATGTATATCTAAAACTTTAAATGTACAACTGTGATCTATCAAACCTATTTCTTAGCTTTTTTTCCTAAGAAAATAATTGGATAAGTAATAATGGTATGTATACAAAATTAGGGGAATGTCTTCAAAAAGTCAAGTCACAATCAATCATCTAAAAGTAGATTTATTATAGTACAGTCCTGTAACAGAATGCTATGTAGCTATTAAAAAAAAAAGAAATAGGAAAGCATTAACTCAGTAAACACAGGGCAGTAGAACAGGTCATACCAATTAAGCAAAATTGGCTATGAATTAACCACTGTTAGAACTCAGTAATAAATGAGGGATCCCTATATCCTTTTCTGCATCTATATAAATTTGAGATACTCCATATTAAAGAGAGGTTTTAAAATTATATAGTATACCATCAGTTAATTATGATCTACATAGAATCTTAAGACCCAGAATTAACAGCAGAAATTGATTAACTTAAGCAACACATTTAAGAAAGACTTTCTTCAGAAAACAAGAACTAAATCAGTTTTAGAAATATGAAATCTATACAAAACTTTCTACCCTTTGAGAAAATATTCCAAAGGGAAATCCATTCCTTGATATGTATGCTAGGTAAGATGATTCAAGAGAAAAAATTAAAATCCAACCATAAAATGACCCAATAAACCAATTTCAATTCTACCTCCCTTAATCCTTGTGCCTATCTTCCACCCATTTCTATATACCTCCCTACTCTACTCCCCAAAATTCAATTTGTTTCCTTACTTGGATCCTGCTGGTGCTGGAATGACTGCATCCATTGTTGTTGGTTCAAAGGCCACTGCTGCCAAGGTTGTCCTCCTTGATCCCACATCCTGACTTTTAAAATATATCTGTTTTTCTGTCTTCAAAAAATAGTTTAAAAAAGAGAGAATGAGTGTTATTTAATGTTAAAAAAGCTCACACATCAGAAATTATTATATGATTTTACATTTATGTCATCAGAGCTCTAAAATTCTGCTCAAAAGGTTGCCAGAAGCAACTGGAATTTTTTGGTTGGCAATCAAGAATAGAAAATTTCATGTTAATGCTGGTGTCAAGAGTTTGGAGGAGAGCATAGCGCTAATCAATTTAGCTCAAAGGGGGAAAAATCTAATTTTTCTAATTTTTTCTAATTCTAATTTAATTTAAAATCTCATATAAACCTGTGGAATGTAATTATTTTGAAGATTATAAGAAAAAAGGTTTATCTATTTAGCCTCCCTTAATCCAAGACTTACTGAAGAGGGTTATCAAATAGTTCTAGTTAATGAAAGAAAACCATGAGTGCAGAAGGTAGAATAGATTTAGAAAGCAGTCATACTGTCAAACCTAATAAAAACAGCTGATTCACACAGTCTTAGAAGAAAAGTTGATGGGAAATCAAAATTCAAAGGTTACCAAAATATCACCCCTACAGATTATTAAATGTCTTGTGAGACACAATATTATGTCCCCATAATTACTATTTTCACCAAAAATGTTTACCTGAATCCAACTGAGCGAAAGTGAAAGTCACTCAGTTGTGTCTGGCTCTTTGTGACCCCATGGTCTATGCAGTCCATGGAATTCTTCAGGCCAGAATACCGGAGTGTGTAGCCTTTCCCTTCTCCAGGGGATCTTTCCAAGCCAAGAATCAAACCTAGGTCTCCCACATTGCAGGCGGATTCTTTACCAGATGAGCCACAAGGGAAGCCCAAAATATTGGAGTGGGTAGCCTTTCCCTTCTCCAGAGGATCTTCCCAGCCCTGGAATGTGGAAGACCTGGGTTCGACTCCTGGGTTGGGAAGATCCCGTGAAGAAGGAAAGGCTACCCACTCCAATATTCTGGCCTAGAGATTCCATGGACTGTATAGTCCATGGGGTTGCAAAGAGTTGGACACGACTGAGTGACTTTTACTTTCCAGTGTGAAGGAATTACAAGGGGACAAGGGTATTGGCTAAACAGTATCAAAAGAAACAATCAGACAAATCTACAAGGTGAGGAAGCCCACAAGACAAGGTTTTTTTGTGTTTTTTTTTTTTTTTCCGCTACATCATGCAGCTTGTGGGATCTCAGTTCCCTGACCAGGGACTGAACCAATGAAACCTAGAATCCTAACCACTAGGTCACCTGGAACCCCTCAAGACCAGGTTTCTTAATATATAATTAAGATGGAAAAGTAGGGGGGAAAGACATATGTTAATAACTATTAAATCTAAGTGATGGGTATGGGGACAAAACTGTAAACTAGCTTGAAAACTTTCACAGTAAAAAGTTTTAAATGCCTACAAGTCATTTTTTTACTTTCTCCAACTCAGATATACAACCCTGTTCAAGAATCAATGACACGCACAGTAGGTAGATGTTTCTTCATTTTTGTACCCCAGGCCTTAGTACATACCAGGCATTAAATAAATATTTACTAAATGCATCCTTTCAGACCCTTTCCTCTATTCTAAGAACAAAACTATTTCTTAGTATTGCACAATCACAAAAAGTATGAAAGCCAGATATTATGGAAGTAATAGCTGCTAAGCTGCTTCAGTCGTGTCCGACTCTGTGCAACCCCATAGATGGCAGCCCACCAGGCTCCACCGTCCCTGGGATTCTCCAGGCAAGAACACTGGAGTGGGTTGCCATTTCCTTCTCCAATGCATGAAAGTGAAAAATGAAAGTGAAGTCACTTAGTCGTGTCCGACTCTTAGCGACCTCATGGACTGCAGCCTATCAGGCTTCTCTGTCCATGGGATTTTCCAGGCAAGAGTACTGGAGTGAGGTGCCATTGCCTTCTCCAACTTAAATACAACAATGGGCTATTACAATCCAGGCTTGTAGCATTTGCAACTAGTCTTTGCTGCATTCTCAGAATGTTAAACACTTCTATCAGTGGCAGATCCTGACCTCTCAGTTGAACACTGTGAATTAGGGAAGATGCATTCCTTTTGTTATACCTTATTTACTCATGAGTCAAGTGCACTTACTTGTCTTCTAATTGTATTATATGTTCTATTATAATGGTATTATTAGAATAAGGCAAAACAGGCACTAAATAGTACCACACTTAAGGCCAATAACTGGACTGAGTATCAATTCCAAGCTTCTTTTTCTGATCTTTCTTCCAATTTCCTCTTTTCCAACTATACCTTTAAAGTTCTTTAAAAGCTAATGACTCATTAGCACTCTTGAAAACTTTAAATAACTTTAGCTAAAAGGAAACAAATAAGTAGAGGAACAGCCAGAAGAAACACCAACTGCTATTTTGACTAACCTCAGAGGTTCACCTTCTGTTCAAAATTTAGGATGATTCAGAACTACAGCTTGGAAGCATAGCAGCAAGATTACTTATGCCCTGGAAAAAAAAAAAAAAGTGAATGTTTGCACTTAAATAATAAAGAGCTATGAGAATTAATAAAAATAAATTCTAGAGATGCAACACAAAAGTGTGATCATCTCCAAATTACTCTGAAACTTTTTCTTCCATTAATTTTGTAAGAAAACATTTACCATTGTAAATTTAAGGAAACCAGTACATCAAAAATGAGAAAGCAAAGCTTTTAAAACATTTTTCTTTCGAAAATTTCTTTTTTATTTACTTGAACAACTCACTAACAATATAAAACATGTCAAACAATTTAGGACCTGTCATTCGTTGTTGTTCAGTCACTAAGTCGTGTCTGACTCTTTTCCACCCCATGGGCTGCAGCAGGCCAGGCTTCACTGTCCTTCACTATTTTCCACACTTTGCTCAAACTCACATTCACTGAGTCAGTGATGCCATCCAATTATCTCATTCTCTGTCGCCCCCTTCTCCTCCTTGCCCTCAATCTTTCCCAGCATCAGAGTCTTTTCCAACCAGTCGGCTCTTTCCATCAGGTGGCCAAAGGATTGGAGCTTCAGCCTCAGTCCTTCCAATGACTATTCAGGGTTGATTTCCTTTAGAATTGACTGGTTTGATCTCCTTGCTGTCCAAGTTAAGAGTCTTCTCCAGCACCACAACTTGAAAGCATCAATTCTTTGGCATTCAGCCTTCTTTATGGCCCAACTCTCACAGCCATACATGACAATTGGAAAAAAAATAGCTTTGACTATATGGCCCTTTGTCCGCAAAGTGCTTTTTAACACACTGTCTAGGTTTGCCATAGCTTTCCTTCCAAGGAGCAAGCGTCTTTCAATATCTTGGCTACAGTCATTGTCTGTAGTGATTCTGGAGCCCAAGAAAACAAAATCTGTCACTGTTTCAAATTTTTTCCCATCTATTTTCCATGAAGTGATGGGACTGGAGGCCATGATCTTTTATTTTCTGAATGTTGAGTTTTAAGCCAGCTTTTCCTCTCTCCTCTTTCACTTTCATCAAGAGGCTCTTTAGTTAGTTCCTCTTCACTTTCTGCCATAAGGGTGTTGTCATCTGCATATCTGAGGTTGTTGATTATTCTCCTGGCAATCCTGATTCCAGCTTGTGCTTCACACAGCCCAGCATTTCGCATGATACATTTTGTATACAAGTTAAATAAGCAGGATGACTAGATACAGCCTTGAGGTACTCCTTTCCCAATTTGGAACAAGTCTGTTGTTCCTTGTCCAGTTCTAACTGTAGCTTCTTGACCTGCATCCAGGTTTCTCAGGAGACAGGTCAGGTGGTCTGGTATTCCTATCTCTTGAAGAATTTTCCAGCTTGTTGTGATCCACACAGTCGAAGGCTTTAGAGTAGTCAGTGAAGCAGAAGTAGATATTTTTCTGGAATTCTCTTGCTTTTTTTTTTTTTTTTTACAAGCCAATGGATGTTGGCAATCTGATCTCTGTTTCCTCTGCCTTTTCTAAATCCAGCGTGTACATCTGGAAGTTCTGTTCACGTATTGCTGAAGCCTAGCTTGAAGGATTACGAGCAGTACCTTGCTAGCATGTGAAATGGGTGCAACTGTGTGGCAGTTTGAACATTTTGGCATTGTCATTCTTTGGGACTGGAATGAAAGCCGCAATTGTCATATATGCCAAGAAAAAAAAATGAACATTTTAAAAGTTTTCGTCTATCTGATATGAACTTAATGATACAAATAAGGTAATAAATTCAGTCTTCCATGGAAATCTAAGTTTAAAAATTACATCAGCAAGGTGAGAACAATTTGTCCTTCAAATAGTTTCATCTTCTTCCCATTATATTAATACCTTTTTAAAGCTGATAGACCTTCCAAAGGTACCAGACACCTTCTTGCTGTTCTAAAGCCTATGACCCTGCAGTCACTAAACAACAAATGAATAAATAAGTCTATAGGTTCTTCTTTCCCTCTGTTTACTTTTATTGTTTACCCTGTTAAATGATAAGAAATTTGCTGACTTACATACATGAGAACCAAAAGGCTGGTGTTTAAGCACAGCTTGCTATGTTTTACAAAGCTCTAACAGCACATCAGAGTTAATGCATAGATTTTTCTGTGGTAGGTTGTAAACTCATACAATGCAGGGACTATAATGAGCTCTATATAGTGTCTGCTGAGGTTGCAAATAGATGTGCACATAATAAAATCACTTTAACATATCAGTGATGTATGTTGATGATCATCATGGCCAATACACACATTTACTTTTCTGGAAACCACTCTAAAAACAGTTTCTTTTACTTACTCATGTTTAATGGTTGTCAAGGCCAATTTTTTCAATTTTGCTTTTTAAGTTTTCTGATTATCACTTGTCACCTAGACTTCAGAACACAAGCTGATGATGTCTATCTATACCACTCACTAGCTGTGTGAATATGAGGAAATTAACTATTCTCTAATCCTTGGTTTTCTCAACTCTAAAATGGTAGACATAATAAATGTCTACCCCATAGGGTTATTGTGAAGATTGAGTGGGAAATATATAAAAACTGGGCACATAAAGCTTCAATAAGTAGTAGTTAATATCATCACCAAGACTTTCTCACAATGTTTTTGGTAGCACTCAAGTTTACAACTGGGGAAAGGGAGGGGTGATCAAGCCAATCCATTTCTACTCAATTCCATTTTCTTACCTTAAAGCAATCTAAGAGTTATCCAGATTTCATTTTATCTTTGGGGGGAAAAAACAAAACAAAGCAAAATTTTTCAAGTTTTCCTATACAGAGATTTTATGTGCATATTTTCAAAAGTGATTTGTATTACTTGTACCATTTCTCTGTTTGTTAAACCAACCATTTCTATTTTTACTATACTTTCCAAAGCTTTGTTCCCTCCAAAGTTTTTATAAAAGCTATTATTCAAATACAGTGTTTGATACACTTAGGCTGAGAAAAATATGGAAACAATGTGAAATTGTGACAAAAGCAGAATAAAAACATCTACTTCTGCTTCACTGACTACGCTAAAGCCTTTGATTGTATGGCTCACAACAAACTGTGGAAAAATTCTTAAAAGAGATGGGAATACCAGACCACCTTACCTGCCTCCTGAGAATTCTGTATGCAGGTCAAGAAACAACAGTTAGAATCAGACAAGGAACAACGGACTGGTTCCAAATTGGGAAAGGAGTACGTCAAGGCTGTATCTTGTCAGCCTATTTATTTAACTTATGTGCAGAGTACATCATGCGAAATGCCAGGCTGGATGAAGCACAAGCTGGAATCAAAGTTGTGGGGAAAAATGTCAATAACCTCAGATATGTAGATGACACCACCCTATGGTAGAAAATGAAGAGGAACTAAAGAGCCTCTTGATGAAAGTGAAACAGTAGAGAGAAAAAGCTGGCTTAAAACTCAACATTCCCTAGGAAAAAAAAACTCAACATTCAAAAAACGAAGATCATGGCCTCTGGTCCCATCACTTCATGGAAAATACATGGGGAGAAAATGGAAACAGTGACAGACTTTGTTTTCTTTTGTTCCAAAATCACTGGAGATGGTGACTGTAGCCATGAAATTGAAAGACACTTGTTCCCTGGAAGGAAAGCTATGACAAACCTAGACAGCATATTAAAAAGCAGAGAGATTACTTTGCCAGCAAAGGTCTGTATAGCCAAAACTATGGTTTTCTCAGTAGTCACGTATGGACGTTGAGAGTTGGACTATAACGAAAGCTGAGTGCTGAAGAATTGATACTTCTGAACTGTGGTGTTGGGGAAGACTCTTGAGAATGCCTTGGACTGCAAGGAGATCCAACCAGTCCATCCTAAAGGAAATCAGTCCTGAATATTCATTGGAATGACTGATGCTGAAGCTCCAATACTTTGGCCACCTGATGCAAAGAGCTGACTTATTAGAAAAGACCTTGATGCTGGGAAAGATTGAAGGCAGGAGAAGGGGATGAAAGAAGACGAGATGGTTGGAAAGCATCACCAACTCAATGGACATGACTTTGAGCAAGCTCCAGGAGATGGTGAAAGACAGGAAAGCCTAGCGTGCTGCAGTCCATGGGGATCACAAAGAGTCGGACATGACTGAGTGACTGAACAATGACAACAATAAAATGCTTCAGTTAAACCTGCAGCTGAGAAATTTTACTTGGCTACAGAAAATGAATGTTGAACAAGCATGTTGGTAGAACACCAAAGTTTCAGTCTTTTTGGAAGGCAAGTTAACAGTAAAGTATTTTATCACAATTTTAAATGCTCATCCCTCTGAGCCAGCAATCCTACTTCAGGGACTTAGAACCATGGATGAGCATACTCACCATCTAATTCAAAAACCTGTAGTATGTCTGTAACAGTGAACATCTGCTTTTAGTGACACTCAAAAGGCAATAGGTGAGTTAAGAGTGAACCATACAGTGGACTGCTATTTAGCCCTTAAAATGAATAAGGTAGATTTTTATATGCTGACATACACTGATGTACAAATTGTATTATGAATTGTATAGGGAAAAAAATTATGATACAGGATCAATAATGATGCCAAAGTTTTTTATTTTTTTTAAGAATGCAATTTAGTATAGAAAATTCCTAAATTACCAAAAAGTTCTTAAAACTGGTAAGCTCTGGAGAGGGAAAACAGAGATCAGTTAATTTTAATTTTTTATTTTCTTTCTGTATTCTTTGAACTATTTAATTATGAGAGTGCATTTTAAAAAACAAATCTACTATAGATTTTTAAAGATACAAAAAACAAAGAAGCTGATCATCAAAATTTTTATGTGTTTTATCTTGACTCAAGAATATTGAGGGCATAGGAAATATAATTATTTTGAATTCCCCAAAGTGCTTTGCCCATATTTAGTGGTAAAATATTTCACTCAGTCACTGAAATTTATTATCAAGTAAATATATTAATATTCACTGATGAGGATGACATTCTAGTACTGCGTCTCTGACTTTGTAACATCAAAAATCAATTTCAATCTATTCATTCTTTGCTTAGCTTTAAAGAACCATAAGCTCAATTTCTCAAATTTAGAGAAATGTGATCAGTGATGAGCTGGGCTGCAAGACTTTCCCTTCACAGGATTAAATTAACTGCTATTTCCTTGGAAACAACTGGGATTTGGGAAGACCAGAAAGATCAACAACCATGGTTTGCATCAGATCATGCACATTATTACACACAGCTACAAAAATCTAGTTTATAAATATGACCAGTGTTATGGATTGAACTGTGTTCTACTAGAAGATATGTTACTCCTTGGAAGGAAAGTTATGACCAACCTAGATAGCATATTCAAAAGCAGAGACATTACTTTGCCAACAAAGGTCCATCTAGTCAAGGCTATGGTTTTTCCAGTGGTCATGTATGGATGTGAGAATTGGACTAAAAGAAAGCTGAGCGCCAAAGAATTGATGCTTTTGAACTGTGGTGTTGGAGAAGATTCTTCAGAGTCCCTTGGACTGCAAGGAGATCCAGCTAGTCCATCCTAAAGGAGATCAGTCCTGGGTGTTCACTGGAAGGACTGATGCTGAAGCTGAAACTCCAATACTTTGGCCACCTCATGTGAAGAGTTGACTTATTGGAAAAGACCCTGATGATGGGAGGGATTGGGGGCAGGAGGAGAAGGGGACGACAGAGGATGAGATGGCTGGATGGCATCACCGACTCGATGGACATAAGTTTCGGTAAACTCTGGGAGTTGGTGATGGACAGGGAAGCCTGGTGTGCTGCGATTCATGGGGTTGCAAAGAATCAGACATGATTGAGTGACTGAACTGAACTGAGAATATATGTTCAAGTCCTACCCCCACTTCCATTAACTGTGAACATGGCCTTATTTGGAAATAGGGTCTTGGCAAACATATTAAAATGAGGTCATACTGGATTAAAGTGGGTCCTAAGCCAGTATGACTGGCATCTTAAGAAAAAGAGAGACAGACATTGGGAAAATGCCATGTGACCACAGCAGCAGAGACTGGAGTAAATTGTCTACAGCCTAGGAAAGCCAAAGACTGCTGGGAACCAACAGAAACTTGGAAGAGGCAAGAAAACATCTTCCCCTAGAGCAGAGAGAAAGAGAAGAAGGAAAAGGAGAATGGTGGGGAGGACTCTCGAGCACACAATGCATGACCCTGTCAAAACCTTTAATTTCAGTTAAAACACTTGTAGGCTGGAGAACTGTGAAAGAACAAATTTCTGTTGCTTTAAAGTCAGTCTGAGGCAATTTGGTACAGTATCTCTATGAAACTAACACAACCAGAAATGACCATAAATTATCATATTTATTTCTTAGATGACTCTGTATTAGAACAATCATTGCTATGAGGTTCTTAAAATTACTCATTTAAATGACAATCATTAATATTTGCAAAAGTCATCTTATAGACTGTATGACAGATGAATGAGAATGAAAATGTAGTGTTTGTTTTAAAGCCCTTAATGCACCAATTGGAAAATCAAAGAAATATAGAAATATACCCATTCTTTGGTGCGTATAATGAAGTTTCTCACATCAAACACAAACCACAAAATGCAACAACCTTCTTACCCCTGCCATTTCAGTCTTACACTCATGGTAACTGACCTCAAAGTCAAAAAGAATATATTTGGATCAAGTCAGATTACTTAAAAATGGAACTAACAAAGTTAACCTTGTAATCATCTGAAATGTCATAACTTTTTTTGCTACTTGGTGTGAAACGCATTTTAGTATATACTGAAACACTTCCATAGCTTACAACTCCAGAGGTAATCAAAAAATACTGGAGAACTGAATCCTTTGATTATAGACAACAAAAACAAGTGATATTTGAAAAATAAATTTGGAAGAAAAAAATTGTAGAAAATCTAAAGGAAACAACCCCCAGCAGCAACAAAAACACCTACCTTTGTTCTAATACCATTCTCCAAGTAATTAAAGTAATCAGGGATCGATAAAGCAATAGCTGATTCTTAGAACTGGGGCAAGAAATATACAAAATGAGCCTGGAGCATCTTGAAGTGCCAGGAAGTAAGATGATGCTCAAAAGGGGGGATGGGGAAGATGGGAGGATGTCAAAGGTGCAGAGTAGACAACTCAAAGAGCTACCCATGTCCAAAGGTGGAATAATTTGGGCAATAAAATAAAGTAGTACTGGATTACAACACAAATATGACATATTTATTTATGAATCCTGACATAAATAAGTGATTAAAATAAACTGGAGAGAAGAGACAAATCTTCTATGCAGAGGCATTCCAAATAACTTATGTAGATACTCCATCATAAAGGAGGGAGAACTTAACTCTCTACTCCTTAAGTATGGACTGTGCAAAGGGACTCCCAAAGAGCACAGTATGGAAAGGGGAAAGTGGACAGGGGAGGGTATACTCCGGAGCAATTTGACAAACACTACCTCAAGCAGGTGAGCAAGGTCAATATCAACATGGTAAGTCATGGTCATAGTATGCAGCCTAGATGCAACGTGATGAAAAGGGCACTGAACCTCTGTGATCTTCCTCCTCAAAAACCCTAACACCAGTCTTATCATGAGAAAAACAACAAATTCCAATAGCAAGTCACCTACAAAATATCTGGCCAGTACCCCCCCGAAATTGTCAAGATCACTGTGTTACTTTGCTAGGCCTGCCGTAACAGAGTACCAAAGACTGGATAACTCAAACAACAGAAATTTATTTCCTCATTGTTCTGGAGGCTGCTAAGCTTTTCTCTTTTTTTTCCAAAAGAGCAGTACACAGAGGGAAGTTATCATTATAACATTACTGAAGTTTCATTATAACATGTAGGGCCCATGCTAATGACCTCATTTTACTTCTTTAAACATCCTATCTCCAAATATAGTCATATTTTGAGGCACTGAAGTTAGGACATTACTGTGTGAATTTTCAGCCTGTAAAAGCCATAGAAAACAAAGCAGGCCTAAAAAACTGTCACAACCAAAGAAGACTAAGGACATATAACCATTAAATTTATATGATATTCTAAATAGGATCTTGGGCTGGAAAAAGGATATTAGGTTTAAACTTAGGCAATGTGAATAAACTAGGGACTTTATGTAATAATGTACCAATATTGGTCCATTCAATGTAACAAACGTACCATACTAAAGTTAATAGGACAAACTGTGTATGCGGGGTGGGGGAGAGGGAGTAGTTTATACGGTAGCTCTGTACTACCTGCTCAGTTTTTCGGTAAAACAAAAACTGTTCTAAAAAAATTAAAGCCTATTAACAAAACATTTTTAAACATAGTCTCAAGAACACCTTAAAAGAACAGATTTACCTTACCTACAGCCCACATCACCTTACAAAACAGTTTTTGTTGCCTTTGCCTTGCTGCACTCCAACCAGAAAAAAAAAGTTTATTATGCTGTTCTATGAATTAACCACCAACAATCAGAATCTGTCGAGGATCCGAGAGGTGCAGACAATAGTATCCTCTACAGGATAATGAAACTGAAATGTTGGATGCTACCTTTCTTTCCCGAAGTTTAAGACATAGTCTCTATGACTTTAAAAATACAAGGGTAATACAAACTATAGGGAACCTAACTGTACTTAAAAGAACACAGTTGCCCTTGGCTGCGCCTGCGTAGTCTCAGCTACGAGACACAGAAGGTCCAGGGCCGAGCCCCCGCCTCCTCCGCTCCCCTGCACCCCCTCCCCATAAGAGGGTTCCCACTGCGCACGCGCAGTGCTTAACGGCCGGTCGGGAGCCCAACAATCACCCCCTTCTCATCGGAGAGGGAACTCTCGTAGTTAGAAGGAGAGCTCGTGAGCACTCTCTTTCAATAAGAACATTTCCTTTTCACCGGGAGCATGCCGTGATTCATCAAGTCAGGCGGACGCCACCGCTTTAAGGGAGAAGAGGTTCCAGCGGTCGCCCCAAGCAGCGTACGCAGGCTACGTGTTTAAGTTATGCTACCTTCGCCACAGAAGCCAAGAAAGCTGTAATGGCCTGGCAAGTCCCCGCGCCTAATCGTTCGGCACCACTTACCCACTCTGTTTCCGGAACACCGCTGTCGCCACCGTCCCTGTAATACCTCTCCAACCCTTTCGATGCTTCTACACTTCTCCACGAACAAGACAAGATGGCGCCCGATTAGTCTCACCCGGAAGTGAATAATAATAACATCCGTTAGTCACCTGAAGCCATACTGTCCCCCATCCAGGTCTTTGAGCACATGACTGTACCAGGTTAACATGTTGAGACGCCATTTTTGTTATGGGCAAACCCACCTCGACTTTGTAAAGAACACAATGCAAATATCTGGACGTCCTTGTATTTTACCGTTTAAAGTATCCAGCGCCATGCCTGACCCATTTTTATCTTCACAATGAACAGAAAGCCAAGAATTTAAGTATTCTGTACAGAGAGCGCTCAAAATTTTTACTTTAGCAGCGCGATCCTATTTCAAGGGGATGTGTGTTGGATTCCATAAAGGTTGAGTTCGCCGCACTACTTTTCAGACTACGGAGGGGCCCCAGGGTCAAAGGAACCAACAGGCGGGTTGCTCGGTGCACCCTGAGCCGTAAGCCAGGGCCACCAGAGTCGGCCCGAACTTCCACAATACTCCAAGCTTGGGTCTCACCGAGCGCCGCCAAGGGCTCCGCCTCCAGGGAGAGACCGGACGTTGGAGAAATGACTGGTCTGGATGGAGAGATAGCGGAGACCTTAGTTGACCCCGCAGCGCGGAGGGGTCTTTGTTAACCTCGAAAACATCGCGCCCCCTTCCGGGGGACACTTGCTTAGCTCTTCCTCACTCGGCTAGTCCCGATGTTTCGTTCCTTCCCCACGACCTTTAGGGAAAAGCGGCAGCGAAGTCCAATTTCCGTCCCGCTGCTCCTTTATTCGGAGAAGGCAATGACACCCCACTCCAGTACTCTTGCCTGGAAAATCCCATGGACGGAGGAGCCTGGGAGGCTGCAGTGCATGGGGTCGCTAGAAGTCGGACACGACTGAACGACTTCACTTTCACTTTTCACTTTCATGCAGTGGAGAAGGAAATGGCAACCCACTCCAGTGTTCTTGCCTGGAGAATCCCGGGGACGGGGGAACCTGGTGGGCTGCCGTCTCTGGGGTCGCACAGAGTCGGACACGACTGAAGCGACTTAGCAGCAGCAGCAGCAGCTCCTTTATTTCAACCACAAGATGGCCTCCCGAAAGGACTTATGCAATGCGATTCTTCAAATGGAATACTTTGATTCCATGATGTTTTTAATAGGAATTATGTTCAGGTATCAAAAGTATCCATTTCTAGACTAGGAACTACAAAGAAAACAAAAATGTTCTGAAGATAAGATACAGTATTTCTCAACTAAATGTTGGAAAGTGTCTTTCTAGAGAGTAACATTAAACTTTTGCATGACTGAACAGAGTGCACCAAGTATCTAAATTGTTTCACTGGGAATTGTGCAAAAGAAATAGCAACTAACAGTAAAATAAAATGTTAAAAACACACCTAGAAGGATAAAAAAATGATAAAGATCAGACAGATGAATAGATGGCGTTTGCATGAAATTCAGCCTTCTTGTGAAAATACTTGACACACAGATGTTCCTGAATCAGTATTAGAACAAAGTCCTCAATAAGTAAAGATCTGCTTGGTCCTCAAATCAAAACCACCCACAAAATACAACTTCATCCTGGGAGAAACATTCACTAAGTACACCTACCAACACCATGAAGTGAGTACATAATATTACTGGAGGCAAAAGGAAAATTTGGTTCCTTTGATCCTTGCCCTAATTTCACACACACACGAAGACTACACAACAGTCTAGTGTGATTTTTATGTTGTTTTGGTTGTGTCCTGTGGGATCTTAGTTCCCTCACCAGGGCTTGAACTCCAGCCCTGGGCCGGGAAAGCACAGAATCCTAATCACTGGACTGCCCTGAAGCTTCCCTGGTGTGATTTTTTTTTTAAAGAGAATTTTAAAAAATACTTCATATTTTATTTTTAAAAATATTTTTGGCTGTGCTGGGCCCTCCTTGTGGTGAACAGCTTGTCATTGCAGTGGCTTGTCTTCTTGAGAGGAGCACAGGCATTAGGTGCATGGGCTTCAGAAGTTGCTACACTGAAGGTTCACTAATTGCAGTGCACAGACTTTGTTGTTCCACAGGCATGTGGAATCTTCTTGGACCAAGGATCCAACCCATGTCCCCTGTGTTCGCAAGGGAATTCTTATCCACTGTACCACAGGGGAGGTCCCCTTAGTGTGATCTTTAAAACCACTTTCTGAAATAAAAACTAGAAGCACATTTACCACATATTATCAGTGGTTGTCTCTGATTTTGCTCTCTGATCATTATCCAAGTTTTTTGCCTAGGCCCTGATTTCAAGTTTATTTCTCTGAGAAAGTCTAATCAGAGAAACATCCTATCTTCCATGTGAAACCTGATTGCCCTAGAGAAACTTTCTTAAGTTCCTACTTTATGTAATTATATTTGTTTGCTTGTTTCCCGTAACGTTGAAACAATTTTCTGGTAGGTTTTTGTTGTTTCCTTTGAATTCTGTTCTCCAATTGGCCAACATACTGCTTAGCATATAGAAAGTTCTCCATTTGCCCAATGAGAGAATTATTAAATACCTCACATTTGTGCCTTCTGCCAGTTTAATGAGGCACCTTCTGCAAACAGTTTGCCAGATCAGGAAATGAGTTTTACATTTCTCTCACCACTTTCATCGAGGATTTCCCTGTCACTTTATGATCTGAAGAAGACATCAGGCATATTGGAAATATGGGGCATCAGCTTACAGGTTATTTGGTATACATAGGAAACTAATATTGGAGACTAGAAACATGGGATTTTTATGCAATGGTAAAACATTTAATGTAACTATCACACACAATAACCTGGGAGGCACAAAATATATTTACTGAAATTTGAGCAGGGTAAGAAGTTGAAAAATAAGTGTGTGTTGGGTACTACTGGATGCATTTGGCAAGCTATTATTAAAAACGAGTGGAACTCGGAGAGCAATGCTTACTTTGTAAAGCTGAAATCAGGGAACAGAGGCAACCAGAATTTGAGCCTCATGTTTGTGATTTTCAACTCCAAGCAGTAGGAGATAAATTTTAGAAAGCCTGTTTAATGACAAAGGATCATTAAAACTCAGCCTTGCAGCAACGATCATACCTAAGGGTGTAAACATCATAGCTATTTTGGAAATTTTCAATGGGTTAATTAGGGTAATCTAATTTTTTTTTCACTTGGGAAAAAAAATACCTAAGGATGAAAATGTGGTTAAGAGGATGGCTCTCCCATCAAAGCTTATAGACAGAAGGTACCTGCCGTAATGTCAGGAGAGATGTATGGAGGTAGAAAATCAAAGAAATACACCCAACCCAAGAACTATTTGTCTCAAAAAAAAAAAAAAAAAAAAGTGGTATTGGCATATAAATCTGACCAGGAACAAAGAGGTTTACTAAGCTTTTAAGAGTCATAGTGAAAAAAGAAACCAAAAGCCTTAGCTAACAGAACTTGTGACTATTCCAAACTTTAAAACTTCAGCTCCCAATTATCTAGGAAAAGCCTGAAAAAAAAGCTGTGCAACTTCCAAGGATGTCATACTCCTCAACAGCCATTCAAATGTAGCCAAACAGTGACGTCTGAGTCACAGAGAACAATGGAGAAGGGAATTCTTAAGAGAATAGAGGAAAGGGCTGATAATGAACATTTCCCATACCCAGGGTAATAACAATGTCTCCATTCTTCTTCCCCTTTCTGAACGAGGATGTTTATTGTGGTAATAGTTCCACTGGTTTCACCACTGTACAGTAAGTGTGTGGAAAACAGAACATACTCATTTCCTGGGCCTCCAGCCTGACCAGTGGGAGCAGCATTCAGACCTGACATAGGACTTCCAAAGAGCCTGGTTTTGGAAAGGTAGATGGTACTCTGGGGCTTATCTCTTGAAAAGACAGTCACTGTGCTCCACATGCAGAAAGAAGAGCTGAGTATCTGGTGACCAGAGGGCAGATTCTGAGAGACTTTTAGTGCACTCACAATCCCATTCTCCTTTTCTTCAGAGCCCTGGAGACTTAACTCTTTTCTTCCCATTCTTCCTTGCAATCAGACAGGGCTATGTGACTACTTCTTTCTGGTCACCGGGATGTGTGAAACACATCTAAAGTGAAGAATTTAATTGCTGGTGCAAGAGCTTTGGTGTTCTCTTCCCCTGCCACAGTGAAGAGGCCTGGTGTTCAAATGACAGAGCCAGAATGCAGTGAGTGAGGATGACAGTCACCAGTTGGCAAACAGTTGCTTCTGCAGAATGTCCAGACTCTTAGTGGACTTTGGATAAGGAGGAAATAAACTATTTTTTTTCCCTTCAGTGCACCTGGATTTATTGTTAGAAATAAACTTTTATTGTGTTAAGTCATTGATACTACAGCGTAACCCAGCCTATTCTAATACATACGGGGATGCAGACGTTTTAGATATTTCTGCTTGAGTACAACTTTAAAAATGTATGAAAATGGCTTCAGGGAATTCCCTGGTGGTGCCATGGTGAGGACTCCACACTTTCACTGCTGAGGATGTGGGTTCAATCCCTGGGGACTAAAATTCCACAAGCCGTGTGGCACAGCCAATGTTTAATTAATTAAACATCTCATATAAAACATGGTTTTAAAAGGGCTTCATGGGGTCCATGAACCTTAGAAATTACATTCAAAAATCTGAGGCATACATTTTTCTAATAAAATATAAATGTCAAAATTTCCCTTCCTAGCCTCTCTATTGCCATCAGCAGAAATGCAGAAACGGCCCCAGAATTAAAACCTTCCACTTCCTCCAACACTCATAGCTTCTCTTTGGGACTATCAGGACTAATATCATCCATCTTTTATCCCTAGAACATCCTTCATCCCATGTAACTTAATTCCCATATGGCTCTGTGGGTAATGCTGCTTGATTTTTCTCTGTATCATTTAACATTTGAAATATCTTTTCCTTAATTTTCACTCCTTAGAATGTCTACTTCCTCACTTTTTGGAGAGACTTCTATCTCCTGTGGTCAGTACTGTATCCCCAATGCCTACCACACAGCAGATATTCAATACTTATGAAGGATGCTCTGTAACATTCAATATAATCTCAAAGAGCTTCGTGTCCTAAAAACAGTTAAATGAAAAAAGGTAGACAAAATATTTCCTAATGAATTAGTCTGCCTAAATAACTCAAACAGTTTGAGAAACACTTGAAAGGATGAAGACTTAGCCTTGTTACATACTGCAGTCAAAATGAAAGAGGCCCATGAGATATTTTATTTTGAAATAATAAACTTCTGAAATATGAAGGATATTTTAAATATAGCTAAGTAAGCTGATACAGTGTTGATACACAAAATATTCTGTCAATAATGTGCACTAGAAAAGACTCCAGAACCAGTCTTGAAACATAAAGTAAATATGAATTTAATATTTATTTTGCATGTTTATATAATAACATCAAAATAATGTTCCATAAGTTACATAGCTATTTTCCAAAAAAACTGCAGAAAAAGATAAAATAGTAGGAATGATATATAATCATTATTACTCAAAATTTAAAATATAGTTATCTTTTAAATAGATTTGAATTGATGCATTTCTACATGAACCAGAACATTTAAATATCTAAAAATAGTCTTTCTTAATGCAATAGATAATAAAGAATCACATTTATTGTACACATCTGGCTTAGCTTTATTTCTTCAGGTAACATGCAGACAAATTATGAGGATGAATTTAATAAAGTAGGCAAGACATTATTTTATACCTCAAAAATAAGATGAAGTTGATACATTTCACAGCTTAATCCTCAGGAAATTTTATTCAGATGCCATATAAAATCATTGACTAAACTCACACATGCGAACTAAGAGCTCTTAAATATATCATAGTAAAATAGCTTTGTTGGCATATTTACAGTAAGAAAACAGGTATCACCTACTCTTAGAACTGATGCCACTCTCCATAGCCATTCAAAACGGTGGCCTTTACATCAGTTTTAAAAACATTACATGACAAAATCTTAAATATAAACATACTTTGGTTATGTCAAAAATATTCACATAATTTATATATAGTCAAAACTTTATCATTTTAAATATGGAATAATGATGGAAAACCGAGGTTATATATACACTGTAAGCCAGTTTCTAAATAAAGCTAAACTCTCGTCTTACTTCTTAAATTCATCTGGCCAAACACTGTGGTAGTTATTTTGAGGATCTGTAAACATTCTCACTGATTTGTACTATTTCCTGAGGTCATCTGGAAGCTACTGTTACTAAATTAGCTTCACAATTTAATATCCCTGCAAATGTGCTTTGGAAATATTCAAAATAAAAGCAAAAATTTAAATGTAGATCCATGTGTAACGTAACATACTTTCTCTATTACAAAAGCTATTTTTAGTCAATTCTTAGATCTCAAAATTAAATTTATTCCATTACTAGCAGACCTGGAAAAGCAAAGCATTCATAAACTTCAGGCCATTAAAAAAAAAACACCAAATATCAGAATTAACTCATTTAACACTGTGGAAATGAAAAGAAAAGTATCTCCTTACCTCTAGAATAATGTCTAAAATTTACACAGGCCTCATTTTAAAACATGTTAAAATAGTGCCAGTCCAGTGCCTGACTCCTGGATGATGTTAAATATATACTTAATGAATAAACATGAAGTTAAGCATAAAAACTACTGTAGTACTTGAGTACTCAGTTAATATTCTGAAGCTACAATGTATCACTCAATGAAAAGTCACTCTTAACTGGTATTCAGAATAAAGTTTAATAGATCTCCTAACTAACAAATATAGCCCTAGTTCATGTCCTAGCATCCTATCAATGAAAAAAGGAACTAGGCACTTTCCTTGATGCTTGTCCTCAGGGATTATTCACCATCTCTACTTAACTGTGTAATGGGTAAGCCACGAGGAAACAGAAAAGAATGCTCATTTCTTCCCCTTCTTTCTTCTTTTCTTTCCTTTCCCTGTTTCTTTCCTTCTCTTTTTCATCTATCCATCTACCTATCAACGAAATAAGAAGCAGGTGACATCCAACGAAATCTGCATGCCTGTTAATGGTGTTTTTTCTAGGAGAAAAATGAGGCAACTTAACATTTACATTTAGGCGAGTGACAATTACATCTTGGTAATTGTCATTACCAAGATGGCTGACTTGAATAAAGAGATTTACCTAATAGTTTTCCAAAAGATTTCACTGCTCTGGTACTGAACTCTTCAATGTTAATGGATTAAAGAGAAAACCTTTAAACACTGTTCACCTTTACAGGATATAACCTGAGTTTATAGGTTAACTTATATAAAGATACATTTTTCCATCATTTCACTGTTAAAAATCAAGGAAATCACTACTACTGAAATTTTGACAGCTTAAAAATAGAGTTTATGCAATGACTTTTTAAAGCTCTGAATTTCATATATTATTACTGTCTTTAACACTAATCACAATTCCATTCATCCATATAGCAAAAGGCAGCACTAATAACCTTGATAATATTATATACACTTAAATATTAAGAAGGGTCAGAATCTTGGTTAAATATTTCCACACATTATCTATAGCCACTTCTTTAACAAGAGGAGAATGAACCAGTACCAGGCACTTATCCAGCACCTGCCTGTACTATCATTTGTGAGCACTAATGATGAGGATGCTTGAACCATGCAGTTATGTGTTTTGATTTAATAATGTAACATCAAAGTAGTCGTTTTTTAAACATTTAAGCCTAAGGAATAGTAACATTTTCATGGCAAGTTTTGACAGCTTAATAATTTGTTTTCTAGGAGTGGGGGGAAATATCATCATTTTGATATTAATTATTTTGAAAGAAAATCAGAAATGCCAACTTAATGGTCCATTAAAATAAAAACAAAACCTAGTTGAACTTACTAATGATGCTTACTAAGGACAAAAAGTGATCTCAAAACCCCAAAATCATAATTAATATTTACTGCTCTACAGAACTAGAAAATGCATATTTTCCTGTTAAGTATAAGAATATAATTCTCTATCATTTACAAATATGATTTGGTAATTTACATTTCAAAGTATCCTATGGTTCCATATGAATTAACAACTTCTATTTACCAATTCTACATGTAACAATTATCTATAAATACATTTTGATCTTGGTTAATCACCTATAAATTATTCTCAATTCCATCATGAATAGGCTGAATATAGTATGTTGATAAAATATTTTAGTATTTTTCTAGTTCTCAAAACCTCAAAGCAATAAGCTAATCAATGTTATTTGTAAATCCATATTACTGAAGTAACAGTGGTGCTTTTTTATATGGTTGAGTCATATAAAAAATGGTAAAGTCACTATGCCAATTGTGTAAGTATATGTTACAAAAAGGACTTCTTTCCCTGATAGCTCAGCTTGTAAAGAATCCCTTGCAATGCAGGAGACCCTGGTTCAATTCCTGGGTCAGGGGGATCCCCTGGAGAAGGGTTAGGCTACCCACTCTGGTATTCTTGGGCTTCCCTGGTGGCTCAGACAGTAAAGAAATCCACCTCCAATGCGAGAGACCTGGGTTCGACCCCTGGATTGGGAAGATCTCTGAAGAAGGGCATGACAACCCACTCTAGTATTCTTGCCTGGAGAATACCTATGGACTGAGGGTCCTGGCGGGCTACAGTTCATGGGGTTCACAAAGAGATGGACTCGACTGAGTGACTAAGCACAGCACAGCACATGTTATAGCAATGTTTCCCACACAGCCAGGTGATATACCACTGGATAGCCCTGAGATGATTTTAAGTGGAGTGCTACATGAGTGAACAATTTTTCTTTAATAGTTATACATTTATTTTAATACTTATTAGAAAAAATATAACTAGCACATAAAATGTGGAATATGATCAAAATAACACTATGGTTTAAAAAGGCTAAAAAATAAGGTTAAGAATAATAAACAATGGCATAGGAGATATAGATATACACACATACACACACACGAAAACAGAAAACTGGTATGTGAGTCACATTTGGGAAACACTGTCTAAGGAATGATTTGACTTAGCCAGCATCATTTCTGAATGCCTGCAATAAGTCACATTATAAAGGAGTTAACTATTGTGAATTCTGTTTTTTTTTTCCAGGACAAATAAAATTTTAAAAACATGTGTTTATGTTTATTTTAAGGATATAAGTTTGAAAGCATTTAGTTTTGTTTTTACTTTGTTTTGTTTTTGGCTGCATCCCACAAGGTATGCAGAAGCTTAAGTTCCTTTACCCAGGGACCCAATCCTGCAGTGGAAGCTGTCTTAACCACTGAACCACTGGGGAAGTCCCTGAATGCATTTAGTAAATTTACTTTAAAAGGATTCACCAAAATGTAACAATGTTCAGGAACATTTGAGGAACATGCTATTCCTACAGAACAGACTACAAAGGCACATTGCATATTGTGGTTAACACTGCAGCATTTAAATAAAAGTGACCTAAATAATCATTATCAATACTAATTAACAAATAATTATAATATTCTTTCATAAAAAAGAAGGTATGCTTGTGCACTAAGTGCTCTTGATTCTGGAACCACCTGCACATAAGTGTCACTAACATGGACCCACTGGCTTGCTGATTCACTATCAGCTTCTTTCAAACCTAACAAAACAAAAAGAAGTATAATTTTACAATAAGTATGTTCTGACATTACACGAAAGTTATCATTAACTGTATGTATCTAATGTTAGACTTTATTGCATAAGGCTGTTTGGAGTTAAACATCTTCCAAAATGAACTCTTTCAAAGCATTAATATCAAGAGCATTTAAATATCTAGTAAAATACTGGATAGCCTTATTTAAGGAAAAGTGCATTTACACTAAAAGAGAAAGAAATACATAGATGACTGAAGCAAATTTTTAACTCTAGCTCTCTTCTGAGGACCTAGTATATCTTCAAAAACTACTGATACTATTAAATAAAATGCTATACCACTGCAAAACACAATGACTTAACACCTTGAAAAACTGGATGCCATTTCACATGATGTGAAGGGTACAGTTTTACAATATTTAAGATTATCTAGGTACTCTTTAAGGTATTTCTCACTTAACAAAGTGAATCCACATGAAGTATCCATTAAAAAACCTACTTCTTCCAGAAAAAGAATAAATTAATTTGTTTTTAAGAATAAAATAAAATTAGGGTGGCATACCAGGTACATTTTTCTTTCCAGTGATGTGTTCCAGTAATTTCCTGGAGGGTGTTCTCACTTTCACGTAAGCGGTGTAGTGACCTCCTCTCATTGAGCCGCTATGTTCCACTACGCCATAGAGACCATAGAGAACTTTACCTCCCACACTTACATTCTTTTAGACAAAGAAAAAAAAACTCAAATTAATTAGTAATATTTAGTGAAATCTTATTATAAGGAAAATTAAATTAAATGTACATCCTACTTAAAATAACAGCAATTAACACTACACTGGGTACTTGCCCAACTGTACTAGACTAGCAAAATGCAAAAACTTGACCTTTTCTGTTGCCTGGGCTGTCGGGAAAAAGAGTGCTCACATGTGAGAATGCAAAAGGGTAGCTCTATTCAGAAAAATTTCATGTTATTTAGCTAAGCTACACATGCATTTCTCTTGGATTTATCAGTCCCTTTTCTAGGTATCTCATAGGTATCATGAGCAATATGTAAAAACACATGCACCAGACAACTGATTGCAGGATTATTTGTAATACCAAAAAACTGTAGACTCAAAAGAGCATAAACTGGGGATGGCTTGAATAAACTATAATGCATCCATAGAATAGAGTATTATGCTGTTTGAAAAATGGAGTGCAGATTATCTCTAAACACTGCTATGAAATACTCCCCAGGATACAATGTTAATACGGTAGAAAAAAAGGATACATCTTGTAAGCTATAATTATTAAAGAGGTGAGATATTATATATATATAATAGATATGTACTTATTTGCTTATATTTTTTAAAATTATAGATAAGTAAATAATAATTTGAAAAAAATGGTTATCTCTGAAGGAAGGAAAGAAACAGGTAGAACAGACATGGAGAAAACCTACACTTTTTGAATTTACCTTGATTTATACATTTGACTTTAGAACTACATAAATACTTTATGTAATTATTAAACACAACAAAAAAATTTAAGTAACAATCCCTAAAAATGAAAATTTTAAAATAAGCAAATGAACATCCAGTTGGTGGCATAATCATTCTGTGAGCAACCATAGGGGTCATGTCAAAAGAAGCGAGGAACCAACCTGAAGAGGCTCTCAGTGGCCAACAATGGACCCACTAGACGTATTAGACTATGAATTAAAAGAAGAGTGCAGTAAATTCAAACATATTTAGTGTGTTAAATTCCATGAGTTCATAATGATAAATTTACTGATCACAGTTTGAGAATGATAGTAAATTCATTATTCTGAAAACTGGCTTAAAACTGGGGAAAGAATTGAGCATTTATCCTGCCTTTTCTAAAAGAACTATAATGTAAAATAACTAAAGAGATGAAAGGAATTTCTCTTTATATAGAAGTATTCCAGTAAATAAATGAAGAAAGAGTAACAGGATACCACCATTCTGTAACTGTTAATGAACTCATTGGGCAACACTGGTTGCTAACATCACAGAAAAGTAACTGGCATTATGTGCCACCTGATGAAAGAACAGAAACTCCCTATGAAACAGCCTTATCAGGGGGTGGGGTGAAAGTTGAGGGGTGGGGTGAGGATCTATTCAAGCTTCTCTTGATCCAACTACCTATTTGTAGAAAATCAAGAGGATAAAGGAATAATCATCAAAATCTAAACTCTATGAAACTACCAGAAAGATGATCCTTTTATTTTCTTCAACAAATAAATTGTAAGAAGCAGAGATGGGAGAGGGAAACTATGTATTAAGAGAGATATTTTTCAATCATGACATGTAGTCCTTACTTGGATATTAATTCATTTAAAGAATTTATTAGACAATTGGAAATATGTATGCTAGAAGATAGAAAGTGGAAGTGAAGTCCCTCAGTCATGTCTGACTCTTTGTGACTCCATGGACTGTAGCCTGCCAGGCTCCTCTGTCCATGGGATTTTCCAGGCAAGGATACCGGAGTGGATTGCCATTTCATTTTCCAGGGGATCTTCCCAACCCAGGGATTGAACCCAGGTCTCCCACACTGCAGGCAGACTCTACCATCTGAGCCACTAGGGAAGCCCAGAAGATATAAAAAGTAATGCTAATTCTTTTGGCGTGAAAGTGTATTGTGGTTATGTTTAAAAGGGAGGGGAGAAACATAGAGGAAAAGATTTATGAATGAAAGGATACCTGATACTTGCTTCAAAATAATGTAAGAAAAAAATTAATATAAAAGGAAGAGGTAGATGAGTATGTGGATGGGGTGGGACTGGCCATATAGGTAGGGTCTGGGGGCAAGAGGTTCATTAGTACTGTTCTCTTTGGTGTTTGTTGGAAATTCTCCATAATAGGTACTTTTAAAAAACATGTTTTTGTAAGTTTAATACACAGCTTGCTAGATACTTTGTTTGCCACATTATCAAGTTCTATGAATATATCAAATTCTATGGAGACTGAATATAAACATCTGGCAGAAAAGTGCTGGTATTCCACAGCAGACGAACTGGATTCACTGAAAAACTGCATTTAAGATATTTTTGTCTTGACTTATCAATGTATTGAAATTATTAAGTTCAATAAGTTTATGTACCACTAAACCCAGACTGTTAACCAGAAATGGCAAACAGGGCAATATGTGAGTTGCCCCAGAACTGTGTGGTTTCCACATGGAAAGCAAAGTCATCAATTTCACTTACAGTTAGTTCTTACATATAAGCACAAGCAATTATAAACCAGCTTGTTTTCTATGTCTGATTATTAAAGTATTAGTAATTTTAAATTTGTACTCAGATGGCAAGTATACCAGTCTCAGTTACATACATGAAATGGCATGAAAGACAATGCACTAGTACACTGGTTTACAAAAGAGAAGAAAACTCTTCAAATGCTAAAACTACTACCAATTAAGCCCATCATTCACAAGGAACAGGAGAGGGCACAAAATCTGCTTATTTCTCTCAGCAACTCTCTGACTCTAGCAGCATTTACAAGCAGCTTTGATCAGGAACATCATGCCTCACTTATGCTCTATGCATCTTTTCAACTTATTCTGTCTCCCAAAGGACAAAAGTCATATTCAGTGTGTTAAATGTTGGATGGAAGAAGAAAGGGAGGAAGGGGACAAGAGAGACAGAGGGTAGGAGATAGGGAGAAATACATGGTCTAATAAACAATACATAGGATATTTAAAGCATATTATTTGCAAGACTATTAAATATATTAATAATATACTATACCTTACAAGTAGCAGAACAGAATGGTGCTAAGTCAAGCATAAGTGGAAAATCTACATGTCTATTTACTTTGCGAAGACTCAAACCAGCCTCAAAAAAAAAAAAAATTGTAACAAATTTAATTTATAGATCATTGGGTTTGTTAATTTTAATTAAAACCAAAAGGGAAATCCAAAAAGTTAGTTTCTTCATAGCTATTAAAACATCAACAATCCAAAACTGATATATGACTAAGTTCTCAATTAGGTTTCATAAACTTACTGCAAAGATCGTTCATTTACATGGCTATTTTTACCACAGACAATATGAAAATAATTACTTTCACTGTGCATTTCAACACTGAAAAATAAACTCAATGTGACTGAAGCTAAGCTACTGACACATATGCTACCTAAAAATGTACTCAATTGAAGGGGCAGGAGTCTGGTGTTAGAGGCCTGACTCAATGACTGGTTAACAGTTAACTTGACTCTAGACAACCTTATCTAGATCAAGGCAGAAAATGGGTATAAATGCGTTAGATTAGGTCATGTTCTGTTCTAAAATTCAGTGATATTCATTCATTAAAAAGAAAAAAGCCTGAACACCCAAATCATTTTATCAGTAAAAGTAAACATTACATATTATATAAATCAAAATGAATCTTCATGTTGATTAAGAAACTCTACTTCCTTCTCTATTTTTAGTATCCAAAGGCAGGCCTTGAAAAATGTATATTTGCATTAAGTAATAATAAAAATTTACTGACAGACCATCAAATATATTGGATAGGAAACTCAAAAAAATAAAAATGGACTCTTTTTAGAATAAGAAGATACCTGAATCCCGTTTGGGTAGACAAAATTAATACAGACGCAACCTTTCATGAAAAGCTTTCATGACTTACTTCAATGACTAGTCTTTTTATTTGCATACTAATCACATAACGCTTACTACAGATTTTTGCCTATTTCTTATTTTTCTTTAAAGAAAAAAAAACAACTTATTTTTTGACCAAAATATTGCCAGTGATTTGTATTTTCAAGTAATCTTTAGGAGTCTTAACCTGATATCAGAAAAGAAATTATGAAGTCATATCAGGAAAAATTAATCTGTATTCAATTTGTTTGCCTCCTTTTTATCTTATCAGGTAACATCTATAAAGCAGCTGATACCTGCAATGTCTGAGATCATGTCAGGCTTATGTGTCCTCCCCAAACAGTACTTTGCTGTTGAAAAATTACCCCTTAAGAGAAGAGACTTCTATCAACACTGTTATAATCTTTGCCATTTTGGACAGGCTAAAAGAGGAATCTCACTGTCATTGTATTTTGCATTTGTTTTGCTAGAAAGAATGGAACTTCTATGAACTGTCAATTCATGTTCTTTACCATTCTACTATTAGAGTCTTGATCTTTTTCTTATTGATCTTTCAGTTCAGTTCAGTTCAGTTGCTCAGTCGTGTCCGATCCTTTGTGACCCCATGAACTGCAGCACGCCAGGCCTCCCTGTCCATCACCAACTCCCAGAGTTCACTCAAACTCATGTCCGTCGATTCTTTAAGGGCTCTTTATTTATTTTCAATACTAATCACTTGCTATATTTATGACCAAGAGCTCCATCTTGTTGAGCTCTCTCAGGTTCTATGGATGTTTTTTAACAGAACTCTAAAATTAGTATGGGGAAATAGGTTTTCAGAGATATAAGAAAGCTAGAAGCAGAGACACTGCTTACAGATTCTGATCCCTCTATTTCACAGTTCCAGGGAATGAGAATGTGGCTTTGCAGACATTACATCTTGCCTGAGATCAAGAAGGGACCTCAGTTCAGTTCAGTCGCTCAGTCATGTCCAACTCTTTGTGACCCCATGAATTGCAGCACGCCAGGCCTCCCTGTCCATCACCAACTAGAGTTCACTCAGACTCACGTCCATTGAGTCCATGATGCCATCCAGCCATCTCATCCTCGGTTGTCCCATTCTCTTCTGCCCCCAATCCCTCCCAGCATCAGAGTTTTTTTCTACGAGTCAACTCTTCGCATGAGGTGGCCAAAGTACTGACTGGAGTTTCAGCTTTAGCATCATTCCTTCCAAAGAAATCCCAGGGCTGATCTCCTTCAGAATGGACTGGTTGGATCTCCTTGCAGTCCAACGGACTCTCAAGAGTCTTCTCCAACACCACAGTTCAAAAGCATCAGTTCTTTGGCGCTCAGCTTTCTTCACATCCAATTCTTACATCCATACTTGACCACTGGAAAAACCATAGCCTTGACTAGACGGCCCTTAGTCGGTAAAGTAATGTCTCTGCTTTTCAACATGTTATCTAGCTTGGTCATAACTTTACTTCCAAGGAGTAAGCGTCTTTTAATTTCATGGCTGCAGTCACCATCTGCAGTGATTTTGGAGCCTAAAAAAATAAAGTCTGACACCGTTTCCACTGTCTCCCCGTCTATTTTCCAGAAAGTGATGGGCCCAGATGCCATGATCTTTGTTTTCTGAATGTTGAGCTTTAAGCCAACTTTTTCACTCTCCACTTTCACTTTCATCAAGAGGCTTTGAGTTCCTCTTCACTTTCTGCCATAAGGGTGGTGTCATCTGCGTATCTGAGGTTACTGATATTTCTCCTGGCAATCTTGATTCCAGTTTGTGCTTCTTCCAGCCTAGCGTTTCTCATGATGTACTCTGCATAGAAGTTAAACAAGCAGGGTGACAATATACAGCCTTGACGTACCTAGACGTCTATAAAAATTTCCCTGTAAGGGCATGAACTCCTTCTGTAGGTTGTTCCTAAAAGGGATGCAAGTACCAAATATAAAATAACCGTGGTATATCATTCTCAAATCCGGCATGACCCTAGCAAATTCACACCAAGTCCTTGCAGATATACACCTTCCATTTAGCATTCTGATGTACTGTAATGAGACACAATACATCTGCTTCCACTTTCCATGACCATTTCCACAGAGTTTCTGTAATGTTGGCTATAGAAAATCAAGAACTTCATCTAACTTCCATGGGTAGGGATGCAGATACAGAGAAAAATCTATTCCAGTCTATCTGTGGCCCACCTGATATGTTGCAGATATATCATCAAAGCTTTCCACCTCTTGAGATTTCTTTCAACGGTTTTATATTTAGAAAATTGTTCACACAAGGATCAGGTTAGTAATTTTCCTGAAGTTTTCTTCTAGTCTTTCAATGTTTCATACAATTAAAAAAATCTGTCTGAAAACAGTACTGATATCAACATATTTGGTCTAGAAGGAAGCTCTAAATTTTTATTTCAAACACCTTTCTTAAGTCCTTTAGAGAATAACCTAGCCTTCTTCCCAACTGATTTGAGATTCGTCCTATATCATAACAACAGACTTTAAATTGTACTCAAATTCACTGATTCTGACCACAGTATTTAATTACTAAAGTTTCTTCTGGAGAAACTTTAAAATCATTTTATTAAATACAAAAAAAAAAAGAGAGAGAGAGATAAGACATTAAAGTATAACCAACTGGAGAAAAACTTTTAAAAATAGGTTCTCTCCCACTAGAGCCCTAGAAAAGTGAGGCCTGCCTTGCAGCCCTTTTTGCAATTAGTCCTAGCCAACCACACTCAGCCCAAGCACTCTTCTCCATTGGGATAAAACCTCAGAAAGCTATGTGTACCTTGTTATTTCCCTACTTCTAAGGGTTCCTTAAAAATTCTATTTTCCACTGACACAAACCTACACACACTCTCTCTCTCTCACAGACACACACCACTGAGGTTCCTACCATACCAGCTAAATCTTCATATATTGTGAATTAGACAATCTTATTTAGAAAAGTCTTATAAGCTATCATGGCTGAAAGAGCAGTAAATTTCACAAGAAAACTTTTAAATTCAATAAATTACCGTCTAATTCTTGACAGTACAAGACTTGTGTGTGTATGCTTAGTTGCTCAGCTGTGTCCAGCTCTTTGCAACCCATGAACTGTAACCTGCCAGACTCCTCTGTCTATGGAATTTTCTAGGCAAGAATACTGGAGGGGGCTGCCATTTCCTCCTCCGGGATCTTCGTGACCCAGGGATCAAACCCGTGTCTCTTGCATCTCCTGCATTAGCAGGTGGATACCTTACCACTGCACCACCTGGGAAGCCTTACAAGACTAAGGGCTCTGCAAAACATATGACAAAAATATGTATAGAGCTACTAAAGAGAATTTACCTGATGAAATCTTTTAAGATGGAGAATCAGGATAGCTGGAACAGCAGAAATGAGCAGTTGCTTCCTGGCATTAGTATAAACCCTCTCTGCTTTCTTTTCTGCATAAGATACAATATAATAAATTTATTTCTAAATTACATCTTATACATTATTGCCCATAAAGTATAGTAAACATTTAAACAGAAGCAGTATACCACATTTTTGAAAATGTTTAAAAAGAAATTAGACTTCTGATTCCTGGGAGCCTCAACTCAACCCTAAAACTCCAACAATATGAAAGGGATTTTATTTTTAAGGCACATACTTATAAGGACAAAGAACAGGGGAGGTGACACTTGCAACACAACTCTGGAAGCTGGAAAGCTGATAGACCAGAAGTGACGTATGTCGATGCCTTCCAGTCAAACACCACCAGAAACATAGCTGTAGTTGAAAAAACTGGGTCATTACTCACTACAGTGAAAGAAGATCATGTATCATGGGAACAATGGGACATTTCCATAAAAGGTTGTTACATATGTAAAATAGATAGCTAGTGGGAATTTGCTCTATGATGCAGGGAACTCAAGCTGGGGTTCTGTGACAATGTAGAGGGGTGGGGCGGGGTGGGAGGGAGGTTTAAGAGGGAAGGGACATATGTATATCTATGTCTGATTCATGATGATGTATGGCAGAAACCAACACAACATTACAAAGCAATTATCTTCCGACTAAAATAAATTAATAAAAAAATAAGAGGTTGTTAGAAAAGTCTTGTGATAGGATTTCAATATGGCCAATTGCATATTTAACTTGGATTAGTATCAGCTGGCATTTCTTTCTCTCCCACCTAGACATTAATTTTAATGTATTAATCATATTTTCATTCTGATGCTTTGACATCTGGGGCCTTGCTGACACTGCAAAGTGCCTTTTCCAGAGCCTAATTCTTAGATAGTAAACAAATTAAGTGTGCCTTTCATATGTATTTCCAAAGCCCTTACCCAACCACCTCCTATACTGGGCTCTGATACTCTAGGTCACTATTAACCTGCCCTACTTACACCAGAGCCAGGTACCAGACCACTAGAGACAGCCCCTATACCTCAGATTATTCACTTCTAAACCTTATTGCCCTGCTCCATTCATTCCTTCCCTCGGCACCCACAATAAAGGCACTTGACTGCACTTTCCCCCTTGCTCCCTGTCTCCTGACCAGCCCTGGTGCTTCTCCTTGTGGGTCCTGAGTGGCATGCCTTAGTGTGTCCCCTTCTCTTGGGAACTGCACTTAAGTAATAAGCTACCTTTTCAGTGGCAATCATCTCATCTGTTAGGCTCATTATACCTGAATAATAAAGCCTACATTTTAAAACAGTCATTAAGAATCAGAATTTTTTCTTCATTTAATCAAGGCTAGAGGTACACCAAAAATTTCCTACTTGACAAAGCAACATTTTCTACTTTTCTCTTGTCAACAAAACATAGTTAGTATATAGCTAGCTTTATAATATACAATTACTTAAAATCTTCAAATTTATATCTCATGATACGACTTTTGTGAAGGACATTAATCTCACTGGTGTTGCAATTAAGTTTTACAGAAATTATTTCTCGAAAGACTTCAGATAGCTCAGTTCAGTTCAGTTGCTCAGTCGCGTCCGATTCTTTGCGACCCCATGAATTGCAGCATGCCAGGCCTCCCTGTCCATCACCAGCTCCTGGAGTTCACTCAAACTCATGTCCATTGAGTCGGTGATGCCATCCAGCCATCTCATCCTTGGTCATCCCCTTCTCCTCCTGCCCCCAATCCCTCCCAGCATCAGAGTCTTTTCCAATGAGTCAACTCTTTGCACGAGACGGCCAAAGTACTGGAGTTTCAGCTTTAGCATCATTCCTTCCAAAGAACACCCAGGACTGATCTTTAGAATGCACTGTTTGGATCTCCTTGCAGTCCAAGGGACTCTCAAGAGTCTTCTCCAACACCACAGTTCAAAAGCATCAATTATTCGGCGCTCAGCTTTCTTCACAGTCTAACTCTCACATCCATACATAACTACTGGAAAAACCATAGATGGGAAAGACTAGAGATCTCTTCAAGAAAATTAGAGATACCAAGGGAATATTTCATGCAAAGATGGGCTCAATAAAGGACAGAAATGGTATGGACCTAACAGAAGCAGAAGATATTAAGCAAAGGTGGCAAGAATACATAGAAGAACTGTACCCAAAAGATCTTCACGACCAAGATAATCCTGATTGTGTGATCACTCATCTACAGCCAGACATCCTGGAACGTGAAGTCAAGTGGGCCTTAGAAAGCATCACTACAGACAAAGCTAGTAGAGGTGATGGAATTCCAGTGGAGCTATTTCAAATCCTGAAAGATGATGCTGTCAAAGTACTGCACTCAATATGCCAGAAAATTTGGAAAACTCAGCAGTGGCCACAGGACTGGAAAAGGTCAGTTTTCATTCCAATCCCAAAGAAAGGCAATGCAAAAGAATGCTCAAACTACTACACAACCGCACTCATCTCACATGCTAGTAAAGTAATGCTCAAAATTCTCCAAGTCAGGCTTCAGCAATATGTGAACCGTGAACTCCCTGACGTTCAAGCTGGTTTTAGAAAAGGCAGAGGAACCAGAGATCAAATTGCCAACATCTGCTGGATCATGGAAAAAGCAAGAGAGTTCCAGAAAAACATCTATTTCTGCTTTATTGACTATGCCAAAGCCTTTGACTGTGTGGATCACAATAAACTATGGAAAATTCTTCAAGAGATGGGAATACCAGACCACCTGAACTGCCTCTTGAGAAACCTATATTCAGGTCAGGAAGCAACAGTTAGAACTGGACATGGAACAACAGACTGGTTCCAAATAGAAAAAGGAGTACGTCAAGGCTGTATATTGTCACCCTGCTTATTTAACTTAAATGCAGAGTACATCATGAGAAACTCTGGGCTGAAAGAAGCATAAGCTGGAATCAAGATTGCCAGGAGAAATATCAATAACCTCAGATATGCAGATGACACCACCCTTATGGCAGAAAGTGAAGAGCCTCTTGATGAAAGTGAAAGAGGAGAGTGGAAAAGTTGGCTTAAAGCTCAACATTCAGAAAACGAAGATCATGGTATCTGGTTCCATCACTCCATGGGAAATAGATGGGGAAACAGTGGAAACAGTGTCAGACTTTATTTTGAGGGGCTCCAAAATCACTGCAGGTGGTGACTGAAGCCATGAAATTAAAAGATGCTTACTCCTTGGAAGGAAAGTTATGACCAACCCAGATAGCATATTCAAAAGCAGAGATATTACTTTGCCAACAAAGATCCATCTAGTGAGATAGCTAGTTCCCTGAAATAAGATTATGTGAATTTGCATTTTCAAGGCAGAGACGGATACTCCTGTTCTTCAATTTATTTGGACAAAATTCTACTGAAAATTTCTCTTGCCCAGTCAGTGTCTTCAATGCTAAGGTACAAATATGAATAAGACAACTCCTGACTTCAAGCAGCTAATGTGCAGTGACAGGTCCTTAGGTTCCTCCATGTGGGATCTATAACCCACTAGTCACTGATTATCAGATAATCCATGAATACTTAAAAAAAAAAGTTAAGCTAAATATTTACCTGCAGAAGTGGTTTCCTTTTGGTACTTCTGTTTCTTCTCAGTACAGTTCTCACACAGAAGCTTGTTATTCCCCATTAGTAATTCCATAGATGTAAACTGATAGAGACAAGACTGAACTGAACATTCTTTAGAAGTGGTTATATAGCTCTGAGAAAGGGTCTGAAAAGCATTTTGGGGGCTCTGAGACACCATATGCTTGTCCTCTGAAAAACACAAATTATTTGAAACACTTAGTGGCTGATTTTCTCTGTCAAAATCCCTAGCTCGAATTATAGTGCTGCTCAAATGAAGTTCAGAAATAGCTTCAGCCACTCCCTCATCACCATGGTGGCCCTCCCTAGTGAGTGGTTCACTCTTGGACAGGTAGTGAGGGTGTCCATTTGTGTGCGTGTAGTATCCGCTTCTGGATCTCAACAACAAAGTCTGTTTCGGAGCACTCTCAGACTCCGAAGCCTCGCTGTCAGCATCAATGCTACTTTCAGAAAGGCTGTCTTCTTTCTCACTGCCATCGGTGGGGCTTTCAGTCAGAGTCAACTCGGTGTTCATGGTGCTTGCAAACAATGAAGAGTCTCTATTCACCTCAAGGCTTTCATTTTTCTGGTATATGACAGCAGCTTTATCTTCTCCAGATTTTCTTGTACATTTTCTGCCATGAATTAGCTGATTCTGTAAGTTGATAGTGTTTTCAGAGAAAAGAATCTTGTGACCTTACTGAAAATAAATGCTAATAAGTCTTATTTAAACATTTCACAATTATTAAAATACTATTTTTAGTACCTCTGAAATCCATTTCCTAAATCTACCCAAACTACAATGAACAGTATGCTAACAAAAAGCTCTAATTTAAAAATAAACTTTTACACAAGGAACCAACTTAATGGTTACTTATTTATGGGTGGGGAACAGGACTTTTGTGGAACAGTGCTATGCTGGAGGCTTTTCAAGTGTAAACCTCTGCACAATCTCTGTACTTTTGCCCCTTAAAAGACTTTTGAACAGAGTAAGTTAAATCTGGTAATACATCAATTTGCCAAGTTAGTATAAATCATATCATGTAAAAAAGTGTTTTTTTTTTTTTTAACAAGGTGCAAATTCAAATGGATGTCTTTAAATTTATATGGCTTATTCATCAATCACCATGGTCACCCTCCCTAGTGAGTCCCTGGTGAAACAGTGGATCAGACAATGGTCATCAATTACTGATAACATCACAGTAAAAGAAATATCAAACATAATATGCACCTCCTGATGGAAATACATGCCATCACTTGAAAAAGTTTTCTTGCAAAAAATTAAATAATCAAACTTAAAGCTATTTAGGCCTTTAGTTCTAACTGCCTTAGAGAGGAAACAAAGGCGTCTCTTAAGAACAGCTAGATGAATTACTGCATGCAAAACGAACTACCACAATATGCAAAATGCATTACTATTGATGTGGGAAGGTGAGACTGCTGGAAAAAAATGATCTCATGTCTTCAACAAATAAATTGCAAAGAAAAAAAAGGTGGAATCTGTGGATTAAAAGACATTTATGAGACGTGGGAATCTATAGATCTTTTTAAGATCCTGAATTCAAATATGCTTGAAAAAGCAAAAACAAATATTTTACGAGACAATTACAGAAATTAAAATTATGACTATATGTTTGTCCAGTAAGTTTTAAATATTTTTAGGTACAATAATGATACAATGGTTATGTCTTTAAAAAGCATCTTTTGGAGACATACATTTAGATACATGTTGGGATTTATTTCAAAATAACCTAGGATGAGGAGGAGGAAAATGTGAGACAGACAGATAAAACATGACTAGCTGTGAGATGACAACTATGACACTGAGAAATAGGCACATGGGGGGTTATTATACCTTTTTCTCTATTTTTGTATACTTTAAAAAATTTTTCTTACTAAAATGTTTCAAAAAGCATTTGTTTCACAAATGCATATAATCTTACCATATCTTTAGATGAAGAATGCTTCCTGATGGCTCTGGGTTGATAAGTATTTTCTACAGTAACAGTGCCACTGTATTGACCAGTATCTGTCTCTTGTAAACTTCCATATTTACTTATTCTTCCCAAAAGTACAGGTTTTGAAACCTATATAGATAGCATGTACATAATACAAAATTTCTTTAGGAAATAAATTCTGGATATCATATACTTTTTAATATTTGTAACACTTAAAATATAATTTCCTAAATGTTAATTCTCAAAATATAAAGCATAAGGGTTTAAATTCCTTGAGATTAGGAACTATATCATCCTTCACTCATACATATACAAACTCCAATATCAAATACACTGCACAAACTCAATTACTGTATATAAAGACTAATGACTCTCAGATACTTGATAATATACTCAAAAATGCCTACATTATGAATTTATAAATGTCCTTCACAAAAAGACTTAAGGTTTTCCTCCTTACCCTTTCTTCTATTATAGGAAGTGAAATATCAATAAAAGGATCTTTCACCGTGGAGATCTTAAAAAGAAAACACATTGAAAACTTCAGTTAGAATTCTAATGTAAACAATGTAGTTTTGTAAACTCTTAAAGAAATCTTCCCAGGAAAACTTAAAATCTTAAGTTAAAAAGCATTCCTGGAAGAAATAGTCATTTAATTGGGTATAGCAACACATTTGTTCAGTCACTCAGTTGTATCCAACTCTTTGTGACCCCATGGCAACACATATGCAGTTAATCAAAATAAGATAATCCAAAGCTTCAGTAAATGCAACACAGTTGACTTTTATAATACTGTTAATATGACTAATGTGGAATATTTAAAGTAACTTTTAAAATAAACTGTGTTTAATAAAACTGATTAACTGAGGATATAAGCATATTTTTGGTGAAATTGGGGCCATAACATATGACATATGTTATGACATAACATAAATAAAATATGAAATGTTAAGGAAGAGCCATGAGAAAAGCTAGAGAACTTGACTATGTTTTGAAGATTCTTCAGGATAATTCTATTTTAAAAGATACTCTATAGTTTGTGAAAAAATAAATCAACTTCTATGTTGAATATATTAGAAACCTAAGTGGAGGTGACTATTGAACAATGTGGGGGTTAAGAATGCTGACCCCCATTCCACTGAATAGTCAAAAATTAGAGCATAATTTCACAGTTGGCGCTTTGTATCTGGGATTCTGCATCTGCAGATTCAACCAAATGCAGACTGTGTAGGACTTTAGCAGTATTTATTGAAAAAATTTGTGTATAAGTGAGCCCTTGCAGTTCAAACCCATGCCATTCAAACCCATGCTGTTCAAGGGTCAACCGTAATATCAGGATAACACATTCTGTGCTTCACTATGATAGGCTTGAAGGAGATACAATATATAATCCTGATTTTATAAGATTAAAGAGGGAAGATACTCTACAATCTGGGATAAGAAGACAGATATAAAAACTCTCTTTTATGATTAAAATCTAATAGAAGTTTAAACCTATTATATGCCATACAGTTCGAGAAATATTCCTTACCAAGCAATTGAAAAACCTGTAAAAATTTATACAGTCCTTAAGAAGCTGTTACAGTGCAGATGGCATTCAAAATGAAATTATCACTAAATTCAAAGATAAGTCAAGTCTGCTTTTTAAGAAAAAATTGAACAAGTCATATAAATGTAAACTTTTAAAGAAGATCAGTCTAAATTATGTCACTACATTGAATTATTTCTATTGGGATTACAATTTAGGGCAATGCATAATGATATTAACGTAGTTACTCTCTTCACAGGAGTTTCTCTTTCATTTTCAACCCAAATGACTAGCTAGCACATAGGACCATACTAAAATAGGCTAAATGAACTTCACAGGTGTGTCAAGAGGAAAATTTAGATAACATTTACTTAAAAAAATTATACGTTATGTTTATTTTCTAGCAGTGAAGGATATATTTTTTAAAGACTTTCAAAAACTACTATGTAGTCATCTGTCACAAATAAAAATGACTGATGATGATTACATGTGAAAGAAAACAATAAAACAATGTGACTAATCTAGTCCGTGTTGAAGAGAATTCCAAAGTACCTACATTTGAACATTCTTCACACATGACCGTGCTAGTTAATTCACCAATAAAGATACGATCTATGAAGTTCATTTTCACACCTTCTCTTCCATATGCTGTAAAAATAATACTTTTAATGCAAAAAACATATCAACCATCAACCTAACAATGTAACAGGCTTTTTTTCTATTGAATCAAAAGAAATCTGAATAATCTGGGACCATATTTAATAATATATTTTACTATATGATGTTATAATTTTCTTTACAATTCTATAGAGAAAATGTGACTATTAACTACTGCAGTCTCAAATAACAAACTGATTGTTCTTAAACTTTAAGAAGTAAAATAAGTAGAGTAATCACTACTGTTTATACCACACTCAACTGCTCCCACTAAACCCTTTAAAAAGCCTCTGTGCCTAACCTAGAGGTAGACAGAGGGATGGGAAAAGAGATTAAGATTTAGGGCTACAAATGCCAGGACCCTAACTGTGGAAACAACAGAGTAGTGAAAGACAAGTAAACCCTGCAAAGCATAAAGAACTAACATGGAAATTAATAACTTAGCTATATATTTAACTCCTGTTACATAAAAATGCTAAAATCATTCTATCTCTATTTATATATTATATATTACATATTTATATATTTATAAATAAAAGAAAATTATGCCTATGCTTTGATTCAAAATAATATGAAGTTGGGGGAGAACAGATGAAACATGAATCAAGTGTAATTTAAGCATGATTATGGGCACACAGGCACATGGGCTTCACACTATTCTAATGGAAGTTTGAAATTTCTCACAGTAAACCACAGGGGAAAATATATTAAAAAAAATTTTTTTTAAACCTATTCACTCCTCTTTCAAATTTCTCTTCCACCCTTTTTGGCTCTCTATCCTCAAATTTCATGCAAACAATTTAAATCATTTTAAAACATTACTTGAAGCACTGAATGACAGAGCAATTTTTATCTGGACATATCAAGAAATACCTATTAATTATGATGGTAACTATTTAGAAGTTATGTTTGACTAAAATGTTTCATTAAGGAAAACTATACAAGGGATTGAAAATAAGTCAGATTACAAAACTGAAAAGGAGTGAAAGAAAAAACGAACAGTTATTCTAAACATGCACTAGATGGCACTATCTCAAAACAAAAGAACAGAGCATACCCAAGAACCTATTATTTTTTTAAATCTTGAACCTTCAACTGCACATAAAGTTTTGTTATATACAAGCTTAATGTATTTATATTTGTTCATATAGACACACTTTATATATAATGCTATAAAAACAGAATTAGAAAAGAGAATAAATAAAGTAAGAAATAATATTTTTAAACATTTTCTAAAAATGATTACTACTGCAAGGAAGAATATATTTATAGGACACAATAAATTGTTAATAAATGGGATATAAACCTACATTTAAATACTGATCATTATAAATGATCAGCTTTGATCAGAGTTAATCATTGTTTCTGCCTCATATTTTGGCTGATGAAGAGTCAACACTAGGAGTAGACATGTATGCTTGACTTAACAGTATCCTCTTAAATAATGATTTCCTTGAAGGAATCTCTGGAACACTGAAGCATTTTGTCTAGCTAAGACTAGCCAATATCCATAAATCCACTATCGAAAAATGACACAGTATGATAAAAGTGAACTTCCAAGGGAGGTTGCTACTTTCAACAACCTTTCAAATCTCCCACAGGATACTTCTCTTAAGTGCATCAGTCAAACTGTATATTTGATATTATTTTTTTTTTTTAATTCACATAGATTCTAACATATTCTTTCTATGACCCATTAGACTATCTTGCCACCACAGGAATAAGTAAATTCTCATCACTTCAGAGAATTAGTTCACATAATGTTCAGTTCCTCTCCCACTTCCCCGCTAAAAAGAAACTTACAATATTTTCTTCTAGAAAAAACTCTTAACAGTGAAACTGTCAACATACCTTTGACTTTTTTTCTAGTTTCATCATCAGCAGTTTTAGTAGTTGGGTTGTTGAATGCTTTTAGTATGCCAGCTTGTATTCGCTATAAAACAAAGCAATAAGAATTTCTTAAGAATCTATACTAGAATGTATCCTTTCAAAGCATTATTCTGTGTTCCTGTGACTAGAATCTGGTTTCAGTGACAACTGATTCAAGCTTCATCCTTTTAACAAGAAGATTTTCAAACAGCAACATACACTGGATCTCAGTTCCCTAGTCTGTAAATTAAAATGACTGAATTTTTAGAAAGTTAAATGTATCCTTTACTCCAGTTCTAAAACTCCATGCATGAATAATTCTGTGTTGCCAGATTCTCCCCCAAATAAGTCAAGGTTCCTACATACAAGTTCTCTCTTGTGTTTAAAGTATTTTTCACAGTCAACAAAATGCAAGCAATCTAGTCCCATTTTTTTTTACAGGTTTAGAATAAGTTCTCCTTTTTTCTTCTATCCCCCATCTCTCCCCATCTCTTGCTTCCTCCCTTCCTCTCCTCAACTCTATCCCTAAGATGATTTACTCCTGAATCAGGACAAAAAGTAACAAGTAGACCATATGAAATTTCTTATCTACGAAGAAAGTCGTAATACATAAGAAGGTATTAAACTGGTCACTATGACCTCCATATAGATTATTTTACATACATATATACACACATATGTATAAACATATATATATATATATGACTAAAGTCCAGAATATTGTCGACAAGAAGAAGACAACTCCAGAACTTGTTATTTTATTTGAATTTAGTTGTCAATGAAAATCATGTGTTCAAGTCATCAGCAGCTCTTAGTAAATGATAAGGCTTATGGTTCTACACCTCTTACGGTTTAGAAAAGATCTAACCTCACGAAAAACTCTCAGAATAAAACTAAATATATTCCAAAAATAAAGATTTATTTAAGCCAATAAATTATCTTTTACACTAATTGTGGCCCTCTTAGTGGATAAATTTAATCTTCTCTAATTCACATTTTAACAGTGGGGTGAGGGGAAAGGTAGTAAGCAAAGTAAGGTTTTCATATATGTGAAACCATTGTTTGACTTAGATTTCTTGATATGAAAATGATACATAAATCTTTTGCTAAAAAATTATGTCAAAGAGAAATTAAACAGAATTGCAATCTTCTCAGAGAGTAAGAAAACTCTAGATGTCAGAATCCAAGATACTTTTCACTCTTCAGAACAGCTTTATATATGTAAATTGATTGAAAAGAATTAAAAACAAATTAAGCAGCTAACATACATTTAGAAAAGGACATCTAACTGAACACAAGTATAAGGAAAGAGTTAAGAGGATAAAAGTAGAAATTGAAGAGAATAAATAAATGAATCAAAAGCTGATTTTCTGGGCAGCAAGGATAAATAAACCCACCAACTAATCTAAATCAAGACAAGCGTGAAAAAAAACATAAGCATGAAAAGCATAACATCACATATAATAAAGATGGAGAATCACCACCTAAATGAAAGATACTGCAAATAATCATGAGAGACCACTTTGCCCAACTCTTTAGGTAATTATATTTGAAACTTAAAAAAAAACAGATTATTTTCCAAAAAATTACAAAATTTTCCAGCTTTCAAGGAAGAAAAAAAATGCCATTAAAGTCACTGAATTACATATTCCCTACACAAACCTCCAGGACCTAATAATTTCACAGAAGACTCCAGTAAAGCTATGTCCCAGGGCACAGAAAAGGGGAAGCTATCAAATTATCTTCATGAAGCATAATATTGGTACCAAAAGCTGACAAGAGTGTACACACAGATATACTATCACCTAAAAAAATTCTAAATAAAATATCAGCAACAGAATATAGCTAGCTGCACAATAAAAAAAAAAAAAGATTATAGTATGACCAAGAGGCTTTTATTCTAGTAATACAAGGATATTAGGGAAATCTAATAACATTAATTAATATAAGCCATCATATACACTGAGAAAAAATAAGATCAAATCCCTCAATACCCCCATTAACTACTACTATTTAACATTGTATTAAAGTTTTACTGATGTATTTGACAAAAAATAAATCTCAGAGGTATAAAAGTATAAAAGAGAGAAAATTATTTGCAGATGAGATGACTTTTTACTTCGAAGAGCCAGAGGAACTAAATGAAATAAGTTACTATAATGATGAGAATTTAATAGGGAATATATAAATATAATGAAGTCAATCGCCTTCATACAGAACTGTTAGAAGATATAGAAGAAAATAAACTATAATAGCAACTGAAAATATAAAATAACTAGGAATAAACTAAACAAATGTGTAATATCTAAATGAGGAACACTACTGAAAGATACAAAAGAAAATTTGATCAAATGGAAAGACACAGCATGTTCTTGGATAAGTCCTATCATTATGAACATTTCAATTCACCTTCCACCCAATTTATTTATTTAATATAATTCCAGTGAAAATGGCAATAGTATATAGATTTTAGAGTTTTCTTTTTCTTTTTTTAATGTGAGAGATTGAAGGGAAAGATAGGTTCTACCTAGATATGGAAAAAATAAATAAGAATAGCAATGAAAACTTGGGGGCAGAGAGGAAAGTGTAGTAAGAGATGACGGACTACATGCATTAAAACCTTCATAACTGAAAGGTTAAATCTAGTACTTAAATATATAAGCAAACACAACCAAGGGCAAGTTGAGAAAAAACCCAAATAATAAGAAAAGTTAGTATAATTAGAGTGCTACCAATTTAGTGGGGAAAACATACTATATAGTTTGGGTAACTATAGGACAGCCAAAAGGGAAAAATTAAAATATCATGGAACAGGGTAAATTTCAATAGATTAAGATTTACATAAAGGTCAATCATAAAAGTACCAGAAGAAAACATGGGGAAATTCTTTTATAACCTTGAAGTAAATTAAAAATGCCTTTTCAACTAAGACTCAATATCCAGAAGACATTAAAAAAAAAATTTAAGATTTTTAAATTCAAAAACAAAAAAATGTTTAATATTACATAAAAAAAGGTATTGCCACATTATAGGCAAAATCATATCACAAATGATAATCTTGGTAACATATTTCCTCTCTAGTACACAAAAAGTTTTCAGAAATCAGCAAAGGATCAAAACCCAGTAGAAAAATGGGCAAAAAAATATGAACAAATGAAAAGATATTGGGCTTTATTCATAAAGAGAAAAACATACACTAAAATTACCCTGAGATACCATTTTCTACCTATCAGATTGGCAAAAATGTTAAAGTTTGGTACAACAGTCTTTTGGTGAGGCTATGGAAAAATACTCTCCATATGTTATGTTGCTGACAGAGTGAAAACTGTATGCCTATGGAGGATACTTTGGTAACAGTTATCAAAACTACACATGCATGTATCATTTGACCCAGAAAGCTCACTTCTGTATTTATACAGATATACTTACAGACATGTGAAATAACACACATACATTATTCATCAGAGCATTGTTCATAAAGGCAAAAACACTGGAAACAACATATAAGGGACAATCAATAAGGAAATGGTTAGAATTGGTTATAAAGGAACAGGTTTTTTTTTTTTTTTTAAAGGAAACTTTTTTATCTTCTGATGTGGAAAGTTGCTACAATATGTTACCTCAAAAAGACAGGGTCATGCATTAGTATATGCCACTTTTTGAAAAATCAAAAGGAAAAATATACATATGTATACACACACACCACCAAATGAGAACATAAAAAAAGAAAGATAACAAAGTGGTTTACAGGCAACAGCAGGGACATCATGTAAGAGAGTCAGAGAGAATTCCCAGGAGGACACTTAGGAAGAATTTCAGAATGATGCTTACACATCTAATGTGGGAGGCAATCAATCTAGACTGGGGCAGTGAGACTTACAAGATGGACATATTGTTGACACCAAGATCCCTTCTGCCATTCTACCATGTTTTTCTCTGAGAACAGAATGTACAGGGAATGAGCTGCTAATGTTACATCTCCCCTCCCTGCTCTGCTACCTTGATCAGGAGAGGACACAAATTACCACCCCAGAATTGTTCTGCTTGGGCCTATTCCCGAGAGTCATGAGGTGGGCCATGATGAACTCAGAAGCAGAAAACGGAGCAGTCTCCAACCTTCTGGGATGAGAACTAGAACCTGGTCTCTTTTAATCTCTATCAATTGACCTTGACTTTGACAGGTGTGACTCAGAACACATTCATGACCTTGCCTATTGACTTTCCCAGAAAGAGGTCTTATAAATTGGGAAGCCAAAGCCAGACTATGTTCCAGAGATTCTCTCATCTTTTGGGAACCATCCAATAAAGGCAGTTAAGTTTGTGTTTGCTACCCAGTTTTCGAAAACTAAACAATATATTGTTTAAGCATACAGAAGTAGCTCTCAAAACTATGGAATGATTTCGATAAAAGTCAAAATAGTGGTTACCTATGCTGAGGAAGAAGTATTTGAAAAAAATAGGTAGCTTTTATGGTACTAATAATCTATTTTTTAACTCTGGGGGTGGTGATAGGGAGGAGTGCTAATAGTATTTATAGTATGCTTTAAGCTATATTTGTACATGTTCTTTCATATGTATGATATGTTTTATAACTAGTTTTTAATATTCCTCCCCAATAATTATGAAAGTAAGTTCTATTTATTAACTAGCCTATAATGGCAACCCACTCCAGTATTCATGCCTGGAGAATCTCAGGGACGCAGGAGCCTGGCGGGCTGCCACCTATGGGGTCGCACAGAGTTGGATACGACTGAAGCGACTTAGCAGTATGATCAGCACATTATATTTCCTAGAACTGCTCACTATTCTCTTTCAAGTGTATTTTGAAAGTTAATGCAAGATTCAAAAATTTAAATATATACAAAGTAGGATATAAAAGTAAACATATAACAATCCATACCATGTTATTCACTCCTAAAATATACTTACATGTGAAGGAAATTGAAATATGTGTCCCAGAAGTTATTAAATATTGAAATAATCTCCAATTCAGACTCAATAAACTTGAAAATTGATATAATTTTGATACTGTCTCAGGTAAACTTGACTTTTTTACCTTGAAAAGAGAACACTGAACTAAAAGAAGCAAATTAGAATGGTGTAAGAGAAATGCAAGAGAAATATTCAGTGGACTTAAATGAAAGATGCCAATAAATACCCATGTTCACCTATAAATATCATCTATAGATATAACTGTAAAAAGTCTCTCCAGCAACTAAAGACCTCTAATTCAACTTACAAGTCTATAAATTTATTCTACAATTTGAACATTTTACTAATTCAGACATGACTTTTAATGAGCCTTTACCATACTCTGATATGTGAGCTGTAATATCACTCTTTTTTAAAAGAGTAAAAACAATGAAGCTGTTTAAATTCTTAACTTTTAAACTATTAGACATTTGCTTTTTTTATTGTATCCTAGCCACAAATTTACATTCTCTGCTGTAAACTGTTAAAGTTACTTAAAAGGTAGTTCATCAAGTTGAACAAAATAAATGGGTTTAGGTCCATCTACAACCTTCATTGTTAAGACTTGTGCTTTGAACCATTTAGATTTTTTAAAAAGACTGGTCAGAGAGCTACTAACAACTGCAGCACATTAATCAATTCACAGTATCAAGGTTCAACCAGTTCAAACCTCCTTGTTAAACTCTTTTTAAAAATAAGAATGCAAAACACATAATTGAAGTTAGCAGAGCTATTCTACCTTTAAAAGCATGTTACCTAATAATGGATTAAAGTGATAAATCTTTGATAATAAAAATGTAATAATATTATTAATTTAGTAATAGCTCAAACTAAAAGGAAAAAAAAGTCAAGAAGCATATATTTCTAAGCTGAAAAGACTGCCTATAAAAGAAGCCCTTATTGTGAATTTGACTTTATTTCACATATAAAAAATTTACAATTTTTCCACAAATATCCCTTTTATCTCTCTGCTCAGCAAGAGGGAGTTATATTCCTCAACTTCATAGTCATAAGAAAAAGACTTTAGTGAAACAAGATGAAAGGAGGTCAGCCGTTTTTTAACCATCACTGGAAGAGTCTGGTGGCAGACATACCGCTGTAGCCTTCCTTCAATCAAAGAACACATGCGCTGACTAACTACAACAGCAGCCCGATTAACAGCTGTGGAGTTCCCAGGCCAGACAATGCAGCTCCTGCCCGGGTGCTCACTGTACATACAGCCAGCAAGACCATCCTTGCTTACGAGACAGAACAGATCCAAGACTTGACATTTTAATTCTGCCACTCCATCTAAAAGCCTCACGTAGAGGAAGAAAGATAAGAGCTTTCAAAAACTAATGTTTCCTGCTGTACTGCCTGAGTTTTCAAGATACTGTGAATCCCAACGCATCATTACGACAAAAGAATAATTACAACAAAGAATGCCATCAATGAAAGTAAAATAGAAAAAAAAATTACAATGATAGATTTTATTGTTTTATTTGTAATAGCAACAGAGAAAAACATTGTAAAAAGGTGACTTTTAATTCCATTTACAATGATACATGACCACTATGTAGTAAACATATTCCTGTAAATCTCAGGGGAAAAGAGAAAAATTATTCTAGCAACTGATGGCTTCAATTAATCCTAAAGTAACTACTATGTCATCTGTAGGCTCAGAAGGTCAAAATGCATTTACTATTCCTAACACAGAGCATCTCTTTCTACTTTGCTACCTTGTATCAATCCCTTCAATAAGAATATCAATTCTTATTGTATCAATCCCTTCAATAAGAATATCAATTAGTAAATCAGATTCAATACTTTTTCAAATAGTGAAATAATTATGGTTATATTTTAAATAGCAAACTTAAAATGTATATTTATACTAGTCACTGATGATCAAGCATTAACATTAAACCTTTTTTATTTTTGGCCACACTGTGCAGCATGTGGGATCTTAATCCCCCAACTGGGGCTCAAACTCGTATCCTTGCAATGGAACCGCAGGGGAAGTCCCTAAATTAAAGTTTAATCAGCAGTATTGTATAGAATTAGATCATTTGTTTGGTAGTCTGAAACACTTAAGTTTGTATCTCCAAACTCATGGTATCAGTTTCTAGATCTAAGAAAATGTAATGAATTATTAGCTCAGGGGGATGTGCTAATGTTCCCAAAACTTACTCTTAACTGATTTCTTCAAAACAAATTACAGATAAAACATAATGCAGAACTACCCTTCAATTTAACAGTTTATTCAAATTATAACATATTCAAAAGAAGTACAAATGCCCCCCCCAAAACTAGCTAGTTTATTCATTTAAGAAACTGTTTTCTTCCCAATTGAATACATAAATGAAATTGTCCATTTAAAGAGTAAACACAGACAACATATTGAACAAACATTAAATGAGCACCTACTAAGTGCAAGGCACATAGAATACCATTCCTTGAGGAGATGACAATCTGTTCAGAGACAACAGACCTGATTTTAAACAGTAGGTGAGTAAAAAGTAAAGTTGCTCAGTCGTGTCTGACTCATTGCGACCCCATGGACTGTAGCCTACCAGGCTCCTCTGTTCATGGGATTTTCCAGGCAAGAGTACTGGAGTGGGTTGCCATTTCCTTCTCCAGGGGATTTTCCCAACCCAGGGGTCAAACCCAGGTCTCCAGCATTGCACACAGATGCTTTACCATCTGAACCACCAGGGAAGCCCCATTAAAATGAAGTGGAAATTCAACTCGTTTAATATGATACCCTATAAACAGCCAGTTAAGGATAGAACTATAATATACACTGTTTGGTAACTAACTCATCCTTTAAGAAAACTTATGAAAAATTATTAGAACCATGACTGTCTCTTCACTGAAAATTGGCCATACAGAATAAAGAAACACTACAATGTCATGTACAATTCCAACAAAGCAGAATTAAAAAAGAAAAGATACCACCCTTCATAGTAACAAAAGAAACACCTACCACAAGCACATCAGCATTTCACTTGCACCTGGTTGTTCTACTGCACATTAACATATAGATGAAGAAATATATTCACCTTGAACAGGAAACAGGGTTTTCACCTGTTACGACAATTAGGATTGGCAGGGGCTGTCCAGAGCGCTATGTCGAGAATGATTCTGAGACTGAATCCTGACTCAGTGGAACGGCGATGAAATGATTAGCAGGGTCTGCTCCAAGTGCGAAAGGAGGAAGTGGGGGATATGTGCTGTATACTGGACATCTTTAATGTCTGGCATTTTCTCTGAAAAACTGTATACTATTTGCATAGGACCCCACCAAAAAAGGTGCAAATAACTAATTTAATATTAGCGTCAACCAACAGCCACTAAATTAAGGGACAGGGTTACAGTAAATACTGTTTGGGAAATCTATCTAGATCTTCTTTACTCAACAGACCCTGACTCAGGAGGCTGAGACTCCAATCCTCTAGTCCCTGAGTGAATTCTAATCCAACATGGGACAATGAGGTTTCTCTCTTTTGGGAATTTAAAATTAGGATTCACAAGCAGCCAGTTCATCTTTATACATGTGGAACTGCAACATGCAAGCCATGGCAGTTAGGAGCTACCATTCAGACAGGGAAGCAAAGAAGCTACTCAGTCTGCAGAGACATGCATAAAGAAAATCTACAGAGCCAGAGAAACCAGGGGGAAAAGGAGAATACTTTCTGGATTGCTGAAAAACTTCTTGTCCTATATCCCCATTTATCTGGAATATTAGATTCCTTTTTCTTTATTTAAGCTAGTTTTAATTAATTTCTATTATTTATAGTCAAAGTATACAAACTAATAAAGGATAATAGAGCTGTAAAATGATAAAAAAAATAATCTTGTGGTAGGCAGGGCAAAAAAGGGGAGGAGGATAAACAGAATAGTTTTTTAAAAAGTCAAATTACTTTCAACTGTACATTAAAATTTTGGTAAAATTCCTTCAATTTTGTACCTTCTTCTTAAAGAGTATATGTGATAAACATTGAGAAATCTAACCTTTGTTTCTTCTGTCCTCACTGCATCCAGCAAATAATGAAGTAGCTCCTGACTGTCCTGTTGTTGAAAACTTTTAAATGCAGGGGCCCTATGATTTAAAAACAAAACAGGAAAGAAAAATAAATAAAGTAATTATATCAACAATATATTACTATTATTTAAAATCACCTTGAAATAACATATATTCAATATTCATATATTCAAAGGTTCAATTTACTCTTTTTTCTATAAACAGAAGCACAAAATATGGTTACTGTTCCCATGAGGATGAGATCTTCAGGACACTGAAAACAATATAGCTAACATTTATTAAGCAGTGACTACACATCAAGTACCATAAATGCGTCAAGCTTCACAGTACAGTATTTTGAACTTTTATCTTGAGAGTTCGGGGACACCCTTAAGGTACATGACACACCACAGAACATCACAAAACTAGGAATATATATATATATATATATACACACACACACACTTTTTTTTTTCAAATTTCTAGGAAAGAATAAATGAATGCTTTAAAGCTAAGCTAGGTCCTTTATGACGTGTTTCTTTCTAGGCACATAAAGGTTTTGTTTTTAACCATATTGGCAGTATCTTGGGAAATTTACTTAAACTTTGCATGTCTGAAAACTCATCTTAAAAAATAAGAAAACTAAGCTAGATGATCTATAACGGCACTTTTAGATTTTATAATTCTATAATATAGAATTTATATAATTCTATAATTCTATAATGGGATTCTGAGTCAGGACAGACATCTATTTAAACCCTGACTTGTTCTTATGAAACAAGGGAAGCTACTCAACTTCTGGCAGTCTCAGTTTTCTTATACATAAAATGCGGGAAAACAATCACCTCTTCAGAGCATTATGAGACATAATTTACATAAAGAACACAGCTCCAACTAAACAAATGTTAGTTCCTTCTCTGCATGTGTGCTAAGTGGCTTTCAGTCAGGTCCAACTCTTCACTGACCCTATGGACTATAGCCCACCAGGCTCCTCTTGTCCATGGGATTCTCCAGGCAAGAATACTCATGTGGGTTGCCATTCCCTTCTCCAGGGGATCTTCCCAACCCGGGGATCAAACCTGCATCTCTTATGTCTTCTGCATTGGCAGGTGGGTTCCTTACCACTAGTGCCACCTGGAAAGTCACTTTCTCTTGGTAGTCCAAGACATAACAGCAATGTCACAGTAAGTGTCCAACTACTCATATTAAGCTCTTCCTACCCAGCGATCGAACCAGGCCTCCTGCATCACAGGCAGACTCAACTGTCAGAGCCACCAGGGAAGCCCAGCTGAGCGTATTAGTGCTGCGTAACTCATGATCATTCCTATTAAGGTGGTAGATGCACCCACTTCTGACAAAGCTGATTAAAAAGAACTTTGGGAGAAAGTGGTCCTCTTTCAGTCTCCTTCATGCTGTGAAGAAACAGGAACAAGGCTGAGGTCAATGGTCCAGGGCTTGAAAGTTCCACCACTAACGGGTCCTTTAAAAACAGGATCAATTCTTTGTCAGAAATAAACAATTTTAAAATAAAATGTCATTAAAAATTCTAAGAGAGAGTTATACTGTTTAAATGATGACTAAACCATCTCAAGTGCATTAAAAAGCTTTATTTCCTCATATACAAGATAACTATATAAAAAATGAAATTAAATGCCTTACCTTGAAAAATATAGGTATTCTCATATCCTCTGCCCTTTACTTTACATAACTATTAGCTTAAGAGTGAAAAACCAATCTTTCATTGCTTTTAACTGTCCCTTCATGTACTCTCCTAAAACTACTCATTGACTTGCTATCTGTACATATTCACAAATAATCATAAACATTTATGAGCAAAACCCCATATTCTTCTTCCCAAATATTTTACTAATAAAATAAGGAATGGGAATTATGTCACAAAATACATAACCTTGTACTTATTTTATGCATACTCTTAATAATAATGAAGTATTGAGTGTTTTCTCCCTAATTTGGGGACGAAGACATTTATCACTTCTGTTCAACATATTACTGGTGGTTTGAGCCACAATAAGGTATGGAAAATAAAGAAAAGGCATACAGATTACAAAGGCCCAAAGAAAACAGGTGGTGAAAGAGCAGTGATCTATACTGATAGTCCCACCACTCAGGTCAACTATTATGCCCTAAAAAACTAAGACCTAAGATTGAAAATCTCCCTCTTAGAATGACATAAACCTACAGTGATCAGCTATAATATCTGATTGCCATATACTAACTTCACAGCTTCAAGTGTGAAATACTTAAATCTAACATCAGATCACAGTTAGTCAGAAATCTTTTCAAACACCTATCATTATTTTGTAAAGCAGTCTTCACTAGCTCCCAAGGTGGCAACTGGGCTCCACCATAAAAGTCTCAAGAGAATGAAAGGGCAGTAAGTTTACAGACTGACTTTTCAACAAAAAATACAACCATAGTGTCTTTCAAAATTGCTTCTTTGGAAGAAAAATCTAAGGTTACTACACTGGGCTAAGAAGTTTTAGAATTCCTTTTTAAGAATTTCAACAGCCAGATTATGAGCTATACCTTCACTCTTTGTTCCTCTGAAACACACATAGACAAATCAATTTCTGCTGCTACTGCTAAGTCACTTCAGTCGTGTCCAACTCTGTGCGACCCCATAGACGGCAGCCCACCAGGCTCTGCTGTCCCTGGGCTTCTCCAGGCAAGAACACTGGAGTGGGTTGCCATTTCCTTCTCCAATGCATGAAAGTGAAAAGTGAAAGGGAAGTTGCTCAGTCATGTCCGACTCTTCGCGACCCCATGGACTGCAGCCTACCAGGCTCCTCTGTCCATGGGATTTGCCAGGCAAGAGTACTGGAGTTGGGTGCCATCGCCTTCTCCAAATCAATTTCTAACTGGAATCCTAATTATTAGTGTAATACCCTCCAAGACCACCAGGAACACACTTGGAGCAGAACAAGATGGGTTCATTACTTGTTGCTTTGAGGGGGAACACACACAACAGGGAACCATGGAGTGTCTCAATCAGAGGTATTGAAAAGAACCAATGGAGGATTTGTGTTTCAGTAGGGTAGTTTAGGGAAGAAATTAAGGAAAATAATTTTAGAAAAGGTCTGCTCTTAGTTGGATGCTGTAAGAGAGTGGGGGTATTTCTACGATGAAATATCTCAATAAAAGGAGAAATGGCAACCCACTCCAGTGTTCTTGCCTGGAGAATCCCAGGAATGGGGGAGCCTGGTGGGCTGCTGTCTATGGGGTCGCACAGAGTCGGACACGACTGAAGCGACTTAGCAGCAGCAGCAAAATGAAGATAAAGCTGTAACAAGTGAAAAAAGAAGTCACAGTGACTCATTCTGCCAAGAGAAGGTGACTGGGATCTTCTCAGTGGAAGAGTAATCTTGGTTTAGACAAAAAGTAGACTTGTTCTGTCTCATTTTAACAGTCTTGGAGTAACCTTGCTTGAGGCTGGTATTCTGTGAGGTTCATGTGAACAATATGGCCTAACTGTGGGTATCAGGATAGCTTCCAGGTGTCAGAGGCTGCCTTTTTCCCTTTCTCACTAGTTAAAAAACCCAATATCAAACTAGGCTCCAAAAAACCTTTAGATGATCACTATTAAAATTAAATCTACCTTTAAAGGATAAAAAATGCTGTATTTAAGGAAATGTTACCAATAACTATAAACTTTATAATAGAGATTTTATAATATAAAACAAGAATCCTAGACGTTTCATTCAACAAAAATCAAAACGCTTTAGTCTTTTCTAATAAGTCTACTCAAGAGCTGCCTCAGTATTTTCTCTGTTGTTTGACTTATGAGATGTTTGAAGCAAAACATATCTTAAAGCTCTGATTTTAGAAGTTTTAAGTCTTATTATTTATTTTCACAAAATGTTTTTGAATTATTTTTTCAAATTCTCTGACTACCACCTCAATGGATAGCTCTGAGAAGATAGATTTTGGCAACATCACTGGCTTATCTAAAAAGAGCTATTATCCAGATAATTATACTTCTCACCAGTTGAGAGTCAGAGGAAGGAACAATCTTGAGTTTTGTACCATGTTCTTTGATTTCATTCATCAATTCAGTAAGAATGTAAGACTGTGCCAAATTCTGAAAGAAAATAAAAGTATTATCTTCTGATTCAGTTACAATATGCCTCTAATTTCACGGAATAAATATTCTCTCCAAGTTTCAAATATCATCTGATATAGCAAAAATGTCTTTAGGTTTTAAGAAAATTTAACTAAATACATTTAATAAATATCACTAACAGAGCCATGGTAAAATACAGAGGTCTTGCAGAATCACTGTGGAAAAAGAAGGCATATGTACTATATGGCAATGGCTAAAGTGAAAAGGAAAGGCACTCAGTCGTGTCTGACTCTGCGACCCCATGGCCTATACAGTCCATGGAAGTCTCCAGGCCAGAATACTGGAGTGGGTAGCCTTTCCCTTCTCCAGGGGATCTTCCCAACCCAGGGATCGAACCCAGGTCTCCCACATGGCAGGTGGATTCTTTACCAGCTGAGTCACAAGGGAAGTCCAACGGTTAAGATAGCCTAAAACAATCAAAAAGAAAACAGACAAACTTCTAGACGAACATTTAGCAGTCCAAGGTGTGCTATTTGACGTCCAAGGTGTGCCAAAAAATACCAATTAATTAAAACAAACTTTTATATTTTACAAAGCTTTCCCATGGCCCTTACCTGCATGACTGCATTGAAGAAGCAAGTATTTCCTAAATTTGTAATTCCCTTTACAGATGTTACACTGCCACCTTTTCTTCCCTTATTTTTTTCACCTGTTTCACATTTTTCTTCACAAAGTTTTATGATTCTAGAAAATGCACCTAAGTTAGAGAAAAAACAATGGATATGAGACTTTAAATACCTATCATTTAATACAATTTAAATATATTATTTAAAATTAAATAAGATTTTTCCTCTGAATCAATGTTTCTGAGGGGCAAGAATACAAATGGAAATAAGTAGCTCTTGTTTTGTATCCTACTGCTAAAGCAATTCATTTTAATTCATCTTAATACATACACATCCATTCTTCAAACCTCCCTGTAGAATTCCAGATGAATTTAAAAATAAAGTGGTTTAAAATGAATTTTAAATAAGCAAGTAGAAAAGATCTTGGTTCCTAAATACCATTGTCCATTAAAACAAATGAAGACTCTCTGAAGAAAAGGCTGATTCTAAACCTGGGGCAGCAAGAGGCAAAATGAGCCTGTACCATTTTTGTTATGCCAGAAAATAAGTGCTCCAAAGAAGAAAAAAAGATTATGTCGAAATACACAGGCATCATTTTGAACAGGTTTCCAGTGGTCCAATTTAGAACAATTTGAATATCAAAATAAAGAAGAGTGCTGATAAGAATATTACTCACTGAACAAAATGACAACGAGTCTGAATTGATGACTTTTTAAATGAGTATAAAAGAAAAAAAGTCTCCTTACAAAAGAATGCCGATTAATAAACAGAAGAAATGTGATGGAATTTTAAAAACACCATACAGTATTAATTTGGGGATGGTATAGTTCTTGTTTTCTATAAATTAGAAAATATCAAAATAAAATCCATGGATGCTCAAGTCTCATATAAAATGGCACAGTATCTGCATGTAACATACACACATCAACCCATATACTTTAAATCATCTCTAGATCACTTATAATACCTAATACAATAAAAATGCTATGTAAATAAATAGTTGCCAGTGAACAGCAAATTCAGGTTTTGCTTTTAGGAAGTATCTGGAATTTGGGGAGAATATTTCTGATCTGTGGTTGGCTGAATCCAAGGATGCAGAACCTGGGGCTTGGGGATGGGGAATCCCACAGCATAATATAAAAAGTAAAATACCTAATACTTAAGGGTATGGTAAAGTGCATGTTTTGGGCTTACTGACTTGCATAATTAACACTGATTTGCAAATTATATCAATTGATCATGTTTGAAATAATTATGAAATAATTATGAAAATAAGAAAAATTTCTAACATTTATGAACTGACATTATTGATTATCTATTTAACAGATTTCTAAATCATTATAATTTGAAGTTGACAGGAAACTGCCAAGTTCTCAAATCTGATTTTAAAGGGATGTTCTTTTATATTCCTTTCAACTCTCAGATTTTACAGTATTTCCAATTATATTTCTATTTACCTAATACTGACATTGGAGAGGGAAATGGCAACCAATCCCTTCCAATATTTTTGCCTGGAGAATCCCACGGACAGAGGAGCCTGGCAGGCTGCGGTCCATGGGGTTTCAAAGAGTTGGATACAGCTGAAGTGACTTAGCATGCATGCATGCAATACTGACATGCTGTACTGCATTGCTAATTAACTTTTAAGTGGCTGTCTGCTTCTCCAACCAGATTCATGGAGATAAGACAATGTCTCTTATGACTGCTCTATCCTCCACAGAGGTGTGATGTTGAAGAGAATATATACATTTTAAAAGCTCAATATAAATTAAAACCGACAACATTAAACAGCAAATACAGTCAAATGTTAGCTTTATATGCTTCCAATGACTTCTTAAGATGAAATAAATGAAGACATCTCCTCCCCAGCCTTCTGTACAAAAGCATTATGGGAGATGTAAAGGAGCTGAGGAGGCCCTTTTCTCAGGGACAGGAGTGGGAAACAAACACCATCAAAAGAAACCTCAGTCTCAGGTACTGGCAGACTGACATCAGGCACACCTTGTTGGTCACATTAGGTTTGACTTGGAGCCTGTGACTTTTGCCAAAGAAAAGGCTTCTAGCTATAGGGCTCCAGTATCAATCAAGTGGGATGATTAACATATTTTCTTATATGGTTTGTATAAGGATTAAATGAGCTAAACTTGCTTTACAAAGTATCTGGCATGCTAAGCACTATGTAAGTGTGTGAAAAACAGCCCAGAGAGCCCCCCAAAATTGCTGTTCATGCCAACATCCACATCTTCATGAGCTATTTGTCACGTCCATTGTTTGTCTGTTCTCACTTTCTTCTCTTTAATCATTTCCTGTATTTTCGGGGGATTTTCCCCTCAAGTTTATCTCATTTCTAACTGGATTTCCTAAATTGCTAATGTGAGTTTTGCCTTTTACATTGACTTCATGGTTTTTATGATCCTGCTTTTTTTCCTAACGTGAAAACATCTTAGTGAGAAAAATAGATCTGTGGGTTCTCAGATGTTTCTTTTACTAACCAAATCTATTACAAAGAAAAGATTTTTCCTTCAACTCAACTTTTACCCTGTGACACATTTTATCATAAACTCTATTACCTGCTTTTCCCCCCTTTACTCCTGTTTCCCCCTTTATTTCTATGTTAAACACTACTGGTTGTTACTGGATATTTGTTATCCAGATAACGAAGGGTTGTTTTTAAATCCCAACCCTAGAGTTCTGAATTAACACAGAAAAGAACTAGTAAAATAGATCTCTTCTCCTGTCCTCCAGATATTAAAATAAATGATAAGAATTATATCCCACAGTAGAGCCTGGGGACAAAGCTTGGTACAATCAATGGAGAGGGTCGCTGAAGTACAGAGGCCAGGCGTAGAGAAAAGGAAAAGCAGGAAAAGGCCAGACAGTATTCAAACTTGCAAGGAAATGTGAAAGCAAATGAAAAAGCCAGCCAGTGCTTAAGAAGCACTACACAAACAAGAGGAAGCCCCATGCCAATCCTGGCTTGCAAACGGGAGCAGTCCACCTCTTAATTACATCTGATATTCCGACTGAAGTCCAGAATTGGCAGACTTCAGACTCTCATTGTAGCTGTTGCCACTGGATGGCTTCATAGTGCTTTTTAAGAGATTTAGGACAAAAGAATAATTAAATCCAAGCACTGTCCCGTCTTTTGGGGCAAGGTTGTTGCTGTGATTTTACAAAACTCATTCTCCAACTGGTTAAGTGATTTGCCCAAAATTAAAAATGATAATCTTTTCATTATAAATCCATTGTCATTTTGCCAGGTAATTTCTCTTCAGTGATTTATGCACAATGAGAAGAATTACAAAAAAATAGCAGGCAAGATTCGTACAGATTTGACTGTTCTCAACCCCTAACAAATACGACTTCTCACAAGTATTCCCCTTAGTTAACATTCTTAATAAATGTTGCCATGTTTTAGCTTATTATGAAAACAGAGTGGCTGGGGGGAAATAAACTATATAGATATTAACTCCACATAAATATATACTATATATCTATAAATTAATTATTCACTTGGGAAAATACTTCCAGAACTAAATTATATTTTAATCTTATAAGACCAAGTAGTATTTGTTAAACCATAAAGTGCAAATGATTTATGTATCTGTATATCACATTTACCCATCAGTTTTCAAAACATCTGGGATAGCATCTTAAAGTAAACAATGTTCATAAGACCATCTGGTCAAAACTGCAGGCAAAAAAAAGCATAAGCATATGGAAAACCAGATTTTACCCTTCCCTTCAGCAGTAAGGGATGACAAATGTCAAACCTAGATATATCCACGCTTCACTGTGCGATGCTTTTCAGCACCACCTGGCTCTCCATGCAGAGCCACCAAATATGGACAGCACTGCCAGGAAGAACATATCCACGGGGCAATGGCAATAAAAATAGTTTATTTCATGGTTAAATAGCTACTTCGCACAAGTGGCAAGAGTCTGTTTTGTTGACTTTTGCCATGTAACTCTGTGAGAACACATTTAAAGTTAATTATATTAGGCTTGAATATTAAATAGATCCAATAATAGAACTAGAAAACGGACTGACATTTTCTAAGAACTATTTATATGTATCTTATTTAAAGGGCACGTTTTTCATTTTACTAAGCAGCATGCTTACAATGAAATAGTTATATATGAAACAGTTTATATAAATACATGTGAACTATAAATGTAAAATCTAACAGTTCAAATAAAATTGTTTTATTAAATGTCCACTGTGTACCAGATACTGTATGTACCACTATCTGTAATTATTTATAATTAATTGCCTATGATTTATGACTGGAGTATAAGGAATTGACATACAGTGAATAGCATAGAGAAATTTAGCCTGAAATTCATGATTACATCATGGTAAAACTTTTAGAAACTAAGTATTCATGTACATTTACTTACTGAAACTGTCAGCTGTGAGTTTAGGGTTCTAGTTGAAAACAAGGGTGTTTGAATCAGTCTCACAATTATCTGACCTACAGACAGGTATGCATTTTAATAAAATGCAATTTATTACTTCCAACGTAGAAAAATTACTGATCATTTTGCTTTTAGAGACAACAAAGCTTTCTCAATCTGGCAGCGATTTTAGATCATATTCACTTTAAGAACTCTTCCTTTATGAACACAGAATGAATGCAACTAAGGGCTGAACTTCAAGACGTTTTGAAGGATGGTATAATTAAAAGGACAAAGCTGCTACAACAATAACAAAAAAAATAAACTAGACAAAGTCTTCATCATTTTCTGGCTGAAGCACCAGCAGAGCCAAAATAAAGAGAAAAAAAAATGTTTTCAAAATTTGGCTAAGACTATCTAAAAAGTCATTTTAAGTACCTCAAATTTTGCTACCATAAAAATGAGTCCAACACAAAGATTCCCTACCTTTTAAACCAACTCTAGACATTAAATTTTAAACTTTAAAAAATCCTTAATGTACCAGAAAATTGTGAGTGAATATCTTTATAACCTTAGAATACAAAAGACTTTCAAAGCATGACCTCAAAGGCTAAAAAACCGTCACAGGAAAGACTGGTGGACTTAGTAACAATGACTCTAAACACTTCATGACTGCTCCCTCCAAACCCCAACAACAAATCCAAAAAAGTCACCAAAAACTATAAAGAAAGTTAGATATGGAAAAATGAGTATTCTTGCCAACTAGATCCTTTGCATAGTCTTTCCGGAGGGCAGCTTAACAACAGTAATCAAAATTCAAGATGTGCTTATAAATTGGCCAGAAATTCCAAAAAATTTAACCTACAGAAATACAGAGGCAAATACACAGAGATGCAGTTTTGCTCATCATAGGATAAAACTGAAAACAACCAACAGTGGATTTGTTGCCAAAGAATATCAAATGTCGCTCTTTTCGCAAAGGCATACATGTGTGTGAACCGTCTTGGTTAAACCAGAGCTGGAACACTAGTGTATCCTGAGTATCCCATAGGCATGAGGAAAGCAAACTTATTTTGCAGTCTGCTTTATTTAAAGAAAGAATCTGAAAGCATCATCTCCTCTGATAACTTTCCTCACTGTAAAGATCATGATCAAACTAAGGCACACAGCTAATTGTACAGAGTAGATTCAAACCTGGGCAATCTGGGTTCAGAATCCACATATCCGTTATGATCTGCTATCTGTCTAACAATGAATGATAAGGTTTCTAAGTGTAACAACTTAAGACACTGATGAAATGCTAGTGGTGATAGAAAAGACTACTGCTTTCAAGCAAAAGTTGGATATAATCAATTGCTGGATGTTTTTGGTGTATGAATTTATAGCTTTATTAAGGTTTATAGCAGCCCTGAGATTCTCAAAGGGTTCATCAAAAAATATTAAGCCGTAATACTCTACGTACCCACTGTATGCAATTTAACATCTTCCTCTACACCCAGAAGGGTACAAGTTAGCACCATTTTTGGGAGAACTGAGTAAATTCATTCAAGTGGTTTTCTGTGTTCTGTAATTCAGAAGAGGAACTCCAGATTTAAATCCCAACAGGTAACAAGTTGTTTTTTTAAATGTTCAACATTTTTTTTGTCCCTAACCCCTTTCATATATGGGAATAACTATTTTTAGTACTTATGTTTTGAAAATGCAAATTTTAGGCATACGACTGTCACTTTATAGCAGAACTGTATTATTTATTTTAAAAAGTATTACATTATACATTGTTATTGTAAAGGGTACAATATTATTTATATTCAGATATATTATTTCAGATCCCAAATGTATATACTTTCTCATTTCAAAAACAGGTACAACAAACTTAATAAAAGCAAAGAACCAACATGTCTTTTTACATCAGGAGCATAAGCTTAATTAATTGAACAGAATATAAAATTTTATGCTCCTTTAAGTTCTTTGAAAATAGCATCCCATCAGTATTACTCAAATTTACTGGTTCAGAAAGAATGTGGGATTCTCTATCATCTGCCTAGTTCACATATATGCAATGACACAATTTTGACAGGAATTCCTGTATTTGTAGAATACTTCTGTGACATTTACAAGACTATCAAAATGAGCAATAAGCCCTCTGAGAAAATTGGCCCACTTTTAACAATACATATTTCTGGTTTTTTGGGTGGGTCTCACAAGAAAGTTTTCTTGCTCTTTTTCCAATCTTGTGTTATATATGACCTTTTCATTATAAGATTTTGTTTGTTGTTTTTAGTTTTCTGATATGTGTTTGAGGTGGAGGTTGTGGAGATTTTTTTTTTAAAGCAAATCCTAGCATCAGATGTGAGATCTACACAGCTGTAAGCATTCTTCTGGGAACCAGCGCTGGGATTCCCTCAACTGCTTAATGCAATTACCTAAACCAGTCATGTAGTATTAATGTAATTTGCCCATTTCTACAGCTGAAAAGAAGTTTAATCTTTAAAGAGTAAAAGGAAAAACTTGCTATCCCACTATTCCTCTACCTTGGAATCAAATAACAATGACTTCACCTGGTTGTTCTCCAAATTCCTCTACCTCCTGGTTAACCATTGTCCTTAGAAGTCTGGATTGAGTCATATAATAAAATGACACTGCCATATGAGTGGGCAGGAATACATACAAGGGCATTCTTATCTATCTCCATTGCACAGTACGTGGTCTTTCTAAAATACGTAACTGATCATCCACTTCTCTGCTTAGAACCTACAAGTGGCTCAATACTGCCTGCAAGATAAACTCTAAACTTAGAAGGCCCTTCAATAGGTATTTCCACATACCTCCAGATTCTCACCTCTCACCATGGCCATCATCACAAAACTCAATCTTGCAGCTATACAATCCCCTGTACAGATCCTTCATCAATAGGCTATCTCCCCTTCCCTTTCTGCTTAGCTAATGTTTAGCTGTCCTTCAGCTCCCTGCTTAGCTAATATTTAGCTGTCCTTCAGCTCCCAGCTTAGAAATCTCTTCCTCTAAATAAAAATTTCCTGGATCTTCTAGGTTAGATACCACTCCAAAGTGTTCTTATAGTCCACTGTACTTGCTCCACCATCACAGCACTATTTAAGCAGCAATTATAATTATGACTTGTCAATATCCCTCACTGACTAAAAGATCAATAATGGCAGGAACTGAGAAGCAGATGTGTCTCATGCACTACTGTATCTCCAACATCTAGCAGTTTCTGGCACAAGGTAGAAACTCAGCTATATTAAAAGACTGAATGAACAGATAATTTTATAATATTCAGGGGTGTTTTGGTGAAAATGCAAGAATTCAGTTCAATTCAACAGTATTTACTGCCTAGTTCTATGAGAATCAGAAAGAACGTAAGTCAGGGTACATTCCTCAAGACACGTACAGTTGTAAAAATCAAACACAGATACACACAAAAGCTGAACACCACAAAACCGAGTGTTAAGATTATAATGTAGGCTACACAGAAGAGATAAAACAAAGGACTGGAAAAGTGTCACTGAAGTAGGATCTGAGCCGAGCCTTCAGACAAGAAAGATGGAAGACAGAAACTACAAGGACAAAAATGTGCTAGTTCAGCAGTTCTCAAAGTGGATCTGAAGACAACCTCCATCTCTTGAGCGTCCTTAAGCTCAACAGTATTTTCGTAATAAGCCCAAGATGTTATTTGGTTTTTTAACTTTCATTCATTCTCAATTATACAAAGCAGTTTTCCAGCAGCTACATGCCATGTGATATCAGAACAGATTGGATGCATAAGTAACTGTGAGAATCCAGCTGTTTCTATTAAGCCAGACATTCAAGAGAGTTGTAAAAATGTAAAACAATGCCACTGATTGGTTTGTGTTGTTCTGGAAACAGTTCTCTGTCCTAAAAATATGATATTTGTGTTAACATGTCATGGAATTACTGCTATTTTTCAGTAAAATTAAAAAACGTTCTAATTTTTTTTAGTTTTAATTTCTAATATGAGAAATATTGATAGACAGAGTCTAAAGAGCTACTGGGAACAAAAGTTGAGATTCACTGAGCAGAGAGGCTGAACTAGATGTATCAGATGTGAAACGAGCCCAGGCATCATGTAACTTAAAAACATGTTTAACATACAGGTACAGGCTTTCCTCTCAGTAGTTATTTTTACTTAACATATAAAAAGACTCCTTTTAAGTCACTCTTATCCTTTCACTTGAACACAATGTATACTGTTTAATAGTCTTTTTGAGTTTCCATATACAGACATTTTTATATTTCCACAATCTTCATGATTATCATTTAAAATAGCTATATAATCATATCCAGCATTCTTACAAACCTCAATAGCAACTTCCATATTTGATCTGTAAAGCATTTTATAATAATATTACTATCTCAAAAAACTTACTTCTAGAATACCATGGGATCTTATCTTAAATCAAACTTGCCCAAGAGCTACTGAAACTTGGAACACAGAGATAATAACATTTTGACTTAGAACTTCTGGAAACCCTGAATTCAGAACTATGTCTCTCCCTGACTTTAAAGGTTCTACACACTCTCAAACTCCTTCAAGAACCTGTCTCCCCTATTCCAAGTGCTACCCTGGTTCCATAAACAGTTAAAGCTTACATTAGCATTTCTTTCTCACCACCTGAAATGATGTCTTTTACCTGTCCAAAGTTTATCCTTTAAGGACCAACTTGGAAGCCAGCTCATCCACTCATGCGTGATTCCTACTGAGTTCAACTGAACACTGTTTTCCTCTTTGAATTTCTGAAGGACTCTATGTGAATATCACTCAAAATATAAATTCTATTCGAATTACATCATTTTTTTTTAAATTTCACACCTTAAACCTTAAGAAAGGTCTTGTCAACATCTCTTCTCATGGGAAAGATGGATAAAGTGCTGAGGAAAATGAGGCTCAGACAAGACTTCCCTGGTGGTCCAGCAGTTAAGACTCCACACTGTCAATGCAGGGGGCCTGGGTTTGATCCTTGGTCAGGGAACTAGACTTCACATGCTGCAACTAAAGATCCCACATGTTGCAACTAAGACCTGGCACAGCCAAATAAATTTTATATTTAAAAAAAAGAAAAGAAATAAAAGAATGAGAGCTAGTGATTGAAAAGAGTCAGATTTGAATGCCAAATACCCCCATGATTTTTCTCCCATTCCATACTCCGTACCTTACAATATCCTTTGTGATAATAAATACATAAGAAATCTGTAAAATTCAATGGAATCAGAGTGTCTTTATTCTTAACCTTAAGAAGTTCTAATGTAAAAATCCAGAGGAAATAATTTCTACAACTGTATTTTTGGCACCCATGCCATCCTGTCCCTACATTTCTTCTTTTGGCCAACAAAAGTAACGTACAGCTTTCAGGAGAGAGCCATCAAGACCAACATCTGCTCTCTAAGTATTAAATATCTACAACCACCATATTTTCCAATGAGTGAGTGATAAAATTAATCATTTCTTCTGCTGTCCAAGAACCTGAGTTTACCTCCTCTAGCTCCTTCTCCAGTGTTTTCACCATTACTGTCTCAGAGCAATAGCTAATAAAAATCATTCTCAAAAAAAAAAAATCATTTTCTACTGGGCTACAGAAAACACAGCTGAAAACTATACTTTTATATAATTTTTCAGTTTCTGATGCCACCTACTAAGCAGTTCAATTCCTGCTCCAAAGGCATTTCAAAATTATCATGGCCATTTATCCCCATTCGCCTTGTTAACCCAAATCCTGAGATCTGTACTTGATGCCTCCTACTCCCCCTCACTCATTACACAGTCCACCACTATCCACCAGAACCCCTCCTCATCTCTTACCTGCCTTACCCCAATAACCTCTTTAAGGATCTCCCCACCTCCACTCTTCATGCACAACAGTCTATTCTCCATTTGGCAGAGTAATCTTTATTTTTAAAAAAGACGGAATGACTACTACATTTCTACTTAAAATGCTTTAACAGTTTCCATGACTTTTCCAATAAAATAAAAATTCTTTACCATGGAATTCCCTACGGTATCCTTCGTGACCTGACAATGGTATCTTAACTTCATCACATTCTGCTCTTTCTCAGCAAACCACACTCCAGCCATGTAAGCCTTTCTTGATCACTGTGACCATGAGACCACATATCACTGCAATCTGTTCCTTTCCTTTATAGCACTTATCAGAAGTTACATGTGTGTTATGTCTCTCTCCCTATGCTCTAAACTCCATGAGGACAAGTTAAAACTGCTTTTGTTTTACCACTTCATATCAAAGTATTAAGTGGTAGGCACTTAACATTTTTGATTGAAAAAACTACTTCTCTATATATTCTTAATATATATTAACATGTGTTACATATTGCTTATGTGTTAGATAAGAAAATACAGTATATAATACATCACTTCCATAATAAAGAATTTGGCTGCTCTTTATTCCAAGTTTCTGAGAAGACCTCTCTAAATCTTTAGATTTCCAGAGTGACTGGAGAATCTATTCTACTTGTGGTGGGCCCTTCATACCACTCTTGACAGTTTATGTTAGCAAAGTATCTTTTTTATTCATGTGGGACTCTAGAGGGTGTACACTAATGAGATGACTAGGAATGGGGGCCAGCCATACCAGAAGGACCAAACGTGTGATTAGAGGGTTGGGATACTGGAGGCTCAGTTAAATCATGTGGCCAGTGATTCAATCAACCATGCCTATACAATGAAACGCTACTAAAACTCCAGACACCAAAGCTCCAGTGAGCTTCCCTGCTTAACAATACCCTGGGTGTACTGACACATCACTGCGCTGGGTGCGTGATGCATCCTGACCCCAGAGGAAGAAGATACAAAAGCTTCATGTCTGTTACCTTCCCACATCTCAGCTTGTATCTTTTCTTATGGCCAGTCCTGATTTGTGTCTTTTTTTGTTGCTGCTGCTATATTGAAACTGTAATTTTAAGTATGGCACTTTCCTATGTTCTGGGTCATTCCAATAAATTATTGAACTAAGAAGATAGCCAGTCGGTCAGAAATGCAGGGGGCCTGAGAACTCCTAGCCTGAGAATGGTGTCTGATGTGAGGGCAATCTTTTGGGAACTGAGCCCTTAATCTGCCAGGTTAGCCTAACTCCAGGTAGTGAATGTCAGGATGGCATTATGATGATAACAAATAACAGACGTCATTTCATAAATATGTGTCGAGATTTATGTATTTTTATACACATTACTTCCTAATCTTTAGAGAACACGTCTAAGCGTTACAACAATCCCACTTGATAGAATTATCATACAAATAAGAAGTTATAGTCACACAGACAATTTAATTATTTAGGTGGAACTGAAATTCAAATTCAGCACCATTTGACTCCAAAGCCCACAATCCAATAACTATCCTCTCCATCTTCTCATTATTAGTTATGTAAGTACAACACAAGATAACATCACAAAATCGCTACCTAAGAATTTACAGCACTCATACTGAGAGGTCACACTAAAATTCAAAGTACTCTTTATAAATGTATCATTTCTTTATAAGAATTATAAAATATTATACTTTAATACAAATTTCTTTAGCAACTGCTGTTAACTTACTTGTTTGTGTTTTAGAAACATGTTTCTGGAGAAAATCAACTATCTGAGCCAAAACCTTCTTATTACAATGTGTTGATAATTTTTCATCACACTCATAACACCTAAAAAAAATAAATTTAAGCAAATATTATGAAAACATGTTCAGTAGTTTTGCACATCAAGTAATAAAGTTAGTATTTATCCACTTTTGTCTTTAAATTAAGAGGTAAGGGAAATACATAGGGTGAGGCAAGAGCAGTAAGATACAGCTACAGACATAACCAGGGACAGTTCATACAGAGCCTTAGTATTTAAATTAAGAGTCTGGATCACTTATCCTAAGTGTAATGGAGTGCCATGAGAGGTTTTTAAGCAAGGGTTGCCATGATCCAATTTACATTTTAAAAACATCACTGTTTAATGTCAGATTGGATAGCATCAGGAATAGCGGGAGATCAGGGTAGATACAGTGGCTCGAGAGAGAAATGAACAGATTTATATACTTTCAGGTACAGGCAGGAATGAACTGGACATGAAAAGAAAGAGGAAAGGGAAAAGCTGATGTGGGTATGTCAAGTGACTCTCGAACAGGAGCAATTCTGCCCCACCCACACCCCTGGGGACATTTGGCAAAGCTGTGAGACACTTTTGATTATCACAACTGGCAAAGCTACTCTTGGCACCCAGTGGTTAGGGGCCAGGGCTAATTCTGTCCTCTCATGAGACAGGCCCCTTCACAATGAAGAATTATCAACCCAAATGACAACAGTAATGAAATTGAGAGATCCTTAAGTTTTCACCAACTGTACATGCTTAGGCTATCCCCTGTAGAGAATCACCAAACCAACTGACTATTGAAGAACTGATACTTTCCTTCTCTGGAATTCTAATTTAGCAAAATCAACTAGCAAGAATTTTTCTTTAACGTACAGAGAAAATGTTAAAGAAAACCAGAGATATGACTAAATTTCTTTCTTACTTAAATTTTATATTCATGGATAATGTTAATTTTCTTATTTTACAGATTCTGTTCAGGCTTAAAAGCACAAGCTGATATAATAGCTTTAGATATCTTACCTTATAAAACGCAGATATTTTTTATAGTAGACACCAAGTACTAACCAAATCTAACTTACCATATGATCCATGTGCTCAGATTAATTATAATACAGTGAAGCTCTGCTCTCCAACTCTTGAAGTGCTTCAGTGAATGCTGGCCTTCTGAGTTTTTACCACATCCCTAAAGATAAATAGAACACTATTTGTATGACTTCCGTACAAGTTCATTTCAAATTAATCAAAACCTAAATTATCCTTAAATGGCAACCCACTCCAGCATTCTCACCTGGGAACTCCCACAGACAAAGGAGCGTGGCAGGCTACAGTCTGTGGGGTCACAAACAGCTGGACAGGACTGAGCATGCAGCAGCACGCAGCACACCCTTGATATGTCAGATATAACTACAGTTAATGTAAACTGGTCTTTGTAAATGAGAATGTTAACTGATAAAGACCTAATGAACCCCAGAGGAATTAAAAGATTAAAAAAAAACAAATGGCTGAAATTTGGGGAGGGGGGGAGTTTTGTTTTAAACTTTTTAAAAAAGTTTCAGAAAGTAATTTAGATTCTCATTAAACTCAACTTCTTGCAGAGAGGCTAATTTAATTTACTTCTTGTCATACAGTAAAAACAGGCATAAGCCAAGTTAATTTCCATAGCATTTCTCTGATGCGCAGTGGAACACTGAGCACCTTCACAGGCCAGCAGTGCCTCTCCCCTGTACACACACTTCTAATGCCCTCACACCTCACCCAACTCCACTGAAAACTACTGAGACTCAGACCAATCACAGTAACTCCCATCACCAGGTAAGTAAAGAAATGAGATTCAATTTCTGTCAATGTGCCATGAGGGGCAGTTTAATGTATGTTTCGGGAAAAGTTTTACATATGGGAAGGGATGTACTTTTTGCCCTCCTTCTGACCTTTGCGGATCGCTACATAATGCGTGAAACACCTTCGAGCATCCTGAAACCATGGAATAGGATAGCACAGCAGAAAAATGGAAGACATCTCCGTTTTTAATGTTTTTTCCACTGAAGTAACTAACTCAGGAGTGACCCTATTTCTGGCTTTCCATATGAGATAATAAAGATAAATCTTATTGAAAAATATACATATATACTTTTAATTTTATTTAAAAATTCCCTTGTTAATAGTATCAGTTGCGCCTAAGCTCTTAAGAGAAGTTACTCTGCAAAAAAAAGGAAAAATCACTTCTCATAGAGAAGAAAATGAATCCCAAAAGATTTCTTAAAAAGGCTTGGATCCATTTCCTAAGTAAATACAAATAGGTAAAGGAGGGTCCACATATGAGAACTACTGCAAGTAGGCTGGATTCCCTTTCAAAATACTTATAAACCATGCACAATAACTGTCTGAACACAATATACATTTTACTTTACCTTAAACATTTCTATGCTTGGCCTTGGAGAATTCTATCTAAACACAGAATAAATTTATCTTAAATTCTAAGCACTACCAACAGTCCAACTCAGAGCGAGCAATTAAGGAAAATATTTAAGACAAACTCTCACAGAAAAGAGACTTTTGTCACCTGAAAACCACACTTGAGGCACAACCAGATATCAGGAGGAAGTATTGGCTGTCCATCACAGAATCTTCTTTCTTTTAAACATTCCAAGCAAACTGACCACAGGTTCTCAGCTATTGCTTTTTTTACATGATGCACGCTGACAGCATGACTTATATGTTGGCAAGTGAAACCTACTGAAAGAGGCAAAACAAAATTTGAACATCAGCAAGCAAAAGTCAACAATATTAAAATACTATTAACTAAAAAGCACAAAGATTCAAAAGACAAAATAACTTAAATGAATACATACTGTATGATTCCATTTATAAAACATTGTGAAATAACATAATTATAGAGTTGGAGAACACACTAGCAGTTGCCAGGGGCTTTCGATGGAGAGCAGCGGTGTGGCTATACATAAGCAGCACTCAGAGTGGCCAGTGTGTAGTCAAGTATCTTGACAGTGCTGGTTATAGAAAGCTACACGTTATTAAGCTATACACACACATACACACACATGTATGTACAACTGGTGAAACCTGAATTAGCTCTAAGGACTGTACCCATTTCAGTTTCCCGGTTTTGATGCTGTGCAACAGAAATACAGGATATTAAATCAGAAGAGATTGGATGAAGGGTGAATGGCATATCTTTTGTACGTTCCTGTGAATCTAAAATTAGTTCAAAAATTAAAGTTTAATAAATAAATTAAGAAGATTATTTACTGAGCAGCTACTATGCCTCAAGCATTTTGAACATATTTTCTTTCCACTAAGATACACAAGTAAAAACTTTTCCCATGGGCTAGCTCTGCTGTGATACTATTTTCACCACTGCTAAAAGAAAGGAGAGGAAAAAACAATGGCATAATTTGCAGGAACAAGAATTATCTGAATTCTTCTTAATGAATATTCCCAAATAACAAATATATTTTGCATGGCCATTAATTATCCTTTATAACAGATTCCAACTATGTGCACTGTGTGGCGACAAAAGGCCAAAATGAGCAAATATGTTAATTCTTCAAAATAACCATATTCGTCTCCCAAGGGCTCAGTACACTTCCATTTCTCCTAAATACCCGAACTCTTCAATTTCTCCACCTCAAATGTCCCAAATACTAAACCTACAGCTATCTGCCAAAATCAAACAACAAAGGCAGAAACTGAATACCTTGAAGAGGGAAACAGAAGTATGTACATTTCAACTTTCCCTACTTTCCTTTCTGAACATAAAGCATTCCTTTTTATCTACTGGTTAATGAGACTAAATATTACTTCCATTTCATTCTGAAGACAAAGAATGTGACAAATTAAAATACATAATTTCAACAAAAGTAGAATGTAAATCTGATAAAAGATTAAAACTTCTAATTTTACACCAAAAGCAAGTTATAAGAATTGGCATGAAAGAAGTAATTCTGAAGTCCTTTGGTTGAACAGCAAAGATACATGTCATTGAAAAAAGGTGTTTAGAGAAAGACTGATAAAAATGACCACACAAGAACTAGAAATGGTTTACCGAAAGTCATCATTTTGTTTTTGAGCTTTTATATTTTAAAATTCTAAGGGAAAAATCATTCCATACACCTTTTGAATCATCTCTAGCATAAGATGTAGCCAAGGTACAACTTAACCAGTCTCTGACTCTACAATTCAGACTTACAAAACTGAAATTGTTAATGAATTCAGAGATAAGTGAATGCAAGATAAAAAGTTTCCAGGTTCCTACATTAAACTAGCTTTTAAATACCTCAACTGTATATACTTTTTATAAGTATAAACAAATTTAAAAGTCTGAGGTGTTCCTGTAAGTGTTTAAACAGTATTTACTATCTTCTGTGAGGAGGGGAAATGTGAAAAATATCCTTCTACATTAATAAGTAAGTTTCCTCAGTTTCCTGCAATTTGTTTCGTCATATAATTGTCAAATTTTCATTTGACAAACAGGTCCTCTAGAGATTCCTAAATAAAAATATAAAAATTTATTAAAAGCAAATAGTTGTTTCACATTCATAAATCAAAAGCAATAATCAAAATATTCACATTTTTAAAATATTAATAAAAATTTTACAAGGAGGGCTTCCAGCATGCGAATGGTGACATAAAATCAACACTTTCCCTTTCTCCTCCCCAAAACTATCCAAGGGCAAAAAGAACAGAAAGTAAAAATACAAAGCTCATTCTCAGAGCAACCAGGAGATAGCTGAAGCCTGAAGTCACAAATTAAATGGGAAGACTTCCACCTCAAAGCAGTGGAGATCAAACAGGAATGTGCACAGAAGGAAGTGGAGAGAACACCGCAGCAGTGGATTCAGAGAACCACGCATGCTTTGCGCATACAGAACAAAACCTACATCTCTGTGCTGCAACAACAGTGGCAGGAGCTCCCCTTTATCCAATTTTGTTTTCAGAAGAAATGAAAGAAGGGGATTTCTCATTCACTAAGTGAAAATAATAAAGCAAGCCACAGTGCCAGAGAACAGCCTTATTCCTACGGCAGTTGGAAAGAAGAGAGAATTTGGATTCTGAAAAAGCCCAGGACTGAATAATCCTGGTAGTTGGAAAGAAGTAAAGGCTAACTGGGCTCAAACTCAACAGTTAGGTCTCAGCAGTGCTCTGGCCCTCCTTCTTACACAAATATTCTAAACCGAACTGGCCCAAGAAAGGCAACTTTACATGAAAGAATAGGTAATCAAAGAAAATCAAAGCCCCAAATTCCGTGCTAAGATAATATGAAAAGGGAAGGAAGGAAAAGCAAAAATGGCACTGCAATCACTGCCATGAGAGGAAAACACGAAAAAAGAAGTGAACACTTGAGGCTCCAGGGGCAACACAAAGGGAATGACCAGCAGAGTTCAGGAAAAATAAATAAAACGAAGGTAAAACCAAACAGAAGATGAAAGAGACACTGCTGAACACACTAAAAAAATTAAAATGAACAGCAGACAACAAGAAAAGGAAAACAGGAGTTTTAGAGGCTTTAAGAAAAAATGGTAACTATGGTAGATAGGCAAAAGAGAGTTATAAGAATAATCAAACCCCTGAAGAATACCATATTAACAGAACAAATATCTAAAGACATAATTCAGACTTTCCTCAATTCAGCAATCTGTTCTGAAACACTGTCCAAGCTAAAAACACTCAAAGTGGAAATAACAGATTAAAAACATCTTTTTTAAATGGAGACCTGAACTGGTAAAGCCAGTAAGGAAAATCCTCAGAGGCTAAAACCCAAGGCATGAGGCTAAAGAGAAAAACAAACCTGGAAGCCACTCAAGGTCATCAACCAACCTCACCGACTTGAGGGCTCAGTTCTAATAGTCATGAGAAACAAAAAACAAGAGAAGATGCCAGTTCTACGTTACTTTATAAAATAAACAAAATCTCAGCAAAAATGCCAACAGGGTATTTTGGAAACAGACAAGCTGATTTTGAAGTAATGCAGAAAATGGCTAAAATAAAAAGCAAAGGATTTATTCATTAAAAGCACATATGATTTGTCCTCTGCAACACTGTTCAGGATGCGAGACATCATAATTTACCAGCAACATCATCTGACGAGTCTTCATCGTGAGGTATAGGAGGCCTTTTACTTCTCTTAGCTTTCTCAGGTGAAGCTTTGGATGGCTGTTTCACCCGCATCTGTTATTTACTGAAAAGATTGGGGGTTGGGGGAAATACACGTTAATCCTCAAAATTAAAAATTGTACATATTTTACTTAATGCATATTAAAATGACTTCAAGTTTAATGAGCCTCGTAAATTTACAGAGGAGAAAGAGGGGAACATCAGCTGAAACTAAAGAAATTTTTATTACACCAACACACAAATGCCACATTACATCTGACTTTAACCAACAGTTCCCTACATGTATGATGTCCAGGTGAATTAAAAAAAATAAACTTTATGCCACTTCTGACTCCTGTGCTCGTCTCACCCTTTCTCTTGTTTCACCAGCTAGGAAGCAGTGGGAGCTGGAAAAGCCACAACATGCCAGGGATGGATGCCAAGTGCCAAGCACAGTACAGCCAGCCTTCCTGCACTGTACGACCCAGTGGACTACAGAGAGAGAAATACATTTCCAACTTTTTAAGCTCTTGCCTTTTTTGTGTGTTTTTTTCCCATTTTCTAGTTATGAAAAATTTAAAACTGTCACATAAGTTAAGTATAACGAACACCACAGACTATCTGGAGTCCACATCTGGAACATTTTGCCACATCTGTTTTATCTAATTATCAATGTGTATATAGACATATCTACACATGTATGTGAGTACATCTGTTTTTGCTGAACTATTTAGAAGTTGCAGACAACATATATTCCTTAAGGAGATTCTCCTATACATCACATCATTATCATTTCTAAGAAAATTAAGAGTGATTCCCTAATATCATATCTTATCATATTCTAATTTCTTCAGCTAACCCAAAACATCTACTTTTTTGAATAAGGATTCAGTTGGTTATGTCAGTGTCTTCTAATCGACAGCTGTTCTTCCCGCAAGAAATGGAGAACATTTTCACCTTCCTAAGACTCTGACTTTTTCGAGAGATCAGGACAGTGCATATGAGTCACACTGGAGAGCCTCTCAAAGTGTGGATTTTGATTCAAGTCTAGCACAGGACCTGAGAGTCTGCCTGTCTAAAAAGCTCCCAATAGGAAGCCACTGCTGGAGTCCACAGACCACACTTTCAACAGCAAAGTTGTATAATGTCTCACATAGAATTTAATTTTTTGTTCATGCTGTTATTTACCTCTAAATATATTTTTAAGAAATCCCTTATATTTCATAAAAATTCAAAGTTAATTCTAAAGGTTGTAGATAGAAGTTAATGCATGTTTTAAAAACCACTATATCCCTGGTAGCTCAGCTGGTAAAGAATCTGTCTGCAATGCAAGAGACCCCAGTTCGATTCTTGAATCAGGAAGTTCCCCTGGAGAAGGGAGAGGCTACCCACTCCAGTATTCATGGGCTTCCCTGATGGCTCAGATTGGTAAAGAATCCACCTGCAATGCTCGGTTCAATCCCTGGATTGGGAAGATCCCCTGCAGGAGGGCACAGCAACCCACTCCGGCATTCTTGCCTGGAGAACCCCAAGGACAGAGGGAGTCTGGAGGGCTACAGTCCATGGGGATCACAAAGAGTTGGACACGACTGAGCAACTAAGCACACACATATCCTGAATCCTACCTAATATCATGCTGCTACCTGGCTAAGCTATACTGTAATTTTTGTGGCTGTGTATATGCTTTGATTGATCAAGGTAGAACAACTGCTCAATTCAATAATAAATTCTGAATCCTGATTTAGTTGTACCAAGTTCCACATAAGGAAGCTTTTGCGTTTACCATTTTAAAAGCCATTTCTTTAAGCTCAAGGGTCATCACTATTGAACAACACTGCAATAAATCAACACCTTCAAGGTTACAGAGATACAGAAGGCCTCCAAGCTTCTGACCACTTCATTTCTTCCTGCCTTCACCCTCCAGACTACTTCATTAACTTATGGCTACATTTCAACTTCACAAAATCACTAATTTGAGTATTCCATTCTCTGACCACAACTTCAAATTCTGCCAGCTTGCTTGATCAGCCACTCCTATTCTCTTTTAATGCCCAGGTTGAGAAGGGGCTATATCTCAACAAGCCCTTCCATGATCACTGTAGCAGGGAAGGGAGAAAGAGAAGCAGAAAATCTAGTGCTGGTTCATCAAGTTTTACTTGCAAATGGTGCAAGTCTGCTTATGTTTTACGGGCCAAAGAAAGTCATATAGCCACATTTAATTTCAAATAGACATGGTAGGGGAAAGGGAGAGGTGAGGGTAAGGGGAGGTGTACAAAGAGTACAACCTTATCATGTACCTAGCAAAGACAGAATACGTGTACACAGCCTAATGGCTACTATGTCACCCCCCTAACAATCTCAATCCTAGATGATCCAATTAACCACGTTTTCCACGACAGTATCCAAAGAGGCTAGAGAAAAAGTCTTGTAAGAAAGGTGACTGGGTCCACTAAATTAACAACCACAACTGCAAACAGATCAAAGACATCCCATTATCTACTACAACTTCTGGTCAACTTATTACACAGCAATCTGAAATTGTTTTCACTCTCCCAATCTCCAACTCCTCCTCTCCCTACTCTTTCAAATATCATCTGGTCTTATACTTTACTGACAGAAAGGACACAAAAGAGATTGCAAATCAGATATTTCCACCCTTAAACTTGTACACTTACCATTGTAACTATTGTTACAACTATTGTAACTTGATGTCCTGAAAAAGAGATGGGCATAACTAAGAGAATCCAAGAAATATGGTCCCTAAGAAACTGGTCATATTTTCACACTCCCTGCACAGCTAAACTTGAAACTTCCATGGTGGCTCAGGTGGTAAAGAATCTGCCTGCAATTGAAGAGACCCAGGTTCAATCCCTGAGTGGGGAATATCTCCTGGAGAAGGAAATGGCAACCCACTCCAGTATTTCTGCCTGGAGAATCTCACGGACAGAGGAGTCTGGCAGACTACTGTCCTTGGGATTGCAGAGTCAGATATAACTGAGCAACTAACACGCGCACACACAGGTAAACTCTTGATAAAGATGAGCATTAATACATAGCTAATCCTGGCAGAGGAACCAAAAAAACCAGATAATTAACTTAGAATCTATAAAAGACCTATGCCTTTTTTCAAAAACACTGACTCAAATGTGGCAATGTAGTCCATTTCCAGTGATTTTTCTGACACACACAATATGTTTAAACATAGAGTCATTTTGGACAGTAACCTACTATTAAGCAGTCACTCATCTGTATAGCTTTCTTTTTCAATTCCCCGTTCAGGTAAAAAGAGACAAAATTAAAGTCCAATTATTACAAAAACATTCCAATTATTAGAGCTTCACATATTGCATATCATCAATAATGTGTCTGGGGAGTTCTGAGATCACTCTCACATGTGGAGATTTACTGCAAGGACTCAGAAGACCTAGCATATAGGTGTACTCATGGCTAACGTTTACTGCAGCAATGTAGTGTAAACACACAGACTATAATGAAAAACACACGGGAAGTCTAGAGCAATCCAAATGCAGGCTTCCTTACCATTCTCTCCCTCCCAAGAGTGGTCAAACACCCTACATCCTTCCCCCAATAAGTAATGTCTGTGCAATGTTTCTGCTCACAGAAGCCCATTATACACTCACAGGTGCAGGATTTTTATGGGGGCTAAGGCAATGGCACCCCACTCCAGTACTCTTGCCTGGAAAATCCCATGGAGACAGGAGCCTGGTAGGCTGCAGTCCATGGGGTCGCGAAGAGACAGACACGACTGAGCGACTTCCCTTTCACTTTTCAGTTGCATGCATTGGAGAAGGAAATGGCAACCCACTCCAGTGTTCTTGCCTGGAGAATCCCAGGGACGGGGGAGCCTGGTGGGCTGCCATCTCTGGGGTCCCACAGAGTCGGACACGACTGAAGCGACTTAGGAGCAGCAGCAGCAGTAACTTCTGGATAAGTCATGTCCTACAGAATAAACCATATTGTTCCCAGGCAAGCCAAGCAAGGGCTAACCTTGCAAGCAGACCTTTTTAAGGACAGCCGTCTCAGGCCTGCTATGTTAAGTCTTTTCAGCACAAATAAATTATGGCCATTTTTCTCAGGTGATTTCCTAATAAAACTTTCCAACTTCCAACTTCTGCATTACCCTAATATCTGTCCATAATGTAGGATGTGCAACTAAACTGTTTATAAGTTTTTTTTTTAAGGCCATGCATGTAGATCATATTCTCAAGAAAGAAAAAAAAAAATTCTTTTCCTACTCTTGAGCCATTACTTTATTTGAGGGTGCGAGGGGAGGGAGGAAAGGGACAAAATTTCTCCTTTCAGAGGTTCAAAAGGATACCAGGCTCAAAAAGGTGACTAGCACTCACTTTTTCGTGCATCACACTCGGTTCTAAGGACTTCAGTGATATTAACCCACTTCATCCTCCCAACCACCAACCACTTTATGAGGTAGGTTACTATTATTTCCCCCATTTTACACTTGAAGAAAGACACCCAGGAGTTAGGTGACTTGCACAAGCCAAAAGCCAGTAAGTGGTAGATGGTGATCTGGACCCAGGCAGTCCATCTCCAGGGTTCCTAATAAAACATCCCAAATTCCCGAAGAGAAATGCTCCGCGAGGCTGAACGCGGAAGGGCGGCCGGAAGGTTGCTGGGTCGCCGCGCCCCTAGGTCAAGGTGAGGCGGCCCCTCTTCCGTCCCGCCTCCCCGGCTCCTCCCGCTGCCGCCCCGACACCCTGCCGGCTCCGCCACTCTCACGTGGCCCTCGGTGACCGCCTGGAGCCCCCAAGGACCCAGAAAGGCGGGGAGAGGGTTCTCTCCCAAGCCCGTCCAAGCCACAAGGGGCCAGGGTTGCGTAAACGAAGTTGGAGAAAATGAGGCGACCCAGCACCGGACCCGAAACTCACCCTGACAGGCCGAGCAGCCGCGTCCACAACCCCATGAGACTGCGCCTGCGCAGCCGCCCCTCCCGCCGGCAGGGGCGGGGCCTCGTGTGCCCGCCCCAACGTCCGGACGAGTTGGGACCGCCCCTCGCGTGGCGGCTTACCCGGAGTTGGGCGTGGACACCGGGCTCTGCGGGCTGCAGTCGCGCATGTTTACCGTACTTATACAGGAGTAGGTAGACTCCAGCTAATCTTAGGGTAACGTAAATAGAGCCTAATTGGATCCCGATAGGGCTTGGAGTTTGCCCACCTCCGTGTTGTCGGAGTCGGGTTTAAGTCCCACTTGTGGCTGGACACCCTGCCCAGACTGCCTCCCACTTCCCTCCGTCACACTCTTCTGTGCTGTTGTCACATCTGACATCATACGTTTTCTTGCTTGTTTTCATTATTGTTGCTTTACCTGCCGTTCTCTCTTCTTTATTTGAAAATTTCCTGACCTATACCTAAACCTCTTTGAAGCTCGATTATTCAAAGCGTTTTGCACTTTGCATGTTTAGTAAAAGTAGTTAGTTGAAAAATATTTTGTTTGAATAATATAGCAAACATCCACCCTAGTTATGGATAAATGCCACGAGACAAGATTCATAATCTTTAGCAGCTCTTCAGCCAAGGGACAGATGCGGCCTTACGGAGAGGGTCTTGGATTACAAGTCAAAAGTTACTAGAAATAAACCCCCCAAAACTCTGATTTTTCTCTTAAAAACTTTGGTTCATTTCTTAAGAAATAGTTTAAATTATTTACAATTATTTACACATAGAGAACTTGGCCAAGGAAGTTATTAGATGTTGGCATTCTGTGTATGGAAACCATTCATTCAACAAATACAACTGAATACAAATATCTGAGTCATTGTGCTAAGTATTGGGGTACATAATCATGTTTTAGGGTAGGGAATTTTTTTTTCCCCTAGGGAAAAAGAAAATACTCAACAAATAAGCCTAGGTTGTGTTGTAATTTTAAAGTAAAAAATGTCTGCTTCATAAATGATTTAACATTGGATTGGAAACAGAACATGGAGGGAAAAAGGACATGAAAACAAGCAAATCTAAATAATTTGAATACTAAATTGCATTATAAGGGCTTCCCTGGTGGTTCAGTGGTAAAGAATCTGCCTGCCAATAAAGGAGATACTGGTTCTATCCCTGATCAGAGAAGATCCAAAGTGCCACAGAGCAACCAAGCACCTTGAACTAACCACAACTAACCACAACTATTGAACCTGTGCTATTGAACCAGGAGCAGCTTGAACCAGAACCCCATGTGCCCTAGAGCCCCTGCTTGGCAGCAAGAGAAGACACCTCAATAAGAAACCCACTAACCCCAACTAAAGAGTAGCCCTGGCTGGCTGCAGCTAGAGAAAAGCCCACAGCAACAAAGACTCAGCACAGCCAAAATTAAAAATAAATAAAGGACACTATAATCAAAGGGGTTTTTAAAATATATCATATACTGGAATCCAATTTACCAGGAAAAAAAGGAGGAGACTGAGTCAGAATATGAAATTTTAAGTTCTCTCTCATAAAAAGAAACTTGGGAATTATGCAAATCATGATGCAATACTTAAATTTTTCTTGAAAATAACAAATTTCCAAAGTTATCTTGATTTCCAGCAGATGTACCCAAATCTCCAGAGATTGCAATCTCCACGTCAAAATTTACAGGAGTTAAGGGAAATTGTCTAACACTGTTTTTGTTTCTGATGTTCTTCAAATTATTTATCTTTTCAGTTAAACTGAAATTTATTATTCGATGGATGCTTCAAAGGAAGGAAATTATCTTTAAATAATACCTAGAAAGTATACTTTTATTGCTATTGTCAAGACATTATGGAAAAAAAAAGACATTATGACAAAACATCAAACAGAAATATAAGTTTGCTTAAGGTCGGCTGTGTATACATTTCAAATAATGTTAAATATCTTAATTTTACCATCATTGTTGTCTAGAAATGTATGGAGTACTTTGCTAAGCTATAGGCTATACATATACTAAACTTTTATCATGTGTTTTAAAAGATACATTCTTTATTATAAAAGTAATACATGAGAGTTTGATATAACGTTCCTCATCTTTTCCGCCTTTCCACATTCCCATTCTCTTCCTCAGAGGTAACATTTCCTCTCCTCTATTTGCTATTTCTTGTGTATAGTTTCAGGAATTGTCTTTGCACATGATATGCATTTGTACGACATTATTATATGATTACCATTTGTTAAAAAAGATCATGATCAGGTTAGATTATGGTCTACCTTCTATTCTACAACTTGATTTTTCTTTTTCACTTGATTGTATATTTTGAACTTATCACCATACTAACCTCATTCTTTTTACTGGTTGTTTACAATTCCAATGAATGGATGTATCATTTTTTTCCCAATCAGCCCCCTCTTGGTGTACATTTATCTGTGAGTACTTGTGCAGTACTTGGGCTCCCCTGATGGCTCCCACGGTAAAGCGTCTGCCTGCAATGCAGGAGACCTGGGTTCGATTCCGGGGTCGGGAAAGTCCCCTGGAGAAGGAAATGGCAATCCACTCCAGCACTCCTGCCTGGAAAATCCCATGGACAGAGGAGCCTGATAGGCTACAGTCCATGGGGTCACAAAGAGTCGGACACAACAGAGCGACTTCACTTCACTTGTGCAGGTATTTTCAATAAATGATTAACAGTGAAAATGCTGTGTCAAAACAAGTTTTGATAGAAACTCTTGAAAAAAAATTTGTTGCATGAAAGGCAATAAATTTCCTAATTCTTCATTGAATCATCTAAAATGTGGGGACTTGATGTGGATTTAGAAAGAAATGGAAAAAGTGCTAAGTCTCTTAAGAATCCTCTCCTTTCCGATCGTCTTTCACCTGCATTGGGGAAAAAATAGAATGAGTTGTTTGAGAATGATTGATATCAACTCAGCACTAGTAGACCTTTCCCAGAAAAGTTACATGATTTCTCTCCCTTGCATCCCACTTTAAGCCTTACTTCCTTCCCTCACACTAATTCTGAACGAAGAACCTGGGACATTTATTCAAGGAGCAATGATCAGTACTTCTGTTTGACAAAATCTTTTTGCTCTAAGCCTCTTAAATAAACTAAGTTTGGCACTGCACTGGTTACAGAAGGACAAATTCATCTCTTCAGGAAAAAAAAACTACAGAAAAATATTTCTCAAATAAGTAGCAATGAACACTTGAAAAATAATTGTTTAGTAATATATGCTCTTGCAAAAGTATAAATTAGATTAAATGTGACTCATTGAAGTCAAGTACATCGTTTTCATATCTGTGTCCATTCCACTTATGGTTTACGATGGGGATGCTACAGAGAGTACTTGAATCTACAGTATTTAATGACATCTTAGTTCAAAGTCAATCCACACAGACTATGGTTAAACTCCAAATGACCTGGAAAAAACATAATTGTAAGTGATGTCATTGGTATAGAAATCTGAAGTGGTTTTATTATTAAAATATTAAAACTGAATAAAAGTACACCCTGCATGAAATTATTCATTGGATTCATACTTTAATAATGCCAGCTGGAAATTTATTTTTAAAATTTTCACTGTGAATCAATTTGCAGTTAATATGGCTTTCATTATCCTTGGGAAGCAAAATTGAGAATAAATTAAAAATAAGGTAATAAACCAAGTTGAAAATAAAAACAAGGTAATAAGAAACTTTATCCAACAGGCTTAATATGCTCTCCCCACAACCACATACAATGTGTTCTAATTCCAAGAACCTATTATTATGCTAGCTTACACGGCAAAAAGATTTTGCACATATGATTAAGATTATCCCAATGGTCTCACTGTAATCAAAGTTCCTTGTGAAAGAGAGGCAAAAAGGTTAGGAAAAATGGATGTGACAACAAAAGCAGAGATCAGAGTCAGAGAGAGATCTGAAGATGACAAACTGCTGGCTTTGAAGATGGAGAAAGGGTAAAAACAGCCAAGGAATTCAGGCAACCTTCAGTAGATGTAAAAGTTAAGTACAGAAATTCTCCCCTTCAGAAGGACCTTCAGACTTGCTGCACCTTCAGACCTTCAGAAGGACCCTCAGAAGGACCACAGACTTGCTGACACCTTAATTTTCACCAAGTGACTTCTGACCTACAAAACTGTACATAATAGTGTTTAGTCAATAAATTTGTGATAATTGTTACATTAGCAATCGCAAACTAACACAGCTCAATTCAGTCGCTCAGTCTTGTCCTACTCTGCGATCCCAGGGATTGCAGCACATCAGGCCTCCCTGGCCATCACCAACTCCCAGTTTGCTCAAACTCATGTCCATCAAGTCAGTGATGCCATCCAACCAGCCAACACATTCATGTTATCATCAAATATAGTCAACTATTATCATGAGTGAGGAAAAGATGGGATTATCTTAATACTGACATCAGTTGAGTCACCTACGGGAGTTAAGAGTGATTCTTAGCAAAGTGTCCATGTGTTAAAGTTTGCTTTAATCCAATACATAAGAATCCTTGTTTTGAAGTAAACTGGAGGAATTTACTTTATACCTTTAAATATTGCCTTCTTTATATTTTCTTTTCACTTTTAAACGTTGCCTCTCCTTAAAAAAATAATTAAAATTAAAAGAAAAAATCCCATACCTCAGTTTCTTTCCAACCCTCAGTTTCTTTCCCATTAATATTTTAAGTTTTAAAGCGATTACTCCTGGTGGCATTACCGGGTTCGGCCCGCGCCTAGCTGGAGGGCGCTCGAGAGCCCGGCACCGCTCGCCGCGCGGCCGGAAGTAAAGAAACAGGAGAACGAAGCGTTTAGCAGCGATGGTGCTGCAGCGCCGGCTGCCCTGGAGTACTTGCCAGACGATCTTCGGGTCTGCGGAGAGTGCACTCTGGGGTGAGCTCAGTGGTCCCCGGGGAAAGGGAGGACGCCTAACCTCGAGCCCCCGGGAAAGGATGGCGTTCGTCACAGTGTTTGCTTCTTTAAGGCTTCTAGTTAAAAGTCAGACCCAGTACACTTGAGCCCTGGGAATGTAACACCCACTTACAGTCCTTGTTTCTTCAGATTCCAGGCTACTGGGGTCTGGGGTTGCTCTCCGCAGACACAAAGAGAGGTAAACATGACTTCAGGGGGCTCTCGTGGGAACAGAAAGGTATGGTGCTTGACTGAGCAATGAAGGTCAATTCGCGACTCAGGGAAATGAACCGTGTCCAATTCCTGCCCTGGAGAGTCGCAATGAGAAGCCGTCTTGCGAGTTTTACTTATGACCCACTAGAGAGCAGCACTCACGGGTTGATCAAACCTAGATACCACGTTCGGCCTGTAATAGTACCGCAACTGGCCGAACAGAAGCCAGAGAAGCGGAGGTGGTTAGTGGAGGAGGTGGTCTAGAGCTCAGAGCAGCCCTCCTGTCCCTTCTCTCTGCTTAACATGCTGCCTCTCTTAGCAACAACTTTTGTGGATAAAGATACAGGGGCTCCCGTGTAACACTTCCCCGCCCGTTATCCCCTTGTAACTCCTGGTACAGCCTGTGTAGTTGAAGACGTGTCATTCATACAAATTCTGTTATTTGGTTTTACCTTTAGTCCGCAATCATTTACTGAGCTCCTAATCTGACAGATATCCTGCTGGGATACAGTTTACTTCACCAGTTGGGGGTGAAGGTGAAAGTAGCTCAGTCGTGTCTGACTTTATGACTCCATGGGCCCATGGAATTCTCCAGGCCAGAATACTGGAGTAGGTACCTTTCCCTTCTCCAGGGGATTTTCCCAACCCAGGGATTAAACCTAGGTCTCTGGCATTGCAGGAAAATTCTTTACCATCTGAGCCACCAGGGAAACCCATTTGGGGGTAAGACAGACACAAATAAACCATCACCATACACCACCCAGTCAAGTGAGACGGCATTGGAAAGGATGGAGTTGGAGGTGTTAGAGAAAAGGTGCCTGTTTCATTAAAAAAAATACTTGTAATACATTATATTCATTAAACAATACAGCAAAAATTATATTAAAACAAACAATAAAGCACACCCCTTTATATACTCTCCCCAGATATGAGTATACCTAAATAAATGTACATGCTTCCCAGGTGGTTCAGCAATAAAAAATCTGCCTGCCAAGCAAGAGATGAGGGTTAAATCCCTGGGTCTGGAAGATCCCCCGGCGTAGAAAATGTTAATCTGGGTATTTTTGCCTGGGAAATCCCACGGACTGAGTAGCCTGGTGGGCTACAGTGGGGTCACTAGAGTCAGTTATGACTTAGCAACTAAACAAATCTATGTGTGTGTGCACACTCAGTTATGCCCGACTTTTTGTGACACCATGGACTGTAACTTACTAGGCTCCTCTGTCCATGGAATTTTCTACACAAGAATACTGGAATGGGTGGCCATTTCCTTCTCCAGGGATCTTCCCAACCCAGGGATCATGTCTCTCTTGCATGTCCTGCATTGGCAGGCAGGTTCTTTACAAGCTGAGCCACTGGGGAATATTTAATATACAGTGTGATCTTCTGCACTTACTTTTCTGTAATTTTTTTTCTCACTTAGGTATTCAGAAGCTTAGGTATTCATGGCAGTACATAAAACTCTTTTAACCACTGCATATGCCCCATAACTATGAATTACCCCAAAGCTAGTTCCTTATTGATGGTGTTTTAGTTTCCAATTTCTTTGCTATTATTAAAAGTTCTTCAAAAATTATCATTGTACACCCTTCTTTTTGTATATGTACACCCTTCTTTGTGTATAAGTATTTTACAGGAATGGATACCTAGAAGTGGAAGTGTTTGATCAAAGGGAAAGTGGGAAGTGAGGTAAAGGAGGCTTAAAGAGTGCCAGGTAGAGATGAGAAAGGTGTTCCCTTTAGAAGGAACAATGTGCATAAATCATGAAGGAAAGGTGAAAAGAGATTATTGTGTACTGTATAATTATTTAAATCTCACAGCAACTCTAAAAGTTAAATAATAATATTTGATTTTACTCTCCCAGAGAGTTTAAGTAATCTGCCCAGGGTCACAGAGCTAAATGGGCAGGCCAGGATTTGAACCTCGATTTATCCGACTCTAAAACCTCTGTTCTTTCCACTATGAAAATGAGACTTTATATAAGAAGTAAAGTCAAAAGATTGATATGGTGAGCTGACTTGAACAATGCAGAAAACTCCTTTGACTTACTCTTTCCAGATATTAATAGCGGTGTCATTTTGAAGGTAGCTAACTTATTCTTTCCAGGTTTGAAGTCAATAAAAAGAAGCTGCCTCAATTTTTGTACCACTATTTGTGAAGATGTCACTTATAAGGAACTTAAAAACCTCCTGAAGTCCAAAAAAATTATGTTAATTGATGTTAGAGAGCCATGGGAAATTCATGAGTCTGGAAAAATCCCCGGGTCTGTCAATATACCATGTAAGTGATGTGTTTTAATCTGATTTGTTAGGAAAACATATATCCAGTAATTGACTGTATCTAAAATTTAATCGAAATTCTTAACATTTTCTTTCAGTGGATGATGTAGGGGAAGCTCTACAGATGAACCCAAAAGACTTCAAAGAGAAGTACAAACAAGTAAAGCCATCCAAATCTGACAGTCTAGTGTTTTCTTGTTTAGCTGGAGTGAGAAGCAAGAAGGCTATGGTCACAGCAGTATCTCTGGGCTTTAACAGGTAAGCAGCTTAAGGATACGGAGAAGGCAATGGCACCCCACTCCAGTACTCTTGCCTGGAAAATCCCATGGACGGAGGAGCCTGGTGGGCCGCAATCCATGGGGTCGCTGAGAGTTGGACATGACTCAGTGACTTCACTTTCACTTTTCACTTTCATGCATTGGAGAAGGAAATGGCAACCCACTCCAGTGTTCTTGCCTGGAGAAGCCCAGGGACAGCAAAGCCTGGTGGGCTGCCGTCTATGGAATCGCAGAGAGTCGGACACGACTGAAGCAATTTAGCAGCAGCAGCAGCAGCAGCTTAAGGATAAAAATTGGTTTAGGATATGTATTGCAGTGTTTCATAGGCATATTTTTATTGGTCTACTGAAGAATTTTATACTTAGTATATTAACGGAAGTATAGAGTACAGATTATTATAGACTGGCTGTACTTTTCATTCTATGATCCTTTAAATATGCTTCAAATGTACTATTATGGTGAAAAGTCATTGCACTACTAAATCTCTAAAGTTATCTCTAAAGTTCCTGTGAACCTTGTGCTGTAAAGCAGGAAAAATGGTTATAGCACTAATTATTTGATGTATGTTTTTAGTGCTCAACACTATGCTGGAGGATGGAAGGAATGGGCAACCCATGAACTTTCAGAGAAGAAACAAGAAAATTGAATTTTGGAATATAAGCTGACCCTTTCCTTGTGTACATGCAGCCCAGAATAGTGGAACAGGCAAAAGAATAAAAATGTAGCCCTGGAACCACTGGTTAATGGGAAAGGGAGTTTGTATATGTCAGTTATTTTTTGTTGAATCTTTTTCTCACCTATAAATTGGGAATACCACATCCCCCAGCCTATTTCCAAAGGCTAATGATGATTAAGGTAATGTATGTGACTCACCATGGAAACATAAAGGTTTCTAAAATAAAGGGATTCGAAAATAAATTTTTAAATATTTTAGTATTATTCAATAGTATATTCCAAAATACCCAGTTACTTGTATTACTTAACCATCACGTGTGACCAGGTGTTCAGCATAGCTTCTATACTCTTCATCTAAGAGGCTATGAGCTAGACCATAGATTACCAAACAGACTTAACCTTAAAATACCAAGAATCTGGGATGAAAAGTAGGTGAAATATGAATGAAAAATATTAACAATATGCAAAGACTTATGGCACTATGACCAACATGGTAGTGATACAATTTGGAATCTAAAAAGGTAATATGATCTATAGAGATAGTAATCAGAACAGTGGTTGCCTCTGTTGAGGATAAGAGATTAACTAGAAGAACAAGGAGGAAAATTTCTAGGGTGACAGAAGCGCTCTCTATCTTGATTGAGGTGCTGGGACACAGGTATAATCATTTACCAAAACTCACTGAAGTGAACATTTTTAAACGATAAACTATCTGTAATTATATCTCAATTAAAAATAATGAAATTATTATTAGAAGAAAGTTTAAATGCAAATGATTCCCACTAGCATGAGTATATTCCTTTAGAATGTTAGGTCCTAAACTTGCTCATATACTGATGAGTGGTAAAACAACTTTGTGCTTTCTTCCATCTGTCTCTTCGGACCCATCTGTTTTTAGTCTCATTTATATAGTCACTCAGAACATGTAAGGCCTGGAAAGTTAACTGTAAGGACCTGGTTTTTGTCCTAAATAATTTTTTAAACTATTGGAGAATCTGGGGTAGAGATGTGATGTCATCACCTTGAACTTCTATTTCTGACACATCAGTCTAGTTTCTAGCAGAGCAAACTCCCTACAAGAACTAGAAAAGATGGAAAATACATGTAATATACACACACACACAGATACACTTTTCAATGTTGGCTCATCCTCCTCAGCTTTCCTTCTCCCCAGACTGTGACTCTTCAAATCTTTGCTGCCTTTAAGCCAATTATATTTATATAAACAAATATTACTAGGGCATATATATTAACAAATTGAGGATATTAACAGCCACAAGCTCACAAAGAAGAAAACTATAGAGAGTGAACTGCTGCTGAAGTACTTGACCCAACAAGGAATAGGTAAATACACCAGGGTGAAGAGTCTGCATAAACATACCAGACTTTTAGTTAAAACCCCTGCTTCCAGAAGGCAAAAAATATTCAAATAAAAAGAAAATACTACAGAACATGAAATTATCTGTGTATACTTAATATATACTGAATATAAGTTTAACAATTATGCAGTTTACCTGGGAGGATGATGGGAGTAGAAGTCCCAGGGTAGAATGAGTGTGGGGGCAGGGTGGTGGGGGGGTAGATGGGAGTTGGAATAGAGAATAGGAGGTATGCAGGAAAGTTAAACCTTCAATAGTAGGAAGTTGTGATTATATTTAAAACAAAAAAATTAAAAGAAACTGGAGGGTAAGCAGAGGCAGTAAAAATTAAAAGAAACTGGAGAGTAAGCAGAGGAGGCAGTAAAGTGAAGTGTTTAAGAGCCTGGGCCTTGGAGTCCACTACCCAGATTTTAATAAAAATCTAACCCAAGCTTGCTGGAGAAATATCAGTAACTTCACATATGCAGGTGATACCACCCTTATGGCAGAAAGCGAGGAACTACTAAGAGCCCCTTGATGAAAGTGAAAGAGGAGTGTGAAAAAGTTGGCTTTAAAACTCAACATTCAGAAAACTAGGATCATGGCATCTAGTCCCATTACTTCATGGCAAATAAATGGGAAAACAGTAAAAACAGTGACACACTTAATTTCTGGGGCTCCAAAATCACTGCAAATGGTGAATGCAGCCATGAAATTAAAAGATACTTGCTCCCTGGAAGAAAAGTTATGACCAACCTAGACAGCATATTAATAAGCAGAGACATTACTTTGACAACAAAGGTCCGTCTAGTCAAAGCTATGGTTTTTCCAGTGGTCATGTCTGGATGTGAGAGTTGGACTACAAAGAAAGCTGAGTGCCGAAGAACTGATACTTTTGAACTGTGGTGTTGGAGAAGACTCTTGAATGTCACTTGGACTTCAAGGAGATCCAACCAGTCTATCCTAAAGGAAATCAGTCCAGAATATTCACTGAAAGGACTAATGCTGAAGCTGAAACTCCAGTACTTTGGCCACCTGATTCGGAGAACTGACTCATTGGAAAAGGCCCTGATGCTGGTAAAGATTGAAGGCAAGAGAAAGGGACAACAGAGGAAGAAATGGCTGGATGGCATCACTGACTCAATGGACATGAGTTTGAGTAAACTCTGGGAGTGGTGATGGACAGGGAAGCTGGTGTGCTGCAGTCCATGGGGTCACAAAGAGTTGGACACAAGTGAGCAACTGAACTAAATCCAAGCTCTTGACTTGTGATTGGATAAATTACTTAACTTTCTGTTCCTGAGGACAAGAACATCTCTGAAAAGGCTGCCTGAGAATTAAATGACTTCATAAGGTAGAGAGCTTAGAATATACTTGTTACATAGTAAGTAAATGCTCAATAAATACGATAAGCATGTTACTTCAAAATGTGGAAGTAACACAACAGCAAAGAAATGACTAAAACTTAGTTGCTCTTAGAGCAGGAATAAAAAGCAGATAAAATGGAACTGGATCTGACATTTTCCTTATGTCTTATAGCAACACTGTCCAAAAGAATTATGATGCAAGCCATTATGTGATTTTTAATTTGCTTACATTTAAAAAGATAAAAGAGGTAAAATTAATTTTAATATTTTTATTTACTCCTAGGTATCTAAAAAATCATTTAAAACATATAATCATTATAAACAAATTTGATATCTTACATTCTTTTGTACCAAGTATTAAAATTCAACATATATAGCACACTTCAATTCAGAATAGCCACATTTTGAGTGTTCAGTAGCCACATGTGGCTAGCGGCTGTCTTACTAAATAATGCAGCCTACGGTAATACTTAGTTTTAAAAAACAATACACATCCTCAATGGATGCTAAGTAAAGGAAGAGACGACCAGCCATTATATGCCTCCTGAGGGAAAATATCCATACTTTATACAGTAGTTTATAAAGGAAAAAGAAAAACTGAGCCTGAACCTGATCAAACTGTTGCATTCCATTACCAATATATAGAAATACAGAGAAAAGAACAAGTTAAGTAGCACCTCAAAGATACAATCAGCAAAGTACATATGATGGGAAATTCTTAGTGAACAGCAAACCAAAATGGCAAACTTCTGAAATGAAATAAAGGAGGAATCCAAGAATTTTAAAAGATGTATCAATGAATTACACATGTGGTCTATATTTAGATCCTAAGTAGAATTATTTAATAATTTTCATGATATTAAGGAGACAACTAAAAATATAAACATTAGATATTTGATTATTACAAAACTATTTTGACAAATTCTCTTCTAGGTATTTTAGGATTACATACTAACATAATTATAGACAAAATATTTTGGATTTGCTTCAAAATATGCATATTGGAGGAAGTGGTGGGAGTTTAAAATGAAATTGGCCATGAATTGATAGGTATTAAGGAGGCTCATTATAACATTTTATCTACTCTTGTATGTTTTTTACATTTTCTGCTTAAGAGGTTGAAAATAAAAGTACCAGGCATATATATTTTTAAATTAAAAACTTTTTAGAAATATAGGTAGGCTTAAAAAAAAAAATTAGGGTTAAGTCAATGATTGTGATATATATAATCACTCTGCCCTTCCAACCCAAGCCCAATCTTAATTCCTTCAGACCTGAGGAGAGCTTTTTTTTCTTATTTCATAATCCTAGGAGACCAATGTTTGTCAATGGTACTGACTTTATAATCTCTTTCCAGCTTATGTGATACTCTCCACAAGGAAGCAGAACTCTAAAAGTCTGTTTATAAACTATATGAAATTACTACTTGATAAACCATAGAAGGCTTTAATACTTATCCAAAGGAAGAGAGACTCCAAAAACAACAGAAAGAAGATTCAAAAAAGATAAATTCAAGACACTAGCCAATATAGCTGGAGAATGTGTTTTTATTCTTGTAATTTTATACTAGGAAGTCAACATTTAATAATCCATTATTCACAATTGAATTATAAAAATTTTTAATCCTTAAATTTTACACCAATATCCTATGACTCCAAATTTTACCACTCTCCTTCAAGTCTGAAGAAAACGATCATGTAATTTAGTAACTTCTACAGATAGCAAAGTCCCACTGATATAACATTTAGTCTGAAGTCCTACACTCAGATGAGAATTAAGAACAGCCAGTATCTAACTGGCCTGAAACCTGACTGTTCCTGGCTCAGGATTCCTGTAGTAAATCTGTAAGTCCACACTAAGACACAAAAATAAACTAGGGTGTGTACATTATTTAAAAACTTCACAGTAAAAATAACAAAAATGTAACCAAATTTCAACCGTATTACAGTTTTCATCCAATTAGCTTTCAAAATGCCTGATTAACTGAATTAAATGCAAGTTTTTTTAATGTTTGCCCAGCATTTCAAAATGGTTATGGGGTATAACTTTTAAAATGTCAAAGTATGCTGTACATATTGCACTTTTCTGCTAGGCTGGGCTAGTATCCTCCATGGCAAGATACCAAAACTACTGAATAAAATACATTTTAAAATCATAGGTAATTGATTCATTTCCCTGAAATCATCATCATCACCAAAACCTTCTAGGATTTTGTAAGATTTGATTCCTTAAATACAATTTTAAAGTTTAACTTAAGGAGGGAAAAAAAAAGACCCTCATTTATTTGACTTATTTCCTTTTTTTGGTCATTCAGTGATCAAAGAGAATTTTAAACAAATTATGTTTCATGTTTTCTGGCTTAATAAAGAGTTAAAGTTTCTATTATCCAAATTAAGAAAAATTATACTAATCAGAAGCTATTAATTTTCAAAAGTCTATGTATGTCTGTCTGTAGGTCCTCTTAGAACCTTTCCAAACTTTCATAAACAATAGATTTTAATCAATTATGTATTAGAATCAAATTAGGTAAGGAAAACATTTTGCAAAAATAAAATCACTTCCCAATATGCTTGACAGAAACAAGCTATTCATTTTCATTTGTGTTCCATTGAAGACATTACTGAAATCTGTCCAATGGTTTATTTCCAACTGGTCCACTATGAAATTCTTCGGAATGTTTTAAGATTGGCTGTAGCTAGAGTTCTGACTTCCATTTGGACCCTGCTCTCCTTCACTGTTCAAGTGGGGAAGAAAGAGATTTTACACCAATTAAAAGACTCATTTTCAAAACCCTAGTAAGCCTACTAATTTTTAAAGTTATTCTTTGCTATAGCTTTACAAAACAAAGACATTTCCAATCATAAGATACAGATGTGGAAAAATTAAAATCCAGAAGACTACATTTGGTTTTATGTTTTTATTCTTATGTAACTTGGTGCCCTCACACATATAGCAAGCATTCTGGAAGTTAGTGTCCATACACACTCAAAAATTTAAATTAGGGTATTTTGTTGTCATTACAGGTATCACTCAACATAGAGATTCTTCTAGACAGATTTCCTATGAAATTAAATTATACATGGAAAATCTTATTCCTACTAATAATGAAAATCAAGAAGTGTTCTTCCAAAAAATCATTGTCCAAAGGCATAATAAAACCATACGTGAATACAGCAAACCTTTAAAAGTCAGAAAGAAATATGGTAATTTCCTGGAAAGTACTGAATATTTAAACACTGAAACTGAAAATACCAGTAATTGTGGCAATAGGATAATTGCCTTATCTTGTCCATCAGCATCTTGCAGCTTCAGGCCCTGCAACTAGTGAAGAATCACTCAGGGAATTTCTGCAAAAAATGCATCCAAAGGCAGCTGTTTGAATGACTGCTTTAAACAGCTCCTTGTAAAAGTATTAATTTTTCCAAATGGTAACCTTAACATACCAAATCTACAAATCAATCTTAATGTTATATAACTTATTTATTTTTCTTGATAAATGATTAAGATGGGTAGTTTCCCTTCTGACCTTTTTCCCCTAAACAAAATGATCTGATGTACATTGACAGCTGAAAACCACTGAACTTAAATGAATAGATCCAGTTAAAAAACAATATAACACATAAAAAACCCCACCACAACAAAAAAAACCCTTTCAGCACAAGTAATTCATACTTAGCAAAATTATGTTATTATGTGCAATGGATCTCTGAGTCACTCGAAAGTCAAAATTATTTATCTTTACAGTATCAGATCAATCATCTAAGTTTTTGAAAAATGATACTGAACTTTATCAACAGGGTAACAGCCACTACTGGGGGAAAAAAGATGGCACAGAGTGAAACTCACATGGAACTACTCCAAAATTCTTTATCCCTGAATTTTAGATGGACTTGCCTATCTCTGTTCTGTTTAAACTTATATAAGTATATAGCCATATGTTGAGGGATACCTGTAATAGACCTGCCATTATATCAGGAAAAGTTACTTAACAGATGATCAGATTAATATCTTTTTTAAAATGAGATGTCTTCAAAATATTAAGTCACAAAAAAAAACATATCATGAAGTTTTAGAAGACATTTTATAAAAACAAAATAGCATACTCTATTAAAAATATGATAATGCCTATGAAATATATAATTAAATAAAAGCAATAATTAAACTCTACAAAGTACCTGTTTGGAGGAGGTTTTGGTTTCGGCATCTTACTAAGAATAGTTGCCATCTCTTTTCTCTCATCAAAATTTTTCCACTGCTCATACAACTTTAAAATAACCCTGATTATTTCCAAAATCTATAAGAAAATATTTGAAAAGTTCTCAGTGGCAATATCAAGCAACATTTGGTATATAAAGAACACACATCACATCCTAGACATCATTTAGGAAACAGTGAAAAGATAGTCTCTATCCTTCAGATTAGGTTAGTCAATCACGGTAAATGTGAAAACACATGTATGCTAGGTCTTATCCTTATCCATCTCTGCTGTTGGTTTCCTTCTATCTACTGATATCTTAAACCAAAACAAAACAGTGAGGTACTAGGAACAAAAGTCTAAATCATGAAAGAGAATACCACTATAGAGCATGTGTATTCTCAAGTCATATCCAACTCTTTGCCACCCAATGGTCTGTAACCTGCCAGGCTCCTCTGTCCATGGGATTCTCCAGGCAAGAATACTGGAGTGGGTTGCCATTTCCTCCTCCAGGGGATCTTCCTGACCCAGGGATCAAACCAGTGTCTCCTGCATTGGCAGGCAGATTCCTTACTACCGAGCCACCTAGGAAGCCCTACTACAGAGTACACTCTTCTAAAACCATTGTTTCAAAAAATTTAATGAGAGGTAGTGCACAAAAGACTTTGTTTTGATTCTCTACTAACTACTCTACAAATGAGTTAAGGTGCTCAAAAGCCAGCAGCTACAAATCTATCAAGTCCAGTTTCCAAATTAGATCTTTCTTTTTCCCCTGAGTAAATCTATCCTTGGACTGATTCTAGAACATTTCAGCAAAAAAAGGTAGAAAAAAGGGCAACAATCCAATGTAAGGAGATAGGCTGTGTTACTGGAGTTTACAGTAGTATTACAGTAGTCACTAGGTAGCTTTTAAAATAATTTTGGCAATTAGAGACGGCTTTGCAACCAGTCAAACTCTAAGTTTACCATTCTATGTAATCCTAAACTGAAGAGAAATATAACCTAAATGGTCAAAATCAATTCTTCTTGCCAACATATTTCTTAACATTTTTTTTTTAAACCAAAAAGTACTCATTGCCTGGCTGACATCATGAAATTTTAGGCACATGGTAAATAAATACAACATTAACTTCAAAATGTTCAAGTTTATATTCAGTTAAGGGAATTCTAAAGATTACCTTCTCCATATCCACAGAAAGCTCAGCAAACCACTGTCTGGCATCTTTCTGCTGTACAACACAGGCTACATGCAGGCAAGCTGGAGAGAAAATGAGACACAAATTCCATGTTTAATTGCACGTGAAATGTATGGAGTCAGAAAGATATTCATTAACTTATGTGTATTTTATTATATTCGTTTAAAAAATGATACAGATTCATATAATTTATTAATTATATAACCATCCCATCAGTTTAATCTTACAGGGAGGAAAAATTACTGGGTGATATATATATATAATTTTTGTTTTTAACGTTTTTGACACCTGCTCCTCATGGTGAGCATGAGGTGAGCTAGTCATGGTGCAACTGCCTTGACAGTTAGGGCATGTCAGAGAGGAAAAAGTCCACTGAGAAAATTAGCACAGGGGAAGAATCCCTGAACATTAGTACAAAGTAGTGGTCAAAATGCACCCAAAAGTCAGAGTGACAAAAAAACAAACCAGAAAAACCAGCCAATCTATGCAATGATAAATTTCAACACTACTCTGTTTTGGTATTTCAATTAAAAGCAGTGTTACTTCTGCTTTTTCAAGTCATTAGCATATGATCAAGTTAGGTGAAAACTGGGCATTCTATACAGAATTCAGCGTTGTAATCCAACAGAGCTGAGGAAAAAAAAAATGTAATGAACTATATACAACGTATTTATATACACTACTTATAATACAAACTAACAAAGATAATGAAAGAGCCCAAAGATGACAATCTAAATCATAACTTTGCCTACTATAATTTTTCCCAAGCAGCCTGCCTACCCTGATCCCACACAGGCTTATTAAATATTATATTCGCTGGTCAGGTTAACCATATGACTTTGTTAAGAGTGACATTCTAGGCAAAGAGCAACTCAAATGTGAAACAACATACTGGATGCCCCAAGTTAAACCAAGTTACAAAGTAGGGTTTCATCCAAGATGAACTGAAAGGCCGAAGGTCAGAATTATAAAAATAGGTAAAAAAATACAGTGGAAAATGCCATTTCAGAGCATACACAGAGTAAACTGGGGACAGAGACATCCTAAACAAAGACTCAGGTGATGCGGGGAGTACGAAGTTGGGGAGCACGTCACTAAAGAGATGATATCTAAGCTGGCTTTTTACAAAAGGTAGGAGTGGAGCAGAGAATGACAGGTATATAAATGCTAAAACAAAGCTATGGATTTTATCCAGAAGTTGGAATCAAACTGCTAACACTGCCAACACCATTGGATCATCAAAAAAGCAATAGAGTTCCAGAAAAATATCTATTTCTGCTTTATTGACTATGCCAACGCCTTTGACTGTGTGGATCATAATAAACTGTGGAAAATTCTTCAAGAGATGGGAATACCAGACCACCTGACCTGCCGCTTGAGAAATCTATATGCAGGTCAGGAAGCAACAGTTAGAACTGGACATGGAACAACAGACTGGTTCCGAATAGGGAAAGGAGTACATCAAGGCTGTATATTGTCACCCTGCTTATTGAACTTACCTGCAAAGTACATCATGAGAAACACTCGGCTGGATGAAGCATAAGCTGGAATCAAGACTGTCAGGAGAAATATCAATAACCTCAGATATGCAGATGATGTACCCTTATGGCAGAAAGCAAAGAAGAACTAAAGAGCCTCTTGATGAAAGTGAAAGAGGAGAGTGAAAGAGTTGGCTTAAAACTTAACATTCAGAAAACTAGGATCATGGCATCCAGTCTCATTACTTCATGGCAAATAGATAAGCAAACAGTAGAAACAATGACAGACTTTATATTTTTGGGCTCCAAAATCACTGCAGATGGTGACTGCAGCCATGAAATTAAAAGATGCTTGCTCCTTGGAAGAAAGTTATGACCAACCTAGACAACATATTAATAAGCAGAGATACTACTTTGACAACAAAGGTCCGTCTAGTCAAAGCTATGGTTTTTCCAGTAGTCATGTATGGATGAGAGTTGGGACTACAAAGAAAGCTGAGTGCTGAAGAATCGATGTTTTTGAACCGTGATGTTGGAGAAGACTCTTGAGAGTTCCTTGGACTACAGGGATATCCAACCAGTCCATCCTAAAGGAGACCAGTCCTGGGTGTTCATTGGAAGGACTGATGCTGAGGCTGAAACTCCAGTACTTTGGCCACCTCATGCAAAGAGTTGATTCATTGGAAAAGACCCTGATGCTGGGAGGGATAGGGGGCAGGAGGAGAAGGGGACGACAGAGGATGAGATGGCTGGATGGCATCACCTACTCAATGGACATGAGTTTGAGTGAACTCTGGAAGTTGGCGATCGACAGGCAGGCCTGGTGTGCTACAGTCTATGGGGTCGCAAAGAGTTGGACACAAATGAGCGACTGAACTGAACTGAACTGGGAGGAGCACTAAAAGATTTAATTGGGGCACAAATTCTGCATTTTAAAAAAGTTCTTTCCAGCTCAGACTCTAAATCTCAGCACTACTGACTTCATGACCTGGACAATTCTTTAAGACTGCCCGATGCAGTGCAGGACGCTTAGCAGCATCCCTGCCTTCTACTCACCAGAAGCCAAGAGCATCCCACCCCAGCTGTCATGACCAAAACCATCTCCAGACACTGCCACACATCCTGTGGGGAGCAACATTATCCCTGGTTGAGAACCTCTAGCCCTGCTCAAGTGTGGAGGACAGACTGGCTCTCTGAGAACAGGGATGCTGGAAGCCAATTAGTCAGGAAGGAGATAGCTGTAATAATCTGGATAAAAATGAGAAGATAGCTATGAGATTACTAAAGAGAGACACAATAGGTGTTGGTTACCAGCTAGAAGTAGGTATTGACGGAGATAAAAGAGCCTAACTACTGGATTTCCAACTAACTAGTCCTATTCATCAACATAACAGAGACATTCAAAAATATATTTTGGAGCAAACTGTTGAGTTCAGTCCTAATCAAGAGTCTGAGGGCCAGTGAGATGCCAAAGGAAGCTATCCAAAAGGCACAGTCTGATATAAAGACCAGTTCAGGAGCAAATCTTGGTCGAATAAAGAAATTTAAATGTTTCAACACATAGACAGCAGAATCAATGAGCCTGCCCGAGGAAGAACAAAAACAGCATGGATGAGAGAGATGTGGCACACAGCGTTCCTACCCATGCAGATCTCAGCATTCCTCCCCACTGAACCCACATGCCACTTCAGAATCCTTCCAAACACAGGACTTCCAGCGAGCCTCCAGTACCTTAAAAGTATAACCTATTTGCCATCCCTCATGTAAGAAGGCTGAGAAACATAAACATTAAAGGGGTAACTGAATATAGAAAAACCAATGAAGTAAGTCTGAACTGGTAAAAGAATAAGGAGGAAATCAAGAAGACAAGAGTTATGCAAATGAAGACAGAAAGGAAACAGAAACTAACAAGTGCCTAATATATAGCAGGCATTATTTAAAAGAAAGCTTGTTTAATTCTTGTAACAAATTTATACAGTTTTTAGTACCACCCACATTTTATAATTAAGGAAGCAAACTCAGAAAGGGTTAGGTAATTTTCCCACAAATGTAATTTAAAGGAAGTTTAAACCTAAAACCATCTGTTCTATTAGTAATTCATGACAGTACTGCCTTTCACAGATAAAACTGACAGAATGGTGGCTAACTTTCCCTCCAGCAAGGCACTAAGGACCACAAAAGGCTCCTTTACTTGACCTCTGAGGACTTAACTGGGCTCAGGAAATCAAAGACTTAATTTTATATAAATATCAACTAATGTTAAAAGCCTTAATTCCAAACCTCTCTGCCGAAAAACTCAGATACTGGTTAAAATTATTTTAAGCAATTAAAAAAAAAAACTTACCAAAAAAAGGGGAGGGGGAAATAATCCTGATTTGTGACAGTTGCAGTTCATATTATTGAAAGTTCACATGCAAGGAATAGTCTATTACTTCAAGGAACATAAAAACATAAAGCACAATAGGGTGAAATTTCTTTTAGGATGACCTAAATAGGTTTATAATAATTTAGCTAATAAAGGTACACCACGTTTACATACCTAAAGCTATCATGAAAGGAGGATACAGTAGGCAAAGATCCGTTCTGTAGGTATCATTCACTATCCTCCTATAGAAAAGTAAATAATATTACTGAAAGCAGAACTACTTCATATGATTGTACATTTCCCTCCAGAGAGGGCCAGATTTTCCCTATCTGTATATATTTATATCTCTTTTATATTACTTTAACAGACATAAAGGTGAAAACATCAAAGGAAAAAGATGGATACATGAATGTGACAATAAGCCAATTTATTGAATGAAATTACAGTTAAATATATTTAAATTTTAAAAACTTCATAATAAATTTTAATATAAGATAAAATTTTTTCTAAAAGTAGAAAATCATTTAGGAAACTAGAAATTATACAAAATATTAATATGTATGTTGAATACCACCCAAAATATTCTGATTAAAGATAACATTTTTAAATTTATTTTGCTGAAGTATAGTTGAAATCAGTGTTCATTTCTTCTGTACAGCATAGTGATTCAGTTATATATTCCATTATTGTTTAAAGATAAAATCTTAATTTTCATTTAAACAGTCTGTTTTTCATAAGAATCAAATTTTAATGGAAATATCCATCAAATAAATAATTTAAAGATCTTTATCATTTTAGCATTTATTCCCATATAGTTATTAAAATTCAATATGCAGATATTTCACTCAACATAAAATATCTTGGGGCACAGTTTACTTACTTTAAAAATGCTAAATTTCATATTTAATTGTCAACCTTCCTAGCTAATAACATGTTACACTATGAATAACTTCTGTTCTAATTACCATGCAAGGGGAAGCAACATGTCTTCTTGGCCCATGTCCTGCACATACTGGAGCAAAGGTCTATAAGGATGATACACTATCAAGCAACAATCCTAGAAACAGTTTAAAAAATGTGTATGTATAAAAACAGATTTATTATAGCACAAAAACCTTATCATTACCCAACTGATTTTTAATTGTGTATTTCAAAATGTATTTTTTCTAACTCATGCTTGCTTCCCTTTTATTCTCTTAAGCAAGCAGCATGGCAGCCCTAAACTCTACTGTAACAGTGAAGGCAGTGCTCTCTCTGGAATATACCTTGGTAAATCGGTTGGCAGTCAGTCAGCATCCATTCCCTTAGAGACTCAAAGTGTCACATCTGCAACACACTGAAACCTCTTATTAGCCTATAAATCCGTAATTCCCAACTGGTGGAGCAGAATTCTGCCAAAGACATAATCTATCTTTAAATAATCCCACACATATACACAAATTGTGCAAATAATTTACAGTGGTTTACTGTCCTGACTGGTTTGATTGTAATCCTAATATAGTTACTATAGAACAGAAAACACTTCCCATCCTAAGTAAGATATACAATTTTACAGGCTTCCAAGAGCATACAGGTGATGATGCCACTAGGAACTATGGTTTACCATCACATATTACTCAGATGGTTTTAAAATGCACCTCCCTACAATTATTTCTTTAAATTTATGACTCCACTAAATTTGAAAGTAAGTTTTACTCTATTAATCATAAGGAATAAATATACTTACCATTAATTCTAAAAGATAGAATTCACATTCTAATACCTGTTTGAAAAAGATTATAAATGTCAACATGAAAGCAAATTAAATTGAGTTCTACATAAGAATGTATAGCTATTTATCAAAAGTTCTAAAATGTTTTTAAGAAAACAATAGCTTAAAAAAATTTAAAAAAAAGAAAACAATAGCTTATGTCAAAATGAACATATGCTATAAAAAATTACTTTTTACACAATGCATGCAACTGTGATTATGAGACATTTTAATTCTTGTAAGGAAAAGCCAGTCTCATATAAGCATTCTTATTACTTGTTTTTATTTAAAATATCCTGTATAAACTTCAGATTTTACAATACACTTTCCACTCAACAAATGCAAAAACGCAATTATCTCTACTTAAATATCATTCTTGTTACAAATCAATAATAGAAGAGAGTACTAAAATGAAACAAAAATACAATTTAAACAGGAAAAAAAAAAAACCCTTGCAAGGTGGAAAAAGAATATTTCTATTAAAATGGCAATAGAAATTCATCTTTTCCAGACAGCCCCTGACATCAGTATTATTAAAAAAACTCCCAATGTGATTTAATGGGTACCCAGGGTTAATAACCATAACTATAAATTATTTTTTTTATGGTAGAAGCAACTTAGTTTTAATTTAGAAATAAAGTCCACATTCTCGTACAATTTTAAATTGCCATTTCTAGGAGACTATTCAGTTTAATATAAAATGGAGGTATAGTTTATATATACAGTTTTGACAAGCAGTTTTATTTTATACAATATACTTACATGGTTCATCTTATAAGGAAATTCCTTTGGAAAGGCATATGAAAATCTAGTTTTCACTGAGAAAACAAACAAAAAAACTTAAACTGAGAAAATAGGGAGTTCATTAACACAAACTTTTTTAATACAGTGTAAAATATTGATGGTAGAGCTAAATCATTTTTAGTAAGAACTCTTGAGGATGCTTAGAGATGCAGATTTTTCTTCCTTTCTCAGGCAACGGGAAAGACTGAGAGGCAGAAAGCTCTAGGACCCCATCCAAATTACAATTAGAGAGTTTCAATGATATATTTAATATATTAAGACAGGATTCTGCTGCTTAAAAAATAAAGGAAATGGGAAAAAAATCAATGGCTTTTATCATTTCTAAAATCTTTTCAGCTCTAGAATGGTAGTGCTCTATTCTTTAGTAATTTAGCTTAAAAAGAACAAGAGTTGTATATGTGTTTACAAGTATCTATATATTTGTAAATATATACAGTTGACCCTGGGCTTCCCTGGTGGTTCAGACGGTAAAGAATCTACCTGCTATGTGGGAGATGTGGGTTTAATCCCTAAGTTGGGAAGATCCCCTGGAGGAAGGCCCTGGAGAATCCTCATGGACAGAGGAGCCTGGTGGGCTACAGTCCATGGGGTCACAAAGAGTTGGACACAACTGAGCAACTAAGCACAGCACAGCTGATCCTTGAACAACACAGATATGAACCGTGTCTACACATACATGGATTTTTCCAATAAGTAAGTACTATATGAGCCAAGGTTCTATATGCAGATTTCTCAACGTAGCAGAGTTGGTGTGCTGATCTCCTATGTTATTCAAGGTAAACTGTATATATAAATATTAGAAGGATAGTACAACCAAAAAATGTTAACAGTGGTTATCTCTGAGATTTAAGGATTTTTACTGATCTGAACATTCTAAACATTTTATAATATGTATTTTTTTAATCAAATGATACATTTTAATAAAATCATGAATATACATGCAAAGGTCTCTAGTATTTTCTTTAAAACTACCCACACACAAACACACAGTTACTACTTAGTCACCAAAAAAGTACAAATGAAAACACTGTTAACCAATCCTCTATCTCCTCAAAAATGGTAGGAATTGAGTATTCTAACAGCTAATTTAGATAGGTAACATCTGTCTAGATTTGAAATCTTAAGCCATTTAAACTTGACATTAGGAATTGTCTACTTAACCTTTCCTTTCCTCTCCTTTTAGTTATTAATAACTTAAAAATTATCACCTATTAAAGTTTCTAAGATTTATAAATCCCTCTCTGCTTTTTTTTGTTTTTTAAATAAATTTTTTGGCCAGGCTGCATGCCATGTGGAATCTTATTTCCCTGACCAGGGATTGAACCTGGGCCCCAGCAGTGAAAGCTCCAAGTTCTAACCACTGGTCCTCCGGGAAACTCCTGGTGGTTTTGAATTATGATAAAATATACATTACATATAATTTACCATCTTTAACTCTTTTTAAGTATACAGTTCAGTAGTATTAATTACATTTGCAATGTTGTATGGGCTTCCCTAGTGGCGCCAGTGGTAAGAACCTGTCTCCCAGGACCAGAGACATAAAAGACAAGGGTTCAATCCCTGGGTTGGGAAGATCCCCTGCAGAAGGACATGGCAACCCATTCCAGTATTCGCCTAGAGAATCCCACGGACAGAGGAGCCTGGCGGGCTACGGTCAGCAGAGTCACAAAGAGCTGGACATGACTGAAGTGACTGAGCACACATGCAGGTACACTTCATCTCCAAAATGCTTTCTCCTGCAAAACTGAAACCCCTTATTCATTAGACAATAATGCCCCCTTTCTCTCCCTCCTTCCAGTCCCTGGCAGCCACTATTCTACTTTTCATCTCTATTAACTTGATTACTATAATTACCTCGTGTAAGTGGAATCACACAGATTTACCTTTTTATGACTGGCTTACTTCACCTATCATAGGATCCTCAAGATTCATCCATGCTGTATCACATAAAAAACTTCAAAATTTGTCCATCGACTTACACTCAAGTTCTCTTCCAATTCATCTTACATAATTCTGCCAGAATCACTTCCCAACACACAATTCTGGAATCACCCTCATGTTGGAAAAAAAGCTATGAAAGGTACCACCACTGACAAAAGAACAAGCTACAGATTCCTCACTGAAGGCCATCTATTATCTGGCCTTAGTCAGGTAGTGCTATTTTCCCACTATTTCTTTACTCACCATTCGGCGAATGTAACTCATTAGCTTTTCCATATATTTATTAACTGAACTGTTCAATGTTCCTAGACTGTCTTTCCCCTGCATTTCCTTGGGTACAAATTCTTTATCAAATTCTATTTAAGTCTTTTTTGGATTCATCTAACAAATCATCTTTTCCCACGTAAAACATTCACTGCCTCCTCTGTTACTCTTTTATGCCAGTTATTTTCTTCTGTATTAGTATTTCTATATTGATGTCTTATTTTCTTATCCTTAAATTCTTTGTACTTATTCTTCTATCCACTGCATCCAGTATAGTGTTTTCCAGTGATGACTGATGCTGCTGTTGGTGAACATGACGACAGTCACAAGTTTACTGAGTACTATGAGGTGAATAATGTCCCTCCCACCAAATTTACATTTTGAAGCCCTAACCCTCAGTCTGACTAGATTTTGAGACAGGGCATTTAAAGAGGCAGTTAAGGTTAAATGAGATCATAAGCATGGGGCCTTAATACTCTAAGAGCGGTGTCCTTACAAAGGAAGAAATACTAGGGATGTACACACACAGAGAAAGGGGCATGTGAGGACCCGGCAATAACGCAGGCATCTGCTAGCCAGGAAGAGGCCTCAACAGAAACTAACTTCTTGACACCCTAATCTTAAGATTTCCAGCTTCCAAAATCCTAAGAAAATAAATAAATATTGTTTAAATCATGTAGGCTCTGGCATTTTGTTATGGCTGCCCTAGGAAACTACTAATAACACACTGAGCAAAGCATGGTTCTAAGAGCTTTATTAATATTCACTTATTTGATCCTCTCAACAACCCTATGACATAGATGTTATTAATATACTCATATAACAGAGAGGTTATATTTTGCTTAATTTGCATGTCAAAAGCACTGGAGCTGAAATCTGAAACCTAAGCTGTCTGGGCCATATAATACACTATTAAAAAAAAGCTTGGAAATAGGTATTTTACATTTTTTTAAATATACATCTTCTAAAAAATCTGGATAACACAGACTAACTAAAGTAAGAAGAAAATAAGGCACCTATAATCTACTCAGAGATGAGCACTGCTAATATTCTGGTAGATTTCCTTGTAGTCATTTCTCAATTTTTTAATAATACTGATTTTCCAGATGACAATTTAATACTTCATCACTGGAATATATTTGGTGTATTAAATTCTATGGCAACACTGATTATTACTCTTCTATCCTCAAAATAAGACATGACATGAAAAAGATTCAATTATATTAATACGCTCTTTTCAGAAAAGGGAATGACCCCATAATATGAAACCTTGGCTCAGAAACTTAAAACATCTTCTGCCTCTTCTTTGTAAGATCACAGGAGAAAAAAAAAATTATCTTTTGTTAGGCGATATCTTTTGGCTTAACCTAGGAAGATGAAGCATAAGATAACATTGTTATTACCTTGTGTACAGTACTTTACAGTGTTATTTCCTTTAATTCCATCACTCACAGGTAGATAAACCCCATCTTTTTAGATAAAAAACTAAGTCCAAAAGGTGGAGCAACTTGCTCAAAGTTACATAGCTGCTGCTTAGACCCAAACTGGTGCTTAGAATCAGCTCTAGGACTAAAGAGTCAGCATATTTTCCTGCACTATATTTTTCCATATGGAGGAAAAACACATAATCTCCATCAAAGACATAATTACAATCGCTAAAGAAATAGTTTATTTCATCCACAAGAGTAACACAATAGCTAGTCATTACGGAGCAATAAAGTATAATAAAATTGAAAAATAAATATTTTCTTTACCCTAATTATAAAATTAAGAGCCACAGAACTGATGTTTTTAGATCAACAATAACTATTTTTAGTATTCAAAGTAATAACCTCACCTCAAGAGATTTAATAGACCCAACTAATCTCTCATAGCTCTCATAAACTGCAAAACATCTATGTCCTATGGAGCCTTCTTCAGAATTACAACTTAAAAGCAGGATATAATTTTTGCACTTACATACAGAAGTAGCAGCAGCAATCAATCTTGTATTTGAGACTACTCCAAATTCCTAGACAAAGAAAAGTAAATGAGACTAAATAAGTACACAGTAACCCAACGAACCTAAGTATATCTGAAGTCTATTAGAGTATTTCCTATGTTTCTCCGATGTTTGCAAAGGAATGATGTACTTAAATATCTAAATTTATGACCTTTCCTTAAAATTACTTTAAACACAAATGCTTAAATAATTTTATAATTTATTATTATTGGAAGGTACCAAAGTAGATATTCAGTTGGTAAATCATCTGCCTGCAATGCAGAAGACCTGGGTTCGATTCCTGGGTTGGGAAGATTCCCAGGAGAAGGAAATGGCAACCCACTCCAGGAATTCTTGCCTGGAGAATCCCACGAACAGAGGAGCCTAACAGGCTACAGTCCACAGGATCACAAGAGGCAGACAGGACTTAGCTACTAAACCACCACTACCACCAAAGTAGAAACCAACCCCTAAAGTGATAGTGCCAGTTTTCTGGACTCAAATTCCTTTCCATGGTATGGCATTAAGACTTTGGACACTAGTTCCTATTTATTCTCTGAACTTAATATACCACTGCTGTAAAAATAACTGAAATTTATGAGGTGATCTACCTTACATAGTCTTAATTAATTTGTAGCTAACTTTATAAAGTTAAAAGGTTGTATTCTTTTTTTTTTTTTCCTGGCTGCACAGTATAGCCTGTGGGATCTTAGTTCCCTGACCAGGGATCCAACCCAGGCCCTCGGAAGTGACAGTATGGAGTCCAAACCACTGGACCACCAGGGCTTTTCCCAAAGCTTCATTTTAAAACTGAAAAATCAAGAATTGGTTCCTTAGTCAAAAAAAGAAACTAATTACTAGAGCCTGTCCAAAAACCTTCAACCTACATCCTTATCTAATTGTGTGTTTGAACCCATGTATGCCTGATAGTATATATTTCATATAAACTTCAAGCCATAATAAATGAAACTGAAATTTAAATGCCTGAGACATTTCTTAAATGACATTTCAATATAGTTCTCACACAACTGGACAAAACATAGAAAGATTTGGTCAAAGTTACAAGATTTTTTTTTTAATGCTATAACCAAATATGAAAGAATATATCATCTTCCAGGATAATTCTACCCAAAATTCTTTAGGCAAAAACTTTCACTTAGTAAATTATTATAAGAGTTCTATTCAGTAAATCATGTAACAAAAGATATCTAACAAAGAAGACAAATTAAAACTCTAGTTAATCTATAAGAAGTTTATAAAGATTTCTGTCTTGGTTTCCCATACTGGTTGTCCTTCAGATACATACCATTACATGGTAATATTTGGAAAAGCCACCCCATAACACAGGCCTTTTATAAACACCTTCTTTTCCACTAAAGAACTTAAAAACAGAGTTGGTTCTACCTCCTTAAATTACCACTTACAATTAAATTCCATTCAGTATTCAGAAATACTATTCTAAACACAGCATCTAAAAATAGAAATATAATATAAAGGATTCATATTACTAAAGATTACAATGGATTATTATAAAGACCTTAATTATATCTGCTTTATTGTCTGGATTTTAGCTGAACTCTCAAAAATACTGTAAAGGTTAAGTAAGGTGAACAGAGATTTGGTCTTGGCTGAAAGTTCCCATCTTTCTCTTTCCCTCACCCAAACCATTCTTTGTTAGAAGGCATATAATAGCTATAACCACCCTAATGCTTGCTTTCCCCACAGCCCACTAGGCAGCCTATCAGGAGGCAAGAAGGGAAAACAGGAGGACTCAGGAAGCATGCAGGGGAAAAGGAAGAACATTCTCAGCTTACAGTAGCCAAGCTGTAGCATGTATGCAATGCGCCTTAGTGCCAAACAATAAATGTCTTAGAGGCAGAAGATATTTCTTTGATCCTGTACAAATTTCAGTATTTTATATAAATCACCATCTGTTATTATTTTTATACAGGTAATGTGAAAACTGGAATAGATTAACCAATATACGTTGACTGTACTTTGATGAAGAACAGAAAAATATTTCATACCTCTACTTTGGATGCCAAAAACACACATGTAGGAGCCATCAATACAGGATCTATACTTTTCAGAGAATACCTAAAATACGATTAAATGAAGGTAAATGTCATCCATACGGAAAACACATACGAAAACATTTCATATAGAGAATATTTATATGGGAAAAAAGAATAACTCTGACACACACATGATTCACTTATATAAGGTCATCAACATTAGATAAGGATTTACAATATACATAAAATATTTCCAAAATAACACATCTCTACCTTGCATAGAATCTCTTGAAATAGACCGTAGCAGTGGCAATAACTTGTTGTCTTAATTTAAGATGTTCACCTAATGCTTGGATAACTAAAAGAGAAATAAAGTTAAATGTATTTCTGGTATAATTAACATTTAACAATAATTTCTTTGTAGTTAAATGATGACTATATTCATTTTAACAAAGAGAAAAACCTATACATGCTGTACAGCTCTACTTGGATCACAGTGGTCTACTACTAGGGCTGCAAATTTGTTTAAAAATATATAGCTACACATAAAACAATAACAAACAGAAATTATCTCACAGTAAAAACTATTCTTGAATCAAGGAGATTGAATGATTATTTCCCTTCTACCTGCTAAGTGTTTTTAATGCTTTTCATATCATTAAGACACTTATAAGCATTATAACAATTACTTAATAAAGCTGATTAAAAAACCCAAAATGAATCCTCAAAACAACAGAGAGGCAGTTTTGCAATAAAAGTGGACAGAGAGTAATAAAGATTCTATGACAAAGCTATCATGTGGCAGAACAAGGATCTTCTAACTCTAAATCCTAAAGCATACTTCTAAGATAGGAATGACCAATACAGGATGCCAATCCAAATAATCATTTATCCTCAAAGTACTTTGCTTTAGCCAATCTTAAATTAAGTTTAATGATACATTATAAAAGCTTTGGGAAATTAATACTTTTGGACTGTCTTGAGGGTCTCTGACATGTAAGATTCACAAAAGACTTTAAATTACTTTTAAAATGATATATAGATTGTAAAAAAGAACATACATGCAAATAAAAATGTAAAATAGGGACTAAAACAGTATATCACAAATTACTACAGAAAAACATTTAATTCAGAGGTAACCAACCACACCATTTCAACCAATTAAAAGGGAAGTTTACCATTTGTAAAAAATATCTGTAATTTCCAATACTCTTCTTCCGAGAGAAACTTTAAATCTTTTTGGCGTTCCTTCAACAGATCTTGTTTATCCAAAATCCATTGTAAACTAAAAAAGGCAAAGATTCAGACATTCCATAGAAAATTCACTAACAAAGTTGTATAAAATATTCTAAGATTGAACAGGCTGCTAATATTGTGAGAAGTAAAGAATACAAGTAACCTTTAAAAACAGTATTTTTCACATTTCTTGGAACACTGACACTGAGAATGATCTCACTAATAAATGTAAATATGCCCTAAAAAAAATCTGCTCTTTTATCCCTTCCTTCTCAGTCTATTGATCTGTCTCTCCCCACCCCCACCTCATCACTATTCTTGCCTAGCCATTTTAATAAGCAGTAATATTTACACTTTCTTAGTGACAAAGAAATTATCTGATACCAGTTGATGGTGCCTAAGATTTGAAGTATATCTTTTCTCAGTTATTCATGACTAACTAGAGTATCCTACTTCACAAATTCCATTCATGTTAAAAGCTGCTTCAGAATTTGTTTTACTAATAGTCTCTTCCTCCTGCCTAGTCTATTTTTAAATAGACAGGCAATTGACATGATCCCACAAAATACTCTCTATAACATGCTTTTGTTACTCAGTATGTCTTGAAAGTTTTATGTCAGTGAATTTGTTATTCAGCATCCCTTTAAACTGTTGCATGTCATGATGATGGATCATTAGTTAATCCTTATTGATAGGCATGTAAGTTATTTTTTCCACTATTACAAGTAATGCTCTAATGAACATCTGTAATGCACCCTTGTATATTTGATTAATATATGGAATAAATTCTTAAAAGTAGAACGGGTCAGTTTTGCTGGTAATTTAGATATGCACTGTCAGCTGGCCTCCCACAGCAGTTTCCATTCACACGAGAGACATGAGTGTGTCATAAAATACTTGACCCAACAAGTTACTACCTTTTATTTTTTTAAGTTTTAAAATCTTTTAATAGTTCATTACACAGTATTTTTTAAAAATACTTGGGTCTTTTAACTTTGTTGATCTACAGACAGAATTAATAATTTCAAGGGAAGAAATGTGCTTAAGTTATTGCTAGGTAAGATACCTATTCAAAACAAAGCTGTTCCTACTGTAAACAAGCAAATTTTATACACAACTAGTTTGGGATATGACGTTTCTTGACCTTATCCACCAGAGTGGAAATAATGTCTGTACAACCAAATGTTCGTTACTATAACTTCTGCATCACAATTAAAATCCAAAGTTTTTTAAAAACAGCCAACTCAATCAAAACCCACTACTTCAGAAACAATAGCTTCTTTGAAGCCACTACTACTACTACTACTAAGTCGCTTCAGTCGTGTCCAACTCTGTGCAACCCCATAGACGGCAGCCCATCAGGCTCCCCCGTCCCTGGGATTCTCCAGGCAAGAACACTGGAGTGGGTTGCCATGTCCTTCTCCAATGCATGAAAGTGAAAAGAGAAAGTGAAGTAGTTCAGTTGTGTCTGACTCTTAGCGACCTCATGCACTGCAGCCTACCAGGTTCCTCCGCCCATGGGATTTTCCAGGCAAGAACACTGGAGTGGGGTGCCATTGCCTTCTCCACCTTGAAGCCACAGTAACACTTAAATATGGTTAAGACTCAAATGCAGAAATTTGGTTGGTTGGAAAGCTAATTAAACTTCCAACTTTCTCAAACAGAATTACAAAAAGGCAAAATTGTGTTTTTTTTACAGAGATACAGTCCACTGGACAGCTGTTAGAGTATTTAGAGTCCTGAGATGATAAGAAAGCCAGACATGTCTGTTGTCCTTTCTTCCCACTACCTATCTTTTAAATAATTTACAACTTTAAGGCAAATTAGCATTTTACTGTTTTATTTAAATTTACTTCTAAGGTAAAACCTTTATTGATTAAAGTTCTTTGGTACACTGTAATTCTAAAACTGAGCGACTGAACTGAATTCTTACATGACCATTTTTCTAATAGAATGGTCATCTTTTTATGATTCAGATAGTCTTATGATCTAAAATTTGTATGTTATGGATTAAAAAATCATTTCTTTGTCAAATATGCTCTAGACATTCCCCAAGTTTAGCATGATTTCTCAATATTTACTGATTTGTGATACAGAAATTTGAATCATATATTTATTCAAATTTATTTACATTTTACTTTGATTTTATGTTTGTCACACATGGGAAGGCCTTCCCTGACACAAAATGACTTACAAAAAAATTTCCAGTTCAGTTCAGTCACTCAGTCATGTCTGACTCTTTGCGACCCCATGAACCACAGCACACCAGGCCTCCCTGTCCATCACCAACTCCCAGAGTCCACCCAAACCCATGTCCATTGAGTCAGTGATGCCATCCAACCATCTCATCCTCTGTCTTCCCCTTCTCCTCCCGCCCTCAATCTTTTCCAGGATCCAGGTCTTTTCAAATCAGTCAGCTCTTCGCATCAGGTGGCCAAAGTATTGGAGTTTCAGCTTCAACATCATTTCTACATATTTTCTAATACCCTTAAGGCATTTTTCTTTCAGTTTTTGTGATCCATCTGGAAACTGATATAGGGTATAAACTAAGGATCCAGCTAAATGTTTTGTTAAATGGTTATTCAAATGTCATCAGAATTTCAGTGTATAATTCTATCATTATATTTGGATCTTCTTTATAATTTCTTATTTTTAATTTGTTTTTCTTGTTCTTATGCCATGCTATTTTAAAATATATTGTGCTTAGTCATTCAGTCATTTCTGACTCTTTGCAATCCATGGATTTTGGCCTGCTAGGCTCCTCTGTCCATGGGATTTTTTAGGCGAGAATAATGGAGTAAGATGCTATTTCCTCCTCCAGAGGCTCTTCCCAACTCAGGGACTAAACCCGCATCTCCTGTCTCCTGCATTGCTGGTGGATTCTTTACCCTCTGAGCCACAGGGGAAGGCATGTTATTTTAAAACATATATGCTTAGTTGTTCAGTCATGTCTGACTCTTTGCAACCCCATGGACTGTGACACCCACCAGGCTTCTCTGTCCATGCGGCTCTCCAGGCAAGAATACTGGACTGGGTTGTCAGTCCCTTCTCCAAATTTAAAACATACAAAATCAAGTAATTAAAATCTGGTATGGAAAAAACCTCTTGCTACTATTCTTCAAAAGATTTCCGGCAATTCTATTATAATTACATATTATTCTAAAACACAAACTTTAGAATAATTATATCACATCCCTAAAAGGAAATTCATACAAAATTTTGTTTGGGATTGCATTACATTTAAAGGTCAATTAGGGAGAAATTATACCCTTACAATGCTAGCATTCAAACTTCATTTATTAAAATCTTTATGTTCTACTTCTATAAGTCTTACACATTTAAATTTATTCTTGAGTAGTTTATATTTTCTGTTACACTGTAAATTATTTTTTTCCATCAACATTAAAAGAAAGTTTTCAATTTTTAAATTTTGTTAACTGGTCATTTTATCAAACTTTGATTATTTCTAATAATGTTTCAATTAATTAAATTTTCTGGTTAATTTTATCTCCTTGAATTTATAATTTTGTCATGTTTCATTATCCTACTAATTGGGCCTCCCCAGTGGCTCAGGAGTGAAGAATCCACCTGCAATGCAGAACACACAGGAGACCCGGGTTCCATCCCTGAATGGTGGAAGATCCCATGGAGAAGACCATGGCAGCCCACTCCAGTATTCTTGGAGAATGAATGACTTGTCCATGGATAATCTCATGGACAGAGGGGCTTGGCAGGCTACAGTCCACGGGGTCGCAAACAGTCAGACAAGACTGATGTCACTAAGCACAAGCACGAGCATCCTACTAATTACATTCATAGTAGCACCTTCAGAACAACCTTAAAGAGGCATCCTAATTTTCCTAATGTTTCACCATTAATGCTCTGATATGTATTCATGACATTACCATCCTATTTCTGTTTTAGTAAGAGCTTTAGTCAAGAATGAATGTTGAAAAAAAAAAGAATGAATTTTATTAGGTGTCTTTTTAATGCCTTCACCGTTTACTAACAGATTTCCTAATATTGACTAATTTCTACAATAAAACCAGTGTCATTTTTTATACTTTTAATGTAATGTGGGACTCTGTTTTGATAGTAATTTACATTTACATCAGTATTCGAAAGGGACCATTGTTGGTGCTACATTTGCTAGATTTTTATCTGTGTTACCATGGCCTCAAGAGAACCAGAAAACTTTTCATGTGAATTGGAACAACTTTAATGGCAGATCGTCTTGAAAGTGGGTAAAAATTTACCTATGAAATAATGCGGGCCTGGAGCAATTTTTAAAGAAGTAGGTCTCTGATAACTTTGTTTTGGCTTTAAAATTTACTTTGAAAATGAAGATAACCCAAAGGTACATCTGTGATTACTTACTTTTCTCATACCTAATTTTGTATTTCTGCATCACCGACTGGATGGACATGAGTTTGAGCAAGCTCCAGGAGCTGGTGATGGACAGGGAACCCTAGCAGTGCTACAGTCCTTGGGGTCACAAAGAGTCGGACACGACTGAGGACTGAACTCATCATTCCTTTTCCCCTATATTCAGTAGCATAGTTTACTCTACTGTTTTGGTTTTCCCTTCCAAAGAGGCAGCTCTTATAATTTGATTTTTGTAGTTTTATTTTTTGTCACCTGTTCATTATTTCAGTCAACCAGCAAATGTCTAGTGTCCTTCTAGTTTTACTGCATCATGGTCAAAGAATGTATTGTGTTCTACTTAACGTCCTGAAAAATACTACGAGTGTCTCTGTTTCAAAATCAATTCCTTCTCCACAGTCATTTCAAATATTTAAAAAGATAAATTCCACAAACAACTATTTCAAAGTTTTTCTTCACAGCACACAGCGTGGAAGACAAACCAGTTAACGCCACATATTCTCAAATTTAAAATTACACAGGATTGTAAGATTCACCATTATTTCCTATGTTACTGAGGGGAAAAAAACTGCCATGCTGATAGCAATGTTATCCATTTTTTAATTGCTGGTAGCAGCAGTTAATGTTAAAGGGCAATATAAAGCCATGAAAAATCATATCGATCTTCCTCTTTCACCAAAATCACCTAAAACAATGGCTTTCATAATCTTTTTGTTTTTCCTGAATTGCTTGTCTTGTCTATTTGTTACCTTTTGCAGATCAGGGACTCCATGATTCCCAAGGGATCTGAGTAAGATAAAGCGGCCCCTTCCTCCAGGACTATTTGATTAAGGAGGCAAGGACAGTTTTCAAAACAGCACATTGAACATTATAATAATTTTATATTGGAAAAGTGAAAAAATAATTGATTTTATAAAATACATCCTGGTCCCCTTTTAATAAGCCAACAGTAAATGAAAGCATAATGAGAAGACTTATCAAAGGGTCAAACTTTTTTTTTAAGTTGAAAAAGGGCTGTAACTTCTGATAATCAACAACTGGCTATCTGTCAATTTTTTCAGCTTCTTTCAAAGTTAACCAGAATACTACTACTTCACTACAGAAATTTTCCATATTTTAATTTTGCCCAAGCAAATATTTCAGCCAGTGAATACAGTGCAAATTAAATATGATCGGAAGTAAAGCTTCTATAGCCATTCATCTCCACAGAACCACTTACAGCAAGAAAACCTGCTTTTCTGAAAATAAGTTTTAAAGCCCATTGTTTCTTTTTTTCTAGTGCAAACGGCTAAAATACCAATTGGATAATATAGGAATCCACCCTCACACTCAAAATTTACTTATGCTCTCTTCGCATGAAAAATTATTTACACTAAGATACCATCAAGTTCTGTTCGTCTTTCAACTATACACTGTACAGCCTACCCAAAGTTCAATTAGTCCCATCACTATCGTCCTATCTGCTTACACAAATGTATTTAGGGAGAAATGTTTTCAATATTACTATAGTTCTTCCACGGTACAGACGTCAACAAAAACTTATTCACGAAAACATGTTAAAAATATTGGTAAAGTCTCTAAAAATACACTTTTAAAACAAAACATGAGACACAGACTAACGAAATGGACAAACGTTGAGAGCACTCGATCTATAACTTACAAAGGTTAAAAACCATATAGGCTTAAAGACAGTGGCAGAATGCGGTTCATGAGCAGAAACAAGCCTGACTCCCTCCTTTCCTTGGAGTAATATTAATCCACTCAACACAGAAGAATGACAAACGACTACTGATGCCAACCTACTTTACAAATATCAGGCGAGAGCGAACCCCAACTGTCCTGAGAAGCCAGCCTCACAGTTCTAAACTGTCACATTTCCCATACCTGTGTCCATCCCATACCCCAACCCTCCCCTGCCCCCAACCTCGGCCTAGCTAAACCAAAAATCAGAAGCTAAAACTCTCGAACCTTCCTTCTCCGGAGACGCAATCCCTCTTACCCACCCCCGCCAAGAAATTTTCTACCACTCCAAAACCCGGCCAGCGGGGCGCGGTGACGGGAGTCGCCGAAGAAAAAGCACATCCCGCCTCCGGCCGCCGCCTCCCTGGAGCCTCCGCGGCGCTCCGGACAGGGGCCGAGATCCAGGCCAAAAGGAGTCGCAAGCCCCGTGCACCCAGCACCTCCAAGAGCCAGGCCCGGAGAAAACGGAAGGTCACTTACTAGTGGGAGCTCTGCCAAAAGTTCCCTGCCATGGAACACAGCTTGCCCTGATAAAAAAGCACCAGCCGGCGGAGCGGAGCGCGGAGCGACCATAGACCCAACCCCCCCCGGTCCCCGCGCTCCTTGATCTGATGGACTCGGCTCCGCTCCGCGGCGGCGACGGAGAGAGGAAGATAGCACCCTATTCTCCTTGACGCCGGCCGGCAACACTCTGCTGTACAAACCAGTTCCTACGTATAGAAGTTCCGGCCCGCCCCGCGGTAGCGGAGGAAAGAGGCGGGGAGGAGATAGCCCTTGCGCACTCTGAAAAAGTAGTCGGGAACTGACTCTCACGAAGTCTCGCGGCAGTTGGAAGAGTATCGCGAGAGGTTTTCGTCATTTCCGGCCTAGAGCCCGCGCGACTCCGGCGGGTGGAAGCTCCGATTCACGGAGAAGGGGTGGGATGGGGAAACTGCGCCTTGTTCGGGTTAACGTTACTCCCATCTTACAGGCTTCCAAAGCAGCACAGTGGCTTTGTATTAAAGTATACGACTTCCTGACTTCTGTTCTTTCTCCTGTGTTTGGAAAGAGAAATAAAGTTAATTTTGGCCTCAAAGGGCTTCCCTTGTGGCTCAGCTGGTAACGGATCCAGCCGCAATGCGGGAGACCTGGGTTCGATCCCTGTGTTTGGAAGATCCGCTGGAGAAGGGAAAGGCTACCCACTCCAGTATTCTGGCCTGGAGAATTCTATGGACTGTATAGTCCATGGGATCGCAAACAGTCGGACACGACTGAGCGACTTTGACACTTTAAATTGGCCTCAAAACCTACCAAGCCAAATAGGTTCTTAATGGAGTTCTTTGGAATGAAGTGACTGCGAAACAATGCAAAAAGAGATTACGACAAATTACTAGAAGCTAGGAGATTCAGGTCCCTGCCTTCTGTAAACTTTCAGACAGTTTACCAGAATGCCACATAGAAATACTTCCTGTGTACAACCTGGTTTCTGCTTCCTACCCAGAACTCCAGTGTCTAAATGCCCAGCATCCCTCAGTTTTCTCAGTGGCCCTGCAAGTCAGGAGCATTAGCTTAGGCTTCATTAGTTCAAAGGTAAATCATCTTTGAGGGACTCCATAAATGTAGGTTGAATTGAAGGCTTGAACCAAAAACTAGTTTCCACTGTTTCCCCATCTATTTCCCATGAAGTGATGGAACCAGATGCCATGATCTTCGTTTTCTGAATGTTGAGCTTTAAGCCAACTTTTTCACTCTCCTCTTTCACTTTCATCAAGAGGCTTTTTAGTTCCTCTTCACTTTCTGCCATAAGGGTAGTGTCATCTGCATCTCTGAGGTTATTGATATTTCTCCTGGCAGTCTTGATTCCAGCTTATGCTTCTTCCAGCCCAGCGTTTCTCATGATGTACTCTGCATATAAGTTAAATAAGCAAGGTGACAATATACAACCTTGATGTACTCCTTTTCCTATTTGGAACCAGTCTGTTGTTCCATGTCCAGTTCGAACTGTTGCTTCCTGACCTGCATATAGGTTTCTCCACAGTCAAAGGCTTTGGCATAGTCAATAAAGCAGAAATAGATGTTCTTCTGGAACTCTCTTGCTTTTTCCACGATCCAGCAGATGTTGGCAATTTGATCTCTGGTTCCTCTGCGTTTTCTAAAACCAGCTTGAACATCAGGAAGTTCATGGTTCACGTACTACTGAAGCCTGGTTTGGAGAATTTTGAGCATTACTTTGCTAGCGTGTGAGATGAGTGCAATTGTGCAGTAGTTTGAGCATTCTTTGGTATTGCCTTTCTTTGGGATTGGAATGAAAACTGACCTTTTCCAGTCCTGTGGCCACTGCTGAGTTTTCCAAATTTGCTGGCATATTGAGTGCAGCACTTTCACAGCATCATCTTTCAGGATTTGAAATAGTTCAACTGGAATTCCATCACCTCCACTAGCTTTGTTCATAGTGATGCTTTCTAAGGCCCACTTGACTTCACTTTCCAGGATGTCTGGCTCTAGGTGAGTGATCACATCATCATGATTATCTTGGTTGTGAAGATCTTTTTTGTACAGTTCTTCTGGGTATTCTTGCCACCTCTTCTTAATATCTTCTGCTTCTGTTAGGCCCATACCATTTCTGTCCTTTATCGAGCCCATCTTTGCATGAAATATTCCCTTGGTATCTCTAATTTTCTTGAAGAGATCTCTAGTCTTTCCCATTCTGTTGTTTTCCTCTATTTCTTTGTGGTGATCGCTGAGGAAGGCTTTCTTATCTCTCCTTGCTATTCTTTGGAACTCTGCATTCAGATGCTTATATCTTTCCTTTTCTCCTTTGCCTTTCGCTTCTCTTGTAACAGCTATTTGTAAGGCCTCCTCAGACAGCCATTTTGCTGTTTTGCATTTCTTGTCTATGAAGATGGTCTTGATCCCTGTTTCCTGTACAATGTCATGAACCTCTGTCCATAGTTCATCAGGCACTCTATCAGATCTAGTTCCTTAAATCTATTTCTCACTTCCACTGTATAATCATAAGGGATTTGATTTAGGTCAAAATCAAATGGTGCAGATGGTGACTGCAGCCATGAAATTAAAAGACGCTTACTCCTTGGAAGAAAAGTTATGACCAACCTAGATAGTATATTGAAAAGCAGAGACATTACTTTGTCAACAAAGGTCTGTCGAGTCAAAGCTATGGTTTTTCCAGTGGTCATGTATGGATGTGAAAGTTGGACTGTGAAGAAAGCTGAGCACCAAAGAATTGATACTTTTGAACTGTGGTGTTGAAGAAGACTCTTGAGAGTCCCTTGGACTGCAGTGAGGTCCAACCTGTCCATCCTAAAGGAGATCAGTCCTGGGTTTTCATTGGAAGGACTGACATTGAAGCTGAAATCCAATACTTTGGCCACCTCTTGAGAAGAGTTGACTCATTGGAAAAGACTTCGATACTGGGAGGGATTGGGGGCAGGAAGAGAAGGGGACGACAGAGGATGAGATGGCTGGATGGCATCACTGACTCGATGGACATGAGTTTGAGTGAATTCCAGGAGTTGGTGATGGACAAGGAGGCCTGGTGTGTTGTGATTCATGGGATCGCAAAGAGTCTGACACGACTGAATGACTGAACTGAACTGAACTGAACTGAACTGAAAAACTAGTTTAAGATATCTCTGGTGGAATGCAGCAATTTACAAAAGCTGTTAAAATGTCTAAATACTACCGGGGTCCAGCCCCAGTGGATCCAGGGTGATTCGAAGGTGGGGGGACGGCGTCAGCGTCTTTGGAAAAATACATATTTAATTACAGATATAGAGAGAGATTAGAAACGGATAGTGTAGTAGGAGAATTAGTGGAGAAAAGAGGCTGAATTCAGCCAGAGAAACGGGAGCAAGAAAGAAGCGACATGGTGGAATCAGTCTTTCCGGAAACTGATCCGATTTCTTTATTTTTGGGTTTGCTTATATACCTTTTGTTACACATAGGGATGAATACAGAGTCACGCGGGGGGTCTTAGGGATGTTACATTATCTTCTGGCCATGAGTGAGACCTGCTGACATTCTATGATCCTTTCTGATAACCAAAAACCTTATTTCTTCCAAGGGTGTTTTCTCTTAACCCAGGCACCACCCTCCAGATAAAGTTGCATTCCTATAGGGTGAGGGTGTAGTGAGTTACAATCAAGAAAGGAATTTATTTAACCCAAGGTTAACAGGATTAATCTTAAAGGTTAATACTTATTTCTCCTATATGTTTAAAGGTTAATACTTATTTCTCCTATATTTTAGTTATATTCATTATACGGGCAGGGAATATGGAGATTTAGCAGCAAACATCAGCCCAACAAATGAAAATCCTTTTACCAATGTTCCCCTTAAGATCTATTTAGTCTTAAGATAGTGATAAAGTTACATTTTTACATAACAAAGACACAGTGATTTATAACAAAGCACAGTGATCTATTACAAAAGAGAAAATCCATTAACTCCAAAAGTCTAGTATTGCTAACATCAAAAACTACTATATTTCCTTTTCTATATTCCAAATACATTGATTAATATATTCCCAGGTGCCTAAGGATATGGAGGCCTGGCGGCAATCATTGACTCAATGATAAGAAAAAGCCCTATGCTAATTAAGACTCTCAAAATACTCTAAAACTCTCTGTGCTGTTTAGTGGCAGGAGTATGGATAATCCTGTCACACAAGCTAGTCTGTCAGAAGAGAGGTTTGACCTGAGACATCCTTGTCCCACCCAGAGCAGGGAATTAGCAGCAATTATTGACACAACAAATGAAAAACCCTTCACCAATATAATTCCTAACCAACCCACTATACTAATAATTTCTAACTCCCCAAAAGAATTTGCCTTTAGTAAGTCTAAAACATCTCATGCCTCTCAGGTTGGGAGGCTGTAAACAATCACATGTGGCCGGACGAACCTATACAGGTGGGCTAGATAACCTTCAGAGGAGTCCATAAGCTGAAACACTCTTATCACGCCCAGGAATTTTTATTGCCTCGGAGCTGCACGTTTACTCCTTCTCCGAGAGAAACGGTTATGGGGGAGAGCCCTCCATAAAGTCAGAGGTGTAGGCGAGAGCATAAAACAGACTCTGGATTTGGGGTAGATGCTCGGGAACAGGGGGTTTCCTGAGGCTTGATCACTCCTTTGCGTATGCCAAGCCTCCTTCCTCATGACCTTTGCCATGGGCGGAGTTCCTCACGCTGGCCCCCAACAAAATACCCCAGCTTATCTGGATGCAAAAGGTGATGAGCCATGTAAGTTTGCTGGCGGCTTTTTTTTTTTCCTCTGATACTTAAACTCCCTTTATAAGTTTAGGAATATTCTTTCTCAGTCCTTACTACACATATAATTTGAACTCACTGATATTAAATCAGTCTGAAGATTCCCAGTGAAGCAAAGTTACACAGCTCAAAACTCCCCTCCGGGTCCTCCCCACCATTCTATGCAAAATAAAGAACTCTCACAACAAAAGAAAAAAATTTTTACAGTACCTGGTGGCTCAGATGGTAAAGCGTCTGTCTACAATGCAGGAGACCCGGGTTCAGTCCCTGGGTCGGGAAGATCCTCTCCTGGAGAAGGAAATGGCAATCCACTCCAGTACTATTGCCTGAAAAATCCCATGGACAGTGGAGCCTGGTAGGCTACAGTCCATGGGGTTGCAAAGAGTCGGACACAACTGAGTGACTTCACTTACTTAAGGTTGATTATGCCCAGCTCCCAGATGGTCCCAGCCTCTGCCCGATCTCCAGAATTCCTTGCCCCAGCCATTTAAGAGATAACAACTCTGAACAAACTTGGAGAAGAACAGGCCACCTTAAGACAGTAGATTTCCACATATATGCCTGTATAATGGAGAAGGAAATGGCAACCCACTCCAGTGTTCTTGCCTGGAAAATCCCATGGACAGAGGAGCCTGGTAGGCTGCAGTTTGTGGGGTCTCGAAGAGTGGACACGACTGAGTGACTTCACTTTCACTTTTCACTTTCATGTATTGGAGAAGGAAATGGCAACCCACTCCAGTGTTCTTGCTTGGAGAATCCCTGGGATAGAGGAGCCTGGAGGGCTGCCATCTGTGGGGTTGCACAGAGTTGAACACGACAGAAGTGACTTAGCAGCAGCAGCAGCAGCCTGTAATATATTTACTCTTTTCTTGGGTTAGTGCAGTAGCTCACTAATCTGACTGCTGCCCCTTCTCGCCTCATTAAAGGTGATCTATTCCTGTAAAGTGCTGGTCTCCTTCTTTTTTCTGAACCTCGTCTTCTCTAACTCCCTTACCCTACACCCAGGACCAAGAAACGGAACATTCCCAAGAAGATCCTCCAGAACAAAAAAATGTCTAAATAATAAACATCCTAAGCCTAGCCAGCGTGAACCAATTATAGAAGCCTGTCTGAATTGTGATTTTAACTAAAAGTTTACACCAAGTTACTGTATTGTTTTTCTTAAGAAAGAAGGTATTTAAGGAAAGGAAATTTCTGAAATATGTAAATGGATGTCAGAAAGATCAAATTTGGCAAGGTGTGTGTTTTAGTTTACTATTGCTGCTATAACAAATGACCATAAACTTGGTGATGTGAAACAGCACACATTTATTATTTTACAGTTCCTGTGGTCAGAAGTCCTAACTTCATGGGTCTCTCATTGGGGCTAAAGTCACAGAGTCACCGGGACTGTGTTCCTGCCTAAAAGCTCTAGAGGAGAATTTTTTCTTGTCTTTTCCAACTTCTAAAGGTTGCCCACACACCTTAGCTCACAGCCCCCTTTCATTTTCAAAGCCAGCAATGGCCAATTGACTCACATAGCATCACTCTGACAGTGACTCTTCTGCCTCCCTTTTCTGCATTTAAAATACTCTGTGATTACTACGTTGGGTGCACCTGAATAAGCTGGATTCTTTATTTTAAATTCAACCTATTAGCAATCTCAACTCCATATTCAGACTCAATTTTCCTTTGCCCTGTAACTCAAGGTTTGATCGCTGGCCCACCCACTCACCTCCTATTGTGTGCCTGGTTCATAACGGGTTGAGGACCCTGGACCTAACTTATTCACAGGTGTTTGAGGATTAGAATGTGGACATCTTTGGATGGGATGCGCTATTCTGACTTCTGTAATGCCTTCCATTTATTCAATGGCTCTGGCTCACGGACTTAGGTATCTATCTAGGCTCTTCAACAGGTATGGTCTTAAAATGGAAGTGATGCCTCAGAGTGATATAGCTAAATAGCCCTGGCTCCTACTGATTCTTATAACTAACAAAAAACCTTTTGTAAAATGAATGCTTTGTGGTATTGAACGCTACCTTCTCCAGAATCTTATACATTGACTTCCCCCCAATGCCGTTTTAGAGAAGTCTCTCAGAGCTATCTGAGATGCTCCCTCCTAGGCTGCAGTCCTCATTTTGTCCCCAGTAAAACTTAACTTGCCACTCTCAAGTTGTACATCTTTTTTAGTCAACAGTTATTGCGACCACAAAGGGACCCAGAGTGGACTTCCTTCCTTCAGCTGGACTCCACGAGGAACCGGAGCTTTGGTACCAGCAGCGGCCCCTTGTGCCCATTCTTGGGGAGTGCAGATGAATTTGCAGTGCGACTCCTGGCTGGTGAAATTCTGGTTTGGTTTGGTTTGAGTGTGCAGACATCTGGTACATACTGCTCGAGCTAATATGGAAATTGCTTATTATAAGGTTCCACACTCCACCTGGGAACCCCTTGGAAAAACAGATTTTTTTTTTGACTGGTCAATCTATAGCTATGACAAGAAAAACGGCCTAAAATATTAGATCTTTATTGACAATAGGATAGGAAAATGGACTAAAGTTCCCTTATGTCTAGGACTTCCTTCTGTAATTAACAGCCTGGGGCTGATCAAACTAAGACCCTCACTTCCCTAGAGGGACAATCCCTGCTGGGACCAATCTGCCCTTGTTATAAGGACCAACTTGAGCACTGTCTGGTCTAAATTCTGGCTATAAAACTATGATCAGAGAAAAATATTATTTTTGACAATGTGGTCACAATATTCTTTAGACTCCAGAAAAAGCTTGAAGAAAAAAATTATCTTTTTAAGAATACTTGCCCTGAGGAAATAATTCCGCCTGGAATGTGGGAGTCCCAGGTTTGATCCCTGGGTCGGGAAGATCCCCTAGAGAAGGAAATGGCAACCCACTCCAGTACTCTTGCCTGGAGAATCCCATGGAGGGAGGAGCTGGTAGGCTACAGACCATGAGGTCGCAAAGAGTTGGACACCACTGAGCAACTTCACTTTCGCTTTCACTTACTAAGTAGTCCTCCAGTAATAATTTGGCTTTTCACATGGATTTGCCTATAGAAACATAATACTCTGAGTAGTGAACAAAAGTATTTGGTCAATTTGGCAATTATTATTATCCTCATAGATTAACACATTTATACTGGCTTTTTAACATATGAACTTCTGTGTGTTTGGTTAATGTGTGTCCACACCTAAGAGATGGTCTAGACTTGGTAGACTGGCAGCTCAGGGTTCTGAACCTGTGAGAATAAAAGCCAGATTGTAAAACTCTGAAGAAATCCATCTGTCTCAGTAATCTTCCCAAATGATTGAAATCTGACTTTAATGTATTTTTCAAACTCATACTCAGAATGGATCTCACAGTCTGGCTGTGGACTGAAAGGCTCTCCTGATTGCTCCCATCACATCCTTTACTCCTGGAACACTGGCTAATTTCCTTCAATGAATGAATCTTTTCATTCATTCTTTTTTCAAATTTGTGTGTTTTAATTAGACTCCTTTGATTACTAATGTTCCTTTCAGAAATGTACAGTTCACTATACAAAGAAACATGAATTGACAATAGAACCGTAACTAGAAAACTATGCAAGGTTGAGGCATACTTCTTTTTTAATTATCTTTTTAAACTAGGTTTCATTTTAGACTTGCTTAAAAAGTTGAAATATAGGTGATTTACAATGTTATGTTAATTTGTGCTGTACAGCAGAGTGATTTAGTTATACATATACATTAATTCAGTTCAGTTCAGTTCAGTCACTCAGTCGTGTCCGACTCTGTGCGACCCCATGAATCGCAGCACGCCAGGCCTCCCTGTTCATCACCAACTCCCGGACTTCACTCAGACTCACGTCCATCAAGTCAGTGGTGCCATCCAGCCATCTCATCCTCTGTCATCCCCTTCTCCTTCTGCCCCTGATCTCTCCCAGCATCAGAGTCTTTTCCAATGAGTCAACTCTTTACATGAGGTGGCCAAATTGCTGGAGTTTCAGTTTCAGCATCATTCCCTCCAAAGAAATCCCAGGGCATACCTTCTTTTTTAAAAATACTTTTCCATTATGGTTTATTATAGGATACTGAATGTATTTCCCTCTGCTATACAGTAGGATCATGTTGTTTATCTACTCTATATGTAATAGCTTAGAGCTGCTAACCCCAACCTCCCACTATATCTTCCTCCCCAGCTCCATCCCCCTTGGCAACAGTCTGTCTCTATGTCTGTGAATCTGTTTCATAGATAGGTTCATTTGTGTTATTTTAGATTCCACATATAAGTGATATCATATGGTATTTGTCTTTCTCTGACTTACTTCACTTAACATGATAATCTCTAGTTGCAACCATGTTGCTGCAGATATTTTATTCTTTTTATGGCTGAGTAGTACTCTGTTGTAAATCTGGATCACATCTTCTTTCTCCATTCATCTGTTGATGGACATTAAGGTTGTTTCCGCATCTTGGCTATTGTGAATACTGCTGCTATGAACATAGGAATGCCTGTATCTTTTTAAATTATAGTTTTGTCTGGATATATGCCAATGAGTGGGATTGCTGGGTCATATGGTAATTCTATTTTCAGTTTTCTGAGGAACCTCTATACTGTTTTTCATCGTGGCTTCACCAACTTACATTCCCACCAACAGTGTAGGAGGGTTCCCTTTTCTTCACACCCTCTCCAGCATATTTTATTTGTAGACATTTTAATGATGGCCATTCTGACTGGTGTGAGGTGGTACTTCATTGCAGTAGTTTCTCTAATAATTAGCAAACTTGAGCATCTTTTCATGGAGGCTTACTTCTTTCTTATGTTTTCTTGTTTCCAGCTAGCCTGTGTATTCCCTCCATTCTCTGTCTACTTCATAGTCTCTGCTCACTGTAACTAACTTTTGTGCTCTTCAGCTTTTCTTTATATCGTGAACTTTGAACTTAGCTTCCACTCTATTTCATTACCATTTCTATTCTGGTTTATTCATATGCGTAGAGGTCACACACAAAAAATATTTTCCAGGGATTCTGCACCGCACAGCTAGGGGCAGTCCTGATTAGAATTACCACGACTGGCTAAGAGCATGATCCTTAACCTTGACTGGTTTAGAGTTTACCTGTGGCGGGGATGGGGATCGGGAGGGTTCCTAAAACATTGTATTTCTCAAGCTTTACTTCCAGACCAAAAGCTTCTGTAGAACTAATGTACATATACATGTATTTATATGACTGTATATGTATTTAAGGTTGAACAAGGGAAAACTGTGGAAGCATATGCACCCAAAGTTATAATGGGATTAGTGAGATAGAACAAGGCTGCTGCTAAGATATGGATTCTTGGGCAAAAATTTTTGTGGGCTCTCTTTCTGTATTAACATTCTGAATAAAAAATGTACTCCACTGGAGACTATAAAGTTAAAAACAAAAAGAACTGTAGAAACATTGTACTCTGGTTTGTACATCCGTTTTTCATAAGAATGTAGGCTAACAATTCTGAATATGCTTTGCATGTATGCTGAGGTTGAACAAATAAGTAAATGGATAATAGCTCACGGGAGCCAGATTTCTTACTATCAGATAAAGAAGTTACAAATAATCAACGGAGAAAGGATAGACTGAACTCTATGGTAATGAATTAGAGTTAGCAATCAGAGAATTAACTCTGTTTAGTTCATTATATACACAAACAGATATAAAATAATCATAGATATGTTTGTACACAGGTATTAGTATACATATATATATTTCCTAGTTCTACCTGCTGAGAGAAGCTAGGAGAAGTGACACCTCAATTGCAAGAAGCACACTCACAGCAGATCTTAGTTTCCAAATACTATTCTCCAATAAAAGGAACCCAGGATCCTTGGAGAAATAGCCAGTTATAAGGTTGGGGAGGGAAAATGCAAGATGGTCCTAATTCATACTACCAGTAACGAAGGAAGTGAGCAAAAATGAAAAAAAAGGAAGGAAATGTATCAAAAGGACACAGGAGTCAACTTGAAAAAAGACCCCAATAGTCTAAGGTGGAAAGGCTTGAGCAATGGCAACAACAAAATAGTGTACTATTGTAGCCCCCAAAATAAAATAAATATACCTGAATCCATATTGATACAAATATGTATTTGAATAAATAAATGGGTAAAAAGAGATAAATCCTCCTTACTGAAGAATTTCAAACAATACATGCACATACTTTCCACTATTTATAAGATGGAACTTTTGGGGTTATTTTGACCTCCATGGAATATTTGGCAATATCTGCAGACATTTTTGCTTGTCACAACTATGAGGTGGGTGCTAAGGGCATCTATTAGGTAGAGGCCAGGGATGTTGTTAAATATCCTGCAATGCTGTATGTGCAACAACACTGAATTATCCATCCCAAAGTGCCAGTAGTGCCAAGTCTGAGAAACTTCTGTCTGTGATATATGTGGTGAGACGGGTGTGTTATGATTATGAGAACAAGGCAGTCAGGCTAGAATGACAAAACTAAAAGACAAGGGAAAAAAACTGGTTCGTTGTGGAAATAACCCACCCTCAAAAAACTGCCTCCAGACTTCCTGTTACGTGGAAATAATGTCTCTTTATTGTTTAAACAACTTTCAGTTGCCATTTCTAATATCCACAGACAAGATCATCCTAATTGACAAGGAGAGAGAAGAAGGATTGGGACAAAATATGGTAAGCACATTCTATAAGCACAGAGTGTCCCAGGGCAAGAGGAAATGGCCAACCCTGGTACTGACTCTCTGAAGTGTTATTTACTCTGGGAAGCTCTCCAAAATAAGTTCTGTTGTTGAAATTCTCAGCTAGACACTTCCATCACATTAAACCACACTGATTTTATTTGTTCTTCTCAGAAAATTGAATAAAAACTATTTGTGAGTTGAAATTAGGAAGCATAAATTATACTTTTTATATATTCTTTGAGTAAACAGCCTCAAAACTTTTCTTTTCAAAGACTTTAAAATGCTGAAAAGGGGAGAAATAGCATGATCTCTTTAAATTTGCAACTTAGAAAAATGGTTGGAACTCATCTTTGTTGTTATTCAGTCGCTAAGTCGTGTCTGACTTTTTGCAACCTCATGGACGTCAGCATGCCAGGCTTCCCTGTCCTTCACTATCTCCTGGAGTTTGCTCAAACTTATGTCCATTGAGTTGCTGATGCCATCCAATCATCTCATCCTCTGGAACTGAACTTGAAAAATGATTTTTGTGTTCATTATAAAACAATGGATAAATGGGGATAGGAAAAAATGGAGAAAGAAAAACGTTACTGAATTTTACTTTTTCTTTTTTCTCTCTAATGTGATACAAGGGAGGAAATCATGGAATACAGAGCATAGTGAAAAACTTTAAATGATCTTATAGGAGCTATTTATTATTAAGAGATGATTAAGGCAACACTGGGGGCAAGAGATTCAGGGATCCATGGCCAATAAGAGAAATGCCTTGTATAATTTGATTTAAAAGTTTTCCTTGTGATAAATCATAGTGGGAAAGAATATAAAATATATTTATATAAATAAATAAAAATATAAACAAATATTGAATATATATAAGAATAAATATAATATATAATAAATATAATATAAATAAGAATATATATAGGTGTATGTATATAGGGCTTCCTTGGTGGCGCAGACAGTAAAGCCTCTACCTGCAATGCAAGAGACCCAAGTTCGATACCTGAGTCAGAAAGATCCCCTGGAGAAGGGAATGGCTATGAACACCAGTATTCTTGTCTGGAGAATGCCATGGACAGAGGAACCTGGTGGGCTACAGTCCGTGCTACAGTCCAAAAAGTCTGACACAACTGAGTGACTAACACACACATATATATATACATGTATTGTGTTTGTTCAGTAGAAATTAACACAATATTGTAAAATACTTGAATTTGGTGAGTTCATACTCTAACACTATCTCTCATTACACATTGTACATTTAATAATGATTAGAAACATTTTTAATATGAGCTGTCTTCTAAATGAACATTTTTTAATACAGAAATCCTTATTTAGTGCTTGCTTCAGCAGCATATATACTAAAATTGGAATGATATAGAGATTAGCATGGCCCCTGTGCAAGGATAACATGAAAATTTGTGAATATTCACATTAAAAAAAAATCCCATTCAACTGCTGGGTAATCAATTCTTGATCTTCTATCTCGTGACTCAAATTCAGCTACCCAAAACTATAGTTAATAATAATTACATGTATATATTTTACTTAATCCTATTGACATGCCTATTAAGTGGTATTATTAGGCTCTTTTTATGGATAAGCAAATAGGCTGAAAAGTTAAACAACCAGCTCAGGTCTACAAGTGTAGTATGGTGGAGCCAGAATGCAACACCAGTCTGCGTGTCTAGAGTGGGTATGACTTCTGTATTATATAAATAGTGCCAAGAAGGGACAACCAAGTAATTGTCAACACTGAACATATTAAGGACCAGCAAATATCACACTCCCACAGGCCCTCACACAGTACTGAACACTTTACTAATGATTCCTCAATAAATACTTATGATTAATTTTTAAATGTCCTTGTTGAAACAGAACTATACTGTTCATGAATAGTGGGCAGAGCACTGAATAGAACAATAGACCCAGATGTTAACAAGGGCTCTTCTATTAACTAACTATGTGGCCTTGGACAAATTACTTGTCGGAGGCTCAGCTTTAGAGTCAGAATAATGGTTCTTGATGGTCAGTTGTCACGGTTGGTGAGCAGTAGCCGAGCCAAGATGCTACGGAATCTTCTATCTCTCCATTAGATTACTAAGAGGACCATAAGTACTGCTTTATGCAGGCAGTTTGAAAATAAGCTTCCAGCAAAACAAAAGCTGTTTCGGGAGGATAATGGAATTCCAGTGCATCTGAAGGGTAGGTTAGGTGACGCTTCCTATATAGAACCACCATGGTTCTTGCAGTTGGTGAAACAGCAGATGCCGTATATCAGCTGGCTGTGGTTTCATTTCCCAAAAAGCAGGACTGACTTCAGTTTATCTTCCCAGCAATCAGTTCCTTCAATTCCATTTATCTCTGTGTGGACCAGTAAATCTGATAGCAACTGAGTTCTTTGAGTCAGTATTTATTGACTTGTTCTAACTGCCATCAATAAAGCAGTCTTTACCATGAAAAAAACAAGTCAGAATAACAATACCAGCTGGGCCTGCTTTCCAATGTTGGACAACATATGGAGGTGATCTTTGGAAAACATGATTTGTTGAACAAATGAAAGGCTTTACAGTCTCAAATTCTAAGCTCAAGAAGTCCATTTAACCTCTGCTATACTGACTGAATTGATTATGGTGTAAACCTAGCTCAACAGCCCACCGTAAGTCTGGCTGATAACTTCATCCTTTCATTGGATTCTACTTCTCTGAACCTATTTTTGGCATTTATCATTTGATTCCATATCTCTTTCACCCAAACCAATCAGTTTCCAAAGTAATTTTCTGGCACCAAAGAGAAGAAAGTATGCTGCCCAGATCACAGGGGCAAACTGTTCAAAAGGCCACAGGAAACTTCTGTCCCTTCTTCTTACCCCAGTTGCATTAATCATATTTAAAATTTTTCTGTATGACATTTTGACATCTTAAATAATCTTAGTGGCTGGGTAGAGACTGCTCCAGCAGGGCTAGCTAATTCTTAGGGAGTGCAAAGGATCCAACAAGATGTATGCCCTTGATATAAACTAAGGAATCCAGAGCCATCATACCTTTGCTATCTGGCCCATATTCCTGTGCCTTAATCACCACGGGGTTAGGTGCCAGGCAATAAGGGCCACCCCATCATAGGAACAGAATAAAGGGACAAAGTATAGCAATTCAATAAGTAATCCCACTAGGGAAACATAAGTAAAGAAAAATGTATGGGATGGGACTTCCCTGGTGGTCCAGTGGCTAAGACTCTGAACTCCCAAAGCAGAAAGCCTAGGTTTGATCCCTGTTTAGGGAAGTAGATCTTACATACCATCACTAAGAGTTTGCATGCTGCAACTAAAGATTCCACATGCTGCAACTGAAGATCTATAATATGTGCTGGAACTAAGACTCAGCACAGCCAAATAGGTAAATAAGTAAATATTATTTTTGAAAAAGAAAAAATGTATGATAGACCCTCGTAAGTTAAGGATCACTCAAGAAAGCATGTTTGCTTAACAAAACCATGCCAGGGAGCCATAAGTCATGACCCAGAGCAATAAAACAATGGTGGAGTGGGATGATTTGGGAGAATGGCATTGAAACATGTATAATATCATATAAGAAATGAATCGCCAGTCTAGGTTCGATGCAGGATACAGGATGCTTGGGGCTGGTGCACTGGGATGACCCAGACGGATGGTATGGGAAGGGAGGTGGGAGGGGGGTTCAGGATTGGGAACACGTGTACACCCGTGGTAGATTCATATTGATGTATGGCAAAACCAATATAATATTGTAAAGTAAAATAATAATAATAATAATAAAATAAAATAGAAAGCAAATGAAGGAAATAAAAAATCCTCCACGGAAATTCCCTGGTTGTCCCTTGGTTAGGACTCCATGTTTTTACTGCCAAGGGCATGGATTCAGTCCCTGATCAGGGAGCTAGGAACCTGCAAGCCTGTGCCGCAGTCAAAAAATAAAAAAATAAAATAAAACAATGATGGAATGAGACCCATATCCTGCCCAGCAAGGGCAGTAAGTTAATGATTCCTAGGGACATGCTCCTCTGCATACACTAAAAACAAAAATATAAGGAGAAGGTGACATTATATTGAAACCTGAGATGATTTACCATATTTTAGTATATGTCACCACTTTTTTGCTTATTTTGATTGTGCCATGACAATCCCATTTTGACCATGTAGGGACAAGAAAACTTCCCCACCTGATGTGGAGGGGGAACTAATGATGGAGCTTGACATCTACTTAAGAATGAGTAAGCTGGTCTTCTCCACCTCCTCACTTTTCCTTTGACTATAAAACTGTAGCCTACTAAGCTCTTGGGCAGCACTCCCTCACCTGCCTGCTTATAAATCTCACATGCTTTCCTACACTTCTAAACTTTTCCTTACCTGTCACTGCCTCTTGCTGAATTCTTTCTGTGCCAACGCAGAAAAGCCTATTCTCGGCTGCGTCCTGAAATGCTTTCTCCCATTTCAGCTATAACCTAAAACTCAAGGACACTCTTCAAACTAGCCATTCCTAAATTGTTCATGCTGCCCGACCTTACCTTTCCCATAGGAACCCTAATAAAATATCTGGCCTAAACATATTGCACACTCCTGCCTTTGCTTCATGATCAAAATCTGGTGTTTGTTCTGTGGCTGTGTGATGAGCTGTCCCTTTTGTTTCTAGGGGAACTGTGAGAAATGTTAAACTTTTCTTGCAGTGGCACTGATCTCTCTGTGTTGTCACTCAGTCCCCTTTATAAATAAGACTTACTCGCAGAACACAGACCAGCAGGTCTTTTCAAAGCTAAAGTAGCTTAAGAGGGAGAAGAGTACTGAGTATTATCAAATAATGACTTGCCCTTCAGGGCAAGCTTATCAGGATGTACTTATTTTATGATTTGAATTCATTTACTTGAGAGTCCCTTGGACTGCAAGGAGATCCAACCAGTCCATCCTAAAGGAGATCAGTCCTGGGTGTTCATTCGAAGGACTGAGGCTGAAGCTGAAACTCCAATACTTTGGCCACCTCATGCGAAGAGTTGACTCATTGGAAAAGACCCTGATGCTGGGAGGGATTGGGGGCAGGAGGAGAACGGGACGACAGAGGATGAGATGGCTGGATGGTATCACCGACTCGATGGACATGAGTTTGAGTGAACTCCGGGAGTTGGTGATGGACAGGGAGGCCTGGTGTGCTGCGATTCAGGGGGTCGCAAAGAGTCGGACACGACTGAGCGACTGTACTGAACTGAACTGAATTCCTTTACTTGGCAAATCTTGATCTATGTTTAAAAAAAACCAAAACAGTGGATAGCTCAAATGTGTGTGTTAGTTGCTCAGTTGTGTCCAACTCTGCGATCCCATGGACCGTAGCCTACCAGGCTCCTCTGTCCATGGAATTCTCCAAGCAAGAATACTTGAGTGGGTAGCCATTCCCTTCTCCAGGAGATCTTCCAGACCTAGGGACTAAGCCCTGGTTTCCTGCATTGCAGCAGATTTTCTACTGTCTGAGCCACCAGGGAAGCCCCTAGTTCACATGAGTGAAATTCAAAATATTTCTTTGTGAGAAGGGAAAATGAGACTTGGTGTAAATTAACCCCATCATTCTTTTTGTTTGTTTCTAATCATTGGACTGCTTGAATACTCATCTCCCTTTTTATTCACCTTATTTATTCTTTGTCTTCTTTGAGTTTTCTTCCTTGAGACTAAAATGATAGAGTTTGTTTAAAACTTAAAGACAGAGTTCTGTCTTCAGTATGGAAAATATACTGAACATCAGTCCATTTGGGCTTCTGTAACAAAATACCATAAACTGGGTGGCCTAAAAACAACAAACATTTATTTCTTGCAGTTCTAGAATCTGAGAAGTCCATGATCAAGACTACAGACAAAATTATGTCTGTTGAGAACCCTTTTCTTGGGTCATAGGCAGTTTTTCTCTGTGTCGTCATATGGCAGAAGGGGAAAGTGGTCTCTGGAGTGTCTTTTATAAGAGCACCAGCCCCATTCAGGAGAGCTCCACCCTCATGACCTACCACCTTCTTAAGGCTCCACCCATCACATTGGACCCTAGGTTTCAATATACTAGTTCTGGAGGAGACAAAGATACAGACCTTAGCACTAAATACAAGAAAGTCGGTTAATTTGCCCACAGAATACATTAAAGAAGATCTCTTCAATCATCCCTAGAGACCCTAAGAGGGAACCATCCCCCATCTAGTTTTTATCTCCTTTGTCCTGTTTTCCTTTCCTGTCCTTTATGAGGTGATCAATGGAAAGGTTGTTCAGAGGCAGAATCTTTGCTGCAGCTGCTCTTGATACTTGATCCTTTTTTCATTAATTCAACCAACTGGAAATAAAGCTTACTAAGGCCAGATGCCTTGTCTGTGTTGTTCACTTCTGTATCCTTACTTGGCACATCGATACACAGCGGGCGCTCAACAAATACTTGTTAAATGAACGAACCATTATTTTACTGAACTTCTGTGTGCCGGGTACCGCTCCAGGAGCTGAGAAAAGGGAGGTAAGGACCGCATTGCGGTTCCTGTGGAGGCCCACACTAGAGAACATAAACAGACGCGCCAAGTGTTCTGCCTAATGGAGGGAAGGAACGCCGGGCTGAGACCTGCGCCAGGCGGCGCTGGGTGGCGTGCGCGTCTGGCGGGTCTGGCCTGGCTCTCCTCTGGCTCCCGCGGCGCGGACCGATCTGCAGCAACAGACCCGGGAGCTGTTTGAATGCCAGATGATTCCTCCCGACGGACTAGCCCCCGGGCGTTCCTATCTCGTTCCCAGACGCTTCCCTGTGCTCCGGGGTTGGGCAGCACACACCTGTCTTCCCAGCGTCGGCCCAGCTGCGGCTCAGGCCTGCGAGACTCCAGGGAGCGATACGCCCCCATCCGCCGGCTGCGGGCCAGAACAGCAGCGGGGCCGCAACAGTCTCCAAATTCTTCAGAGACTTCACCTGCCCCAGCCGGGGGAAGTGTGAGGGGCGCAGCCTATGGGGCAGATCCTGCATCTTTCCCCGACGAGAACCGGGTGTATGTGTGGGGAGGGGGGGTGGAGGTGGGGGGGGAGGTGGTTGCAAGAGGTGCTTTCACTTTGGTTCGGGCAAGGTCAGATTGGCGGCTGTGTTGTTTCCTCTCCCAGCCAGGTTTAGCTGGAGCCAGGGAAACTCTCAGTGCTCAGAGACTTGAAATTCCTTCTGTGTCTTAAACCCTGAAACAGCCGCAATAGCTCTGGAGATGGGAGCGCGGCTGCCGCCTTGGAGCCGGTAGGGCGACAGTAAACGGCAGTAGAAGCAGCGGAAAGCTGGGCAGTGTGCGAGTATCCCTCTCCTCCCAGCTTTTTGCCAACGTGCCCATCCTGGGACACTCGGGAATCTACTAATCAACTTTTATTTAAGCAAAGAGCTCTGAAGCTCGATTACCTCTGCCTGACAACCCCAAACACTGTCAGCTGCCACCGTAGTGTAGTGAATTTGGGGGTGAGGGTGGGAGGCAGGATTACTAGAAGAAGAGTTAAACTTATACGGGAAATATTATTGCATCTGTATCCTCCTGCTCCGTGTCTTCCTTGACGATAAGGCAAGACTTCATCTGACAATTTCAACATTTTCACCTACAAACATTTCCAAAAGTAGTCTTCCTTCTTGTTAAGCATGCTTTCTTGTGTTTTCCAATACACAGACTCACGCTGGCTACCCACTACGGGCACAGGAAACCACTCACTACCTTTCACAATCAGTTTCACCGATTTTCTGTATTTTTCCTTAGGATATGAATACATATTATTGACTATGGGTTTATTCAGCTGTAGTTGTAATTCTTTGACTAAGTGGAAATAATTTTACACATTCAAACTTTTTTTTTTTTAAGTGAACAATAACCATGATAGAAATGGCCATTGGAGTCGTCCTGGTCTTTCCACAGGCAGCACCAAGCCTTTGACTTTGGTCCATTTTTTCCCTAAGTTTCAAAACCTAGATCTGACTCCAGACATGCAGGTAGAATTGTACAACCTTTTTCTGTGCGAGATCACACCTTTGTAATGGTCACGAAGCTCTCCAGATTTTTTGAAAACCATCTATGTCACAGTTACCTTGCAGTGTTCCTGAAAACGTGGGGAAAGATCACATTTGAAGGGCCTGCGTGGGCTTAGCATGATGCGTATCAAGCATCAGTAGAGTTGCCGCACAGTAAGTGCTCATTACCTGTCACGGACAGTGATGAGAGACTTAGGATGCTCAGGCCAAAAGGCTCGTTATTCTAACTGGCTGACAAATGTGAGCTCCTCCTTCTCTTTTATTATCATTTATGTCTTTATCAGTAAAGAGCATTTAAAGGAATTATTATAAAAGGCTTCCTGCCTTGGGAGTCTCACGCCAGCCCAGTACAGTCATGGCTGCACCGGCCTCGCTCCGATTTTGGTACCCACGTACCCTCCCCCGCCCCAGCCCCCAACCTCCTTCAGCTTTCCTTGAGCTGCACAGCCTTGGGGCCCCAAGGCCCGGCTTGCTTTGCCCTGCATTCTGCAGGTTAGCGGCGCTTGAGGCTGGGGAGAAAGTGGGGCCCGGGCGCGGAGCAGGACGCGGGTCCTGAGCATCTGGCAAAGTTCAGGCAGGGAGCGGACCGGGCCAGCAAGACCAGCCGCCCTGCTCCGCCCGCCCTCTGCCCGCAGCTCCAGGAACCCGGCACTTTGTAGTCACGCGTCCTGCTTTCCAGGAGCTTGTAGTTACCCGGCCCCACCGTGACGCAGGCCCACCACCAAGAAGGTGTGAGGGCGGCATGAGACATCCACGGGAAGAGAGAGGCATAGGTCCCACGAGGTCTAGGGGGAGCTTTTTCTCTCCGTCTGCACAGGAAAACAGTCTGGCTAGCCAGTGGGGCCAATCCCAGGAGGAGAGTCAAAGGAATCCAGCGCCCCGACGTTTCCAAGTCCCCGAGGAGACCCGGGCCCTCCTCCCCGGGGCGCCGGCCGTAGGGCAGAGGCCAGACCTCGCGCTCTTCTGCGCCTGAGTCCGGCTGTCTCGTGGAGCTCTTTGGGTCACCAGCGCTTGGGACGTCCTTCCTCGGTGGCAGGGGGCAGGCCTCCGCCGAACCCTCAAAGATCCCCAACGTTGCTCTTTCTGCCTGGGCTTCCTTCCTCCGTTTTCTGCAACGCCGGAGGTCAGCTTTTCCAGGGGGCTGAAGGACCACATGGGGATTCCTTTCTCACTTCTGTTTGTCACATGTGTGGAGCTTTCTGCACCTGAACGTCACTTTGATGGATAGAGTAAAATCTCATGCCCTGAGCAATCAATCATTTCTTGTTGAAGATGACCCATTTAGTCACCGGAAATTCGGCTAAATGCATTGCTCCAGAAAGAAAAATCTTTTTAAGATTCCAGCATTCATCACAAGGTTTGTTATCTCCAGAATGTAGAATTGACTGTTTGAATGTATTAATATTTTCTAAGAGTTGCAATTTTGTCACAAGTTTGTAACCAGTTTTTAAAAGAACCAACCAATGCTTAAAGGTAAATTAGTTGCAAAGCACAGGAGGGGAAATATTAGTTAGAAAAATTAGTTAAAACAGCAAATATAAACTGGTCCCCCTTTATAAATCTTCTCCCAGCAATTTTCTTTCTTCTATTTCAAATTTCTTGCCCAAATTGCAAGAAGAAGCAGCAAAGCAAAATACCCACATCTCACATTTAGATTACAGATATTGTCAACTTATTCAAACACCCCACATTTCTTTATCCTTTGATATGGAATCTAACTGCCTGTGTTTAAAAAGCTGGGCAGAAACTTTCCTTAGGGTGGTACTTTCCAATGGTTGAAACATGGGTTCTTTAAAATTTATATATTTAAGCTAAACCTTCCTTGATCTTCTCACATGGAACAATTCTACTGAGCAAAACAGAAAGTACTGTCTAATTCAAAATGTGTTTTGAAAGAATAAGTTTACCATGCTGAGAATAAAAGGTCTTTCCTCTTCTAAGTAACACCATGTTCTGCAAATACCTTCTTTTAAAATGAATATTTCAGTTAGACTGATCCAAATATCTTTAGTCTTAAATTTATTTGGTAATAAACTTATTAATAAATTGATAATCTTAATTTTCATTTTCTCCCATGTTTATTGTCTTGGGTGCTGAGAATAGGTTAGTGCTTTGAATAAATCACAACCATCCTTAGTTCACAGATTTTTTTTCAGCTTGGAAGAGGGTGTAACTTTCTTCCTGAGATCAAACAATATTTACTCTTCTTTTTCATATGTTACCTCCTTGGCCTTCCATTCTAATAACAATAAGCCTTGAAAATTCATTCTTCATTATATAGACAGTATGAAAGAGGTAAGAATGGTTTCAGAGGTCAAATTCAGTATACACATATTAAATTTACTTTCTCTGTAAATATTATGTGGAGTTTAGTAAATTCTCCATCTTCATCATCTTCATTATGTAAAATATTCAGAATTAGAATTTTGAGGGTAATACCATCCAGCCGTTAAACAAGAATAATTCAAAAAACAATTTTGGATATCTGGGTAATTTAGTCTTGACTGAGTAGCTATGGTTCCTTAAAATGGAATAAAATTCAAGAAAATGTAGCTTGTATCGTCAGTATTCTTATTACTAAATAAACATTTGCTCACTTTTTATAACTCTTTAGATATTTCAGTTGTTTTCAAGTTAAGCCTTTCTTTTTTTTTTCTCTTAAACATACCAAGATCTTGAGGTGTTACAGAGAGATATTATTGGATATAATAACCTTCCCCGAATTTATGCCTGCTGTTTCATGTCTTTAAAGTGACTTTGCATGGGGTTCCCCCATTTTTGGTATAATTTATATGTTATAATGAGAAAGGAAGTATCTCTTTTGGACCATAAAATATTGAGACCAAAGAAGATTTGGTGTACCTAGAGTAGAGGAACATCATGAGAAATGCTGGGCTGGAATAAGCACAAGCTGGAATCAAGATTACGGGGAGAAATATCAATAGCCTCAGATATGCAAATGACACCACCCTTAGTGCAGAAAGTGAAGAAGAATTAAAGAGCCTCTTGATGAAAATGAAAGAGGAGAGTGAAAAAGTTGGCTTAAAGATGTTGGCTCAACATTCAGAAAACTAAGATCATGGCATCCGGTCCCATCACTTCATGGCAAATAGATGGGGAAACAGTAGAAACAATGGCTGACTTTATTTTTCTGGGTTCCAAAATCACTGCAGATGGTGACTGCAGCCATGAAATTAAAAGATGCTTGCCCCTTGGAAGGAAAGTTATGACCAACCTAGACAGCATATTAAAAAGTAGAGACATTACTTTGCCAACAAAGGTCCATCTAGTCAAGGCTATGGTTTTTCCAGTGGTCATGTATGGATGTGAGAGTTGGACTATAAAGAAAGCTGAGTGCTGAAGAATTGATGCTTTTGAACTGTGGTGTTGGAGAAGACTCTTGAGAGTCCCTTGGACTACAGGGATATCCAACCAGTCCATCCTAAAGGAGATCAGTCCTGGGTGTTCATTGGAAGGACTGATGTTAAACCTGAAACTCCAATACTTTGGCCACCTGATGCAAAGAGCTGACTCATTTGAAAAGAGCCTGATGCTGGGAAAGATTGAGGGCAGGAGGAGAAGGGGATGACAGAGGATGAGATGGTTGGATGGCATCACCAGCTCAATGGACATGGGTTTGGGTAGACTCCGGCAGGTGGTAATGGACAGGGAGGCCTGGTGTGCTGCGGTTCATGGGGTCACAGAGTCGGACACAACTGAGTGACTGAACTAAACTGAACTGAGAGTAGAGAAATGAAGAAGGGAACATAAGAACCTGTATCTCTCAGATGGCCACCTGTTGCAGTAAGTATAAATTCAAGATATCTTGTAGGATTTTATTTAATTCAGTAACCTAGAACCTAGAAGAGACCTATTTGCTTCATTACACACACACACACGCATGTACAGATTTTACTTTATAAAGGTATATGAAGGTTGGAACCTGGAATCCCTAGATGTCCCTTTGGTTCTGAGATCCTCGGCTTCATGAACCACAATACAAATGGTTTTTAGGAGTTGCCTAGTAAACAAGTAATGACAATGTTTTTGTAAAGCTGTGTTAAAGGTTGGGAATTCAGCAAGATTTGGGAGAAAACTGCTTCCCTGGTGGCTCAGAGGGTAAAGTGCCTGCCTGCAATGTGGGAGACCTGGGTTTGATCCCTGGGTCGGGAAGTTCCCTGGAGAAGGAAATGGCAACCCACTCCAGTGTTCTTGCCTGGAGAACCTCATGGATGGAGGAGCTTGGTGGGCTACAGTCCATGGGGTCGCAAAGAGTCGGACACGACTGAGTGAGCTCACTTCACTTTTTCTACTTCAGAGGAAATGATGAATTCAAACTAGCTCATAAACTCTCTTGGTTTCAGACCCAGAATCAAACTCTTTATATTGGGACTTCCCTGATGGTCCATTGGCTAAGATTCTGAGCTCCCCAGGCAGGGGGCCTGGGTTTGATCCCTGGTTAGGAAACTAGATCCCACATACCACAGCTAAGAGCTGTCCAACCACAAAGAAGATTGAAGATCCCAAGTGCCCTGACTATGACTTAGTGCAGCCAAAGAAATAAATATTTTTAAAACCCTCTATATGAATGCATCTAAAACCCCATTTAGATCCTGGTTATCCAAATTTTCTGGGCCCCCAAGGCTGCTTGCAGGAGAGCTGGTGGGCCAAGCAGGTCCTGCAGGCCTCCCTGACTACAGCAGAGGGACTGCAGGTGATAGGGTCAACCCTTCTGACTTCCAAGAAGAGGCCTGAGAGGACCAAGATGAAAGGGGGACATTGCTTCTGTCACCTTCTCCCTTTAATCTACACTAGAAATGCAACCCACTCCAGTGTTCTTGCCTGGAAAATCCCATGGACAGTGGAGCCTGATGAGCTATAGTCCATAGGAACACAAAGAATCAGACAAGACTGAGCAACTGAGCAGAAGCATAAAAAGAAGCCTGGTGAGGTGGAATAGCATTAGGAACTGAATTGTTGAGCCTATCTCCCAATATGCTACAAGTTTTCAGGGATATATTATCAACCATTCTGATTTAACTCAATTAACTCAGCAGTTGTCCCTCCTTTTTCTTGCACCATTAATATTATTAGCATCATTGTACAAGCCTACTCTAGTATCTACCAACCAATAAAAAGTCTTTGATCCTATATTCTCTTCCAGTTACTACCATATTTCTCTGATTCCCTTTATAGCAAGAATCATTCTAAAAGTAGCTTATAGTTGCTGTCCCTACTTCCTCTTCTCTCATCCTTTTTTGAACCTCATCCCATCAGACTTTCACCCTTATCAGTCCAATGGAAACTTTTTCTGCCAAAGTCAGCATTGACCACCATGTTGCTACATCTAGTGGTCAATTTCTAAATCCTTAGCTTACCTGATCTCTCCCCAGCATTTGACAGAGATCATAATTCTATTTTATTGAAACTTGACTTGACTTCCAGGACACTCCTCTTTCAGTTCTCCTATTTCACGGTTGCTCCTTCAGTCTTCTCTGCTGTTTCCTCCTCACCTCTTTGACTTCTGAAGTTGAAGTGCTCAGTCTTTGGATTTTCATCGCTATATACACTCATTCCTTTAAGAAGCTCATCCATTATCATGACTACATATATAGTCATGACAGAGTATACATACGTGTATACATACATATACTGATGACTTCCCAATTTACATCTCTAGCTTGACTGCTTCTCTAAATTGTAAATTTATATATTTCAACTTTCTTCTGAATTTCTCCATTTGGATGCTAATAGACATCTCACATCTAATACAAACTTGTGTTTCCCCTAGTTGCTGCTTCTTTGGTCTTTTTCATCTTAGTAAATAACAAATCCATCCTAACCATTTGCTTATGCCCCAAACCTAGAAGATACCCTTGATTTCTTTTTCTTTCACATCTCAATCCAGTTTTGGTGGCTCTGTCTTGGAAACATCTCCCAAAGTTTGCCTTTTCTTATCACCACTACCATCCTGGTCCAAACCACCATCATCTCTCCCCGGATACTGTTAGTCTCATAACTGGTCTCTACTTTACCTTTTCGCCTTTATCTTGTTGTTCATATTGCAGCCAGTGTGATTCTTCTAAAGTGAAATTCCAATTGTGTCACATCCCTGTTCAAAATTCTATAATAATTACCCATATCATCAGAGGCAAAAAAAACACAGTCCTTAACATGATTCAAAAGGCCCTAGATGAATAGGCCCCATTACTTTCTCTCTAATCTCATCTCCTACCACTCTCCTCACACACTGCATTCCAGTCACAGTGCCCTTCTCACTATACCTGCAGGTTACTAGGCACACCCCTACCTCAGAGCCTTTGCACATCCCCCAGATATCTCACATGGCCTTCTCTCTCACTTCCTTTGAGTCTCAAAAATCACCTTATCCAACAGACCTTTCCTAGCCATTTCATATAAACTAGCATCTTCCTCCATCAATCTTTTTACCATTTGCTTTGCTTTATTTTCTTTCATAGCACTTATCATTTCAGATAGGATTTATTTATCTGAAGATAGAACTGCTGTGAAAGTGAAAGTATTAGTTGTTCAGTTGTGTCCAACTCTTTGTGACACCATAGACTGTAGCCTGCCAGGCTCTTCTGTCCATGATATTCTCCAGGCAAGAATACTGGAGTGGGTTACCATTCCCTTTTCCATGGAATCTTCTTGACCCAGGGGTTGAACCTGGGACTTCTGCACTGCCAGTAGATTTTTTTACCATCTGAGCCACTGTAAGATTGGTTAATTCAATGTCTCAGAATGGCTCAATGACAAGTGTCTAGTCTCATTAGCATATTGGTTTCTGTCCTCTGGTTTGTTCCTCGTGATTGATTGTTACTATTCTAGGAATCTCATCCTCACATATTCAAAGACAGAATTAATGGGGGGCTTCTCTAGTTGCTCAGATGGTGAAGAGTCTGCCTGCAGTGCAGACCTGGGTTCAGTCCCTGGAGAAGGAAGATCCCCTGGAGAAGGAAATGGCAACCCACTCCAGTGGGTTTTGTCCATGGGGTGACAAAAGTCAGACACGACTGAGCAACTAACATTCTCACTCTTACTTTCCCTTTGTACACCCTTTCTAAGATCAATATAAACCTTTCCTGTATATCTCTAAAAAACTTACCCTCATGTAATTTTGGCCAGAATTGTTTCACATGCACATTTCTAAACCAATCCCAGTAAGAGAAAACAAACTGTCGTATTTGTTGTAAGCTCATCTTGACTCACATAAAGATTTGATGTAAACAAATTCCAGTTCCTGGGATTTGGAGGGATTAGCATTCTCCAAAGAACTTGACCACTCGCTCTCACAAGGCAATAGAAATAAAAGCAAAAAGAAACAAATTGGGCCTAATCAAACTGACAAGTGTTTGCATAGAAAGGAAACTAAACAAAAAGAAAGGACAACATAGGGACTGGGAGGAAATATTTGCAAACAATGTAACTGACAAGGGCTTAATCACCAAAATCTTCAAACAGCTCATACAACTCAATAACCAAAAAACAAACAACCCAATGAAAAAGGTCAGAAGACCTAAATAGATATTTCTCCAGATAAGACATACAGATGGTCAATAGGCACATGAAAAGATGCTCAACATCACTAATTATTAGAGAAATGCAGTTCAAAACTACAATGAGGTACCACCTCACACCAGTCAGAGTGGCCATTATTAAAAAGTCTACTAACAATAAATGCTGGAGAGGGTACAGATAAAAGGGAACCCTCCTCCACTGTTGGTGGGAATCAACATTGGTGCAGCCACTATGAAAAACAGTACAGACGTTTCTTAAAAAACTAAAAGTTGCCATTGTTGTCCACTTGCTAAGTTGTGTCCGACTGTTTGCATCCTCATGAACTTCAGCACACCAGGCCTCCCTGTCCTTCATTATCTCCCAGAGTTTGCTCAAATTCATGTCCAGTAATGCTTTCTAACCATCTCATCCTCTGCCACCCTCTTCTTCTCTTGCCTTCAGTCTTTCCCAGCATCAGGGTCTTTTCCAGTGAGGCAGCTCTTGGCGTCAGGTGGCCAAAGTATTGGAGCCTCAACTTCAGCATCAGTCCTTCCGATGAATATTCAGGGTTGATTTCCTTTAGGATTGACTGGTTTGATTTTCTTGCTGTCCAAGAGATTCTTAAGAGTCTTCTCCAGCACCACAATTGGAAAGCATCAATTCTTTGGCAATCAGCCCTCTTATGGTCTAACTCACGTCCCTGCATGACTACTGCAAAACTATAGCTTTGACTAAATGAACTGTTGTCAGCAAAGTGATGTCTTTGCTTTTTAATATGGATTCCATACCTGGGGTCATTTCATAGACCAAAAAGACTGTTGTGCCAGCCATTGTGTCTGCACTCAGGAATGGAGAAAGGCAAAGGGAACTGAGTTGTCTTCTCAGTCTCAGAGAGCACTCTGCTTATATTACATTAACCAGGTGTAGCTACAAAAAAGCTGGGACACATAGCCTTGCTGCCACAGCAATGTAACCAACTGAAATGTGATGTAATTAGAGTTCTGTTAGAAGATGGAGAAACTCGATACTTGGGAGGCAACTAGGAAACTTTACTACAATGAATAAGGTAATGTAGTGAAACTGCATATTATTATTATAATTTTTTTGCTACCAGAATCTATTAAGACCTTTATAACTTTGATGAGAATATCTTACTTTGTGGCTCCAATTTTTTTTCAGGTCTTAACTCTTTGGCTTGTGTTAATAGACAGTTGTCTTTATGTTCATATGATGTTTTCCCTATATTCTTGTCTGTGACCAAATTTCATTTTCTTATAAGGACACTAGTCATATTTGGTTAGAGCCCACCCTAATGGCCTCATTTTAACCTGATTATTTCTGTGAATTCCCTATCTCCAGATAAGATACTAGGGGTTAGAACTTCAATGTATGAACTTTGACAGGCACAATTCAACACATAACAATACATAAGAACCCTCCCTGACGAAGGTATGTCTTAAGTCAGGGGCATCAAGTCAGGGGCATCAAGTCAGGGGCACAGTACCCCAAACTCAGCAGTAATACAGAAGACTCTGCTCCTCCCTGCTGCCTCCTCTTTTACTGGTCTCCAAAGCAGAACTGCAGGATTTGAAATGTCAAGGATGGATGTAGACTAACTTTACTGATTTCTTTTAAAGGAAGGTATTTGTACAAATGCAATAAATGTAGGCCATTTATAACTGACTTAAGTGCAGAGCATGTTTGGTGGTTTCTGTTTACAACTGAGAAAAGGAGAACAAGTTTTATTTAATGCCACCGGATTGGTATTTCTGATTGTGAGAGCCTTGGACACTGTGCCTGTGGGCTCCTTAGACCTGGTTGGGTACCACTGTAGCTGTGAAGATTCCAGATGGCCATTTAGATCACAGACTCTGTAACTCAACACATTCCTCTGACATGTCCCTTTGCAATCCCATGGACTGTAGCTAGCCCACCAGGCTCCTCTGTCCATGGGGATTCTCCAGGCAAGAATACTGGAGTGGGTTGTCATGCCCTCCTCCATGGGATCTTGCCAACCCAGGGACTGAACCCAGGTCTCCCAGATTGCAGGTGGATTCTTTACTGTCTGAGCCACCAGGGAAGCCCCATCCTTTGTTATATCCCACTGAAATCCATGAAAAAAAAAATAGGTTCTTTGTTCTGTGACCTTTTAAGACGAAGCATCCCTCATATAGCTTCTTGAAAGAATACAGAACAAAGAACCTATTTTTTTTTTCACGCATCTCAGTGGGATATAAGCAACATATACATACCTATTGCTTGCTTCAGATCTCTTCTGCCCTACTATTTTTAAAAAGTTAAATCTTATTTTATTACTCATTTACTTGCTTATTTTTTGGTTGAGCCAGGCGACATGTGGGATCTTGGTTCTCTGACCAGGGATCAAACCTGCAGTGGAAGTGTGGAGTCTTAACCACTGGACCACCAGGGAAGTCCTAGTCTTATTTTAAAATAAGATTTTATTTGGTAAATTTTCAGCACATAGAAAAGTAGAGAGAATAGTGTAATCAACTCCATTCTTCTATCACTCAAATCCAACAATTATCAATTTATGGCCAATTTTGTTTCACCATACTCAGTGGTTCTCCACTGGAGGTAATTTTTACCCTTAGATATTGTCAGACATTTTGGCAATGTCTGGTGTCATAATTAGGGGAGGGGTTCTATTGGTCATCTAGTGGGTAGAGATCAGGGATGATGCTAAATATCCTCCAATGCACAAGACGGCTCCCACAGCAAAGAATTATCATGTAGAAGGTCAATAGCTCTGAGGTTGAAAAACCCTGATCTATACCTGTACCCGCTGCCTCCCACCTTAGAATTACTTGAAGCAAACCTTAGACATCATATTCAATCTTTAAATATTTCAGCATGTATTTCTGAAAAATAAGGATTAAAAATTATACTACAATTGCAATTATACTATTAATAATTACAATTATTCCACTTGTAGTTAACATTATTTAATTATCATTAAATATCTAATCAGTTCTAGAATTATCAGGGTGGACTCTTCAATGCCTTTTATGGCCTAGTCTCAAAAATCACACATTTGCAACTTTGTGACAAACCAATCACTAAGTTGACTCACACTCAAGGCTCCACCTTTAGAGGGGAGGATTGTCAAAGAATCTGTGAACATATTTTAAAACCATGACATCCTTTAAGCCTCTTTAAATCTTTTGCTCCCCCCTCTCTTTCCTACTCCCCCCTGCAACCTACTTGTGACACAGGTCGTTTGTCCAGTAGAAGATTCCACAGTCTGTCTGTTTCTCTGACTGTATCCTCATGGGTTTATTTATCAAGTTCATTGGTCCTCTCTATTTCCTATTATCAGAGGAATCAGATTCAGGTTCAATTTTGCTTGCTTGCTTGTTTTGACAAGCCTATTTCATAGGCAGTGTTGTATACTTCCATTCAGAGGCTTGCTCTTTGTGATGCTAGTCATCACTGAAGATCATTGACTTTATCTATTATTCTATGAAGTGTTGCCATAATATTTGAATTCTTGAACTCTTCCTTCGTTAGCTAGAATGTGTCTATAAAATGAGGCTTCCCCTCATGAATTATTTGTTGCCCTGAGACACACATGACTATATATCTTATGTGACTGCCTTAGCAAGTGGTCCTTGGTGTCAGAAATCCTGCTCGATTTAACTTATCATGTACAATTTCCAGCCTAGTAGTATAATACCGTATCATAGGACTCAGTGAATGGTAAGCATAGGTATCATAAAAGTATTAGTAACTCACATTCTTGAATATATCCTCTGTCCTGAGTTCTAATGCTAAGCACTTTTCATCAACATCTCATAATCCTCTCAACAATCCTATGAAGAAGGTCTGCTTATTATGCATATTTTACAGATGAAGAAACTGAAGAATAGAAAGGTTACCTTTGCTAAAGGTCAAATGCGTAGTAACTATCAGAGGTAGGATTTGAATCCAGGCAGTCTGCCTCTAGAGCCCACTCTCTCAACCACTAGGACATCCCATGATAACTTAATGATCCTCACAGAAAGGAGCATGTGAAGATATGTGAAGTCAGTTAAAAGTTCTGAATATAATGTGGTCAGGTGAAAATAGCTTGGGCATGGTTCTCAGAAGGTGTGAGAGGAATTCTATTATTTGCTGTGTGACTGTAAGCAAGCTTATTAACCCCTCTGAACTTTTCTCATTGGCAAAAGATAAATAATATAATCTACCTCATAGTGGTGTTATGATGGTTAAACTTAAGAGCCTGTTTTTTCTGTTGAGTATTTTTAAAGTTATAAAAATGTATCTGTGCTCAATAATAAAAAGACAAGACAGTTAACAATGTGGAAAAGATTTGAATAGACATTTCTCAAAAGAAGGTAAACAAATTGCAAGAAGGGCATGAAAAGATGTTTGGGCATTAGCCATTTAGTCATTAGGTAAATGTAGATAAGATTACAATGAAATTCTACTTCACCCCTGCTAAGATGGGTATAGTAAAAAAAGAGGAAAAAAAGGCAGATAATAAGAAATGTTGGAGGATATGAAGAAACTTATAGTTTGAAGAAGCTTTCCAAGGTGCAGCACTTTGGAAAGCAGTTTGACTGTTGTTCAAACAGTTTAATACAGACCCAGCAATTTAACTCATGGGTATGCATCCAAAACAAGTGAAAAAATATATGCACACAGAAAGTTGCGTGCAAATGTTCACAGTGGCATTATACATAATAGCAAAGTAGAAACAAACTAAAGGTCTATTAGTTGATAAATGGATAAACAAAATATGATATATCTATGCAATAAAAGATCATCCACAATAATAAATGGGATACTGACATATGCTACAGCATGGATGAACCTTGATAAATTATGCTAAGTGAAATAATTCAGTTGCAAAAGACCATGTATTGCATGGTTCAATCTATATAAAATGTGCAGTGTAAGCAAACTTTTAGAGACAGAAAATGCACTGATGCTTGCCTATAACTAGGGAGTTTGCAAATATATGGGGAGTGATAGCAAATGGGTATAGGCTTTCTTTTGGGGAAAGGAGATAAAAATATTCTAAAATCAGACTTCTGGTGATGGCTGCAAAATCCTGTGAATATACTAAAAATAAGTAAATAAATAAAACCCACCAGCATTGAATTGTACAGTTTAAATGGGTGAATTGTATGGTAAGTAAATTATACCTCAATAAAACTGTTTAACGAAGAAAATGTTTTTGTATATATGTATAAAAACGTACTTTTGTAACTGCACCTAATTTTTTATGTCGTGATCATATATCTATTTGGAAAGCTTTTCTGAATGTGAAGTCCCTACTATAAAATTCAAACATGCTTTCAGGAAGCTAAAACATATCATCATTTGGTCATGGACATAATAGCACAAGCATGAATAACATGAGTGATGAAATTGACTTTTCAGCTGGACAAACACATACCTAGTGGCGAATTAGGAAAATACACAGGATGCTACTCCTACTGGTGAATCTACTAATTGTTATTCAGAGATGCTGGTTATGAACCTGAACTTGATTCTTAGTTGTGACATTCAGCTGGGTATTTTTTTTTAATTGTTCTATTTCTATTGCTATCATAATGACTATTTAATGAACTTCCATCGCTCACAGGTTGTCCTAGGAACTACACAGTGCCTGCTAGGCAGCTTCCTGCGCCCCCCATCCCCCCGCCCCATATGTACCACTGGATCATGAGTTAAAGGAAAATTCTGTGCTTCCTGAATATAGATGTAAATGTTTTTTTCTTCATGAGGTCGGCTTGATTGGGAAGAAAGGAAGGCTTTAGGTCCGTGGAGGAACTGAAGAGAGAAAAAAATGTTTGACTGATGGCTCACCAATGGGGATTGTCCATCTGTCACATGGTCATCTTCTCTGACCTGAAATCCTCCTTGTAATTGGAGAACTCACCTTCCCATCAGGCAAGGAGAGGGAAGTGTCTCTAGATATACGGAGTCTGGGAACCAATTTTGAGTAGAAATATACTACAAAAACCAGTGGTTATATTATTCCCTCTCCAGGTGCACACATCAACTGCTTTTTCTCTTCCTCTTTTTTCTCTTGCCGCTTGTAGATTTTAAAACAGAATTAAATCTCCAAATAACTTTAATTGGAAATACATTCCAATTAAAGGGAGGAGGAAATACATTCTTGCGGTACCAAAATGACACCAAAAGTGAGACGTCTCCATCTGGCCCCAAGCTTAGAAACAAACAAGGAAATCCAGATAATCTGTGTTCCCCTTAATATTCTTTAGTTTTCATGTCATTTCTGGCTTCCCTGATCCTCAGGGGCTAAAAGAGACTGTCACTGCTCTTTGCTTAGACAACTGTCCCAGCCTCAAAGCAGACTGATTTCCAGCTTTTTAAAAGGCCTTGTCTCCTTCAGCTCAGAAACCCAGCGGCCTCTTTGGAGATTTACAAGAAAACATACATCTGACTCTATGTTCATACACATACAAATATGTGTCTCTATACAGAGACACATCATTATGCTTGTGATTTAACTATTGTGTGTGTATTTTACACACAAACATCAGAAAATACTTTATTGACTTTTTTGGATGTGAAGTTCTCTTTAACATACACAAGAAGACACTTTTGTTTCTTTTGACTTTTTCTCCCCAATTCAAATACCAAATTGTTATTATTGCCCCAAGAGAGGGTATGTTCTTTGGCAGTGGGGAATGGGAGGCAGAGATTAAGAGAAAGAAAGCCGAGCCCTTCAAGGGGAGGCGGAGAAAGCGGGAGAAAAACCGTCTGGGAATCTCAAGAACATCTTTATTTCGCCTTTTAACTCTCCGCCTTTCTGATTAAAGAGTTCAGACCCGCTCCCCCGCCCGCGTTCAATTATCCCCAACATCTTTTCTCAGAAGCTGTCACCACCACTTGCTGAACCACAGCCCCATCCTGAGCCATTAGCCCGTCTCTTTTCCGTTTCGCTTTTCTTTCCTCAGTTTCTCCCTGCAAGCTTTATAAATCTCCCTTGGAGGAGGAGTGTCCAAGCGGGTGGAAGTCTGAACACAATGCAACCTGAGAATTTCTGTCACTCTCTGCATATGCTCCTAAGTGCTTTAATCCCAATTAGGGGCGGCTGACACACGGTCCTATTCATTCCCATCAGCTCTTGAATACATTTGCCTAGAAATGAACTTCACAAATAGAGGCGCTCCTAAATGTGCCCAACAGCAAGGAAAATCGAATTGAGTGCGGGCTCATTCGGCAGCGGCCGGTAGAGGAGCGTTGAATGTGGAGGTGCCCCGAGACATTGCAATTCAGCAACACGCTCGCTGACTTTTCTTTGCACCATGTCAACCGAAAGAACCAAGAAATAAGTTGGGGGAACTCCGGTTAAAAGGCAACTTGAGAGGAACTCTGAATACTTTTATTGAGCCGCTTCCAATGAAGGACTTAAAACACAACAAAAAAGGCACCACAAAACCCACCAGCGGCGTCCGGGCTGCGTCCTCGGCGCGCGTTTGGAGTCTCCGGCCGCTGCGCACCCACCGGGCTCGCAATTGGGGGAAAATGGCCCCGTCGCTGGCGTGTCATCTGGTGGCGTTCCCAGAGCCCGTCTCCGCCGCCCTATTCAGACCCGGCCTTAATGTCCCACCCGCGCCTCGGGGGCAGCGCAGCTGGTCCGCACTGACCCGCCCTCCCGGCCGGCGCGGACACCCTCGGGGGGCGCGCCCCCGTCACCTCTGGCCCCAGCTCGGCGGAGTCCCCAGGCCTCTGCCTTCCCTGCGGTCTCGCCAGCGGTCCTGGACCCCGCGCCCCTCCCTCCATCCCGGGGTTTCGGGACTCTGCGCGTCGGCTGGGGAGGGTGGTGGCGTTGGTGACTGACTCCCCAACACCCGGGGCCTCAAGGTCAAGGGCCGCGGGGGAGCGGGGAGTAGCCAACTGAGCCCCACTAGGATTTGAGGCACCAGGGCTTTGAGCCGCGGAGACCCCAGCTCAGCGCGAAGTCTTGCTGGGGCTCTTTCCCTCCAAGCGCAGCGCAGCCTGCTTACACGTGCGCGGCGCGGGCAGCGTACCCAGCTCGGCGCTCCGACGCCACCAGGCGCGGGCGGGGCCTCCCCCTAGCGCTTCCCTGCAGAGCATCGCGGCGCGGTGGGGCTCGGCTCGGGGTGGGCTGGTCCCGTGGCGGGAGGGCCGTCGCTCTTCCGCGCCCACGCCTGATTAGAGGCAACCTGTTACCGGGACGCCGGTGTTGTTGGCCGCGCAGTTCCGCGATGGGCAGCGAGCGGGGCCGCCCACAAACCTGCCTGGTCCCGCACCTCGGCGTAGAAGGGATTTCGCTTTAACGGGGCCTCTGGACGCCCATTTTCAGTCCATAAAAAAGCCGAGTGGAATGTTTTGATTGAGTCTCAACATTGTCTTTGAATAAGGCTGAGACCATGTAATTAATGTGTCTTTTTAATAAGGGACAATACGGCCGTTCAAGCTATTTAATTTCATTTAATTTTCCATCCCATTTGCTGCACAGCCCGCTTTTACTTTTAACACCCAGCCTTTCACGGCCCATCTTGCTCCACTGGGCACATTAGATTGGTTTCACCCTTGCTTTTTAGGGGAGGAAAAATAAAAGAAAATGTGTTCCTTTCCTCCTTTGTGGACAATTTATTTCACTTGGGGAACTTCAACTCTGAGCCACAGGACAGAATAAAACTGGGCGAGCTGGTGTGAATGCCTCTGGCGCAGTCCCTTTCTTCTCGCAGGGCTGGGAACCAGCCACAATTGGCTATATTAATAAATAACTTTCCTCACAGTCGGCCTTTACATGGTTCTATTGATAAAATTGTTCGCGTGTCGTTCACGCTTTTTCACTCATTAAGGAGGGCCGGGGAGGAGCCCCGAACCCAGGCCCCGCGCTCGCCCCTTCCCGCTCACAGTGCTGGTAATTTAAACTGGGTGTCATCCCGGAGTCGCCAGGCCAGAGGTTAGAGGGACATGTTCATGGCTTAAATTTATTGCCCTCCACTCTTCGGAGCCGCTTCCTCTCCTCCTCCCCTCCCCTGACTTTTGCCATTCATGGGCCGCTGGATCAAAGGCTCCCTGCTCTCTGTCGCGGCCAGCCTTCGCGGCCCGAAGAGGGGGCAATTGGAGGGTTAAGAATAAAAAATCAACGGCAGTTCCCTCGGAGAGGAGCCCTGGACGCCGTGTGGATGCAGGGATAGAGGAACCGCAGCGTATGGTAGCTCGGATCCGCCAACTGGCTCTTTTCCGTCCCAGCTGCAGCGTCTACACTGGCCTTGGGGTTGCCACCTAGCGGCCATCCGTGTGTCACCACCTCTCCCTTGACTTGGCTTGGATTCCCCTGTTAGGCAAGCCTCGAATTTTGGAACGCCCTAAATTCATTCACTCTACAGATCACTGCTGTTGACCTTCACATAAACCCTAGTGAATTGCAGAATGGAAACTAAGAGGCTGCATCATTATTCCCATTTTACGGATTACGAGACTGAGGCTCTGAAGCAACTTCCCGAAGTGTCCTCGAACCTTGAGTGACGGAGCACAGACTGCAGGAGCCCGAGCCTCTTGACCTTGTCCAGTACTGCGGACGCATATCTCCATCGACGGGTCCCGCAGGCAGGGTCTGGTGGGACGAACTGCTAAGTTACAGGTGTCGCCACCTTGCGTTCTGCCGCTGCTGTTAATCAGAATTATCCCCACCAGTGGCCTAAGAAACACAGGTTCGGCCGGCAGAGCCAGGTGGAGATTTCGGCGTGGCCACAGCAGGGAGTCCTCCTGCATCTGCGCAGTGGTTGGGCCTCCAACAGCAGGCCGGAGCACAGAGTCTCTCAGGTTTCTCCTGGAATACCGACTCCTGGGCGTTGCGTTCGGGAAGCAGCGCTCAGGATGATTAACACCCCGCAGGTGCCAGCAGAACTGTCACAAATATCCAATGAGCTCGATCGCTCGTCTATCATTCGACAATAATACAGTAACTGTCCCCACACAAATCGGAGGCTTCTCTAAAAGAAAAGGAGGAGCATTCTGGTTGAAATACGAAGTAATGCAGGAGAAGCAGGTTCGATCCCTGGGTGAGGAAGATCCCTTGGAGACGTGAATGGCTATCCACTCCAGTATTCTTGCCTGGAGAATTCCATGGACAGAGGAGCCTGGGGTGGAGGTGGGGCTGGGGGCTATGGTCCATGGGGTTGCAAAGAGTCAGACACGACCGAGAGACTGAGCCCGCATGGACTGTTATCAACACCCATCTCGTGCCTCTTTCCTGTGACCTTTGCTAGAGTGCTTTTTTTTTTTTTTTTTTCAAGTTTAAAGGCAAAGAAGAAATTTATTGTTCTAGTTTGAAGGCTGTCAGGCAGGAAAAATTCTGTCTTACTCAGGGACCATGGAGAAGGGAAAGGCTATCCACTCCAAAGAAATGTCTGGCTTGTTGGTTCTGGGGAAGTTCGCCCCAAGAAATTCGTCCTCGTTTTAAATTTAAAAGCGTTCAGGGTTTGGTCTTCGTTTGGCCTGCAGGGGAGAAATGATTAAAAACCCAGCCAGCAGAACCCCTCTTCAATCCTCGGGTGTAGTCAGGGCACGCGATCCCCACGTCTAGTCCCACGGCCTCTTCCCATTCTCCAGAGAAAGTGCAAGCCTGGGGGGCACCGGGGAGCAAAGGTGTAACTGACGTCGTCTCCCAAAACTAGTCCGGACTCTTCAGACTGGACAGAGGGAACGATAAAGTGGTTCTAAATAGTCGACTGGCCTGAACCCAATCCCCTGAAATGGTAATATGGCCGTTATTTAAAAAGTGTAGGTATTTTCTGGTGTTTTCCCATCAAGTACCTGCCTAATTTCTGTATGGCACACGCCAGAAATCAATAGAAGTTAACAAGTCCTCCAAACAGTCCCCATCTCTTTGTTTAATCTCCTTTACAATAAAGCCAAAGGGGAGAGAATTAAAAATCTTTGAAGTAGACCAAGGCTCAAAGGAATCAGCCAAGTAGACTTAAAGTAGTCACTTATTTCCCAAAACTGGTTTGTCGGCGAACAATAAAAGGAAGTAAAATTTATGGAGAAATTATACAGTGGATTTGTCACTTAAAATATCGTAACTGTCTCGAGGACAATACCCCATGCTGAGGATTAATGGTCCCGCCGGACCTTTGATTCATCAGCGCCTTTTCTTCGCCCTTGACAAATTGGATTTTTAGGAATGGGAAGGTCGCCTGGACCATTGTGCGCCAGCCATTCAGAGGCCTCGATTATGCAGGGGGCTGAGGGAACCACTCCATGTGACCCTCTCGGGTGGGACTCTGCAGCTGCTCCGCAGCGCAACTCTCTCACCAAACTCCGCGCCCTTCCGCTCGCGGTGCCAAAAGGCGCCCGCCCCGATTGAAAAGGCGCAGTGCATGCCCGGCCGCGTCACTCTGCGGGTGCAGGACGCACGTCGGGGCGCGGCTCGCCAGGTCGCGCGCGGCTCCTGCTCTGTCACTCGCGCCCTGCCGAGGACCCCGCGCACCCGAGCGCCTGCCTGGCGGCGGCGGCAGCAATGCACGGAGCCGCTTGCGCTCCGGCCACCAGTGTGAGTGCCGACTGCTGCATCCCAGCCGGCCTGCGCCTCGGGCCGGTGCCTGGAACCTTCAAGCTGGGCAAGTACCTGTCAGACCGCAGGGAACCCGGGCCCAAGAAAAAGGTATTAGCCAGTCCGACCTCCGCTCTCTGCCGCTCGTTCGTCTCCCCTTCTTCCCAGCCTAGGAAAGGGGTGGGTAGGGTTAGGGGAGGAAACGGGTGACTGAGCCGTTACCTGCCAATTCTGCCAGGTGGAAGGGGACTCCGATCATTTCCCACAAGTCGCGTTAACCAAGAGCTGGACGTGGGCCAGTCTAGGGGAGAAGATATGGCTGAGGGGGGACAGCCCCTGGGTGGAGTGCACTAGGCTCTTTACGTGCTGGGACCACTAGGAACTCCCGATTTCCCCGGAGCGCTGGGGTCTCTGTCGCAGAGGGGCAACCTTCCAACCCTCCTCCCCGCCCTATCCAGCCTCTCTTGGCAAACGTGCCTTTTCTCTTTTATACAACACACAGGCATTGAGGACTTTTTCTTTTTTTAAACTTCTGCCCTTCAATAAGCTAATTTGAGGCTTAAATTTACCTTCAGATAATTTAATCTCATCGTCTCCATAAAACTTATCCTTGGAGACTCTTAGTTCCTAGAACCTCCCCAGGTGTTTCCTTCTGCGGATGTCTGCTTGTGGATTTGGGGCGAGTGGAGAGAGGATGCGCCAGGCGGTGGCTCTGACGCAGGTTCCGAGGACCAGGAACGTCCACCCGCGTGGGTCACCTGGGCCCGGCGATTGTAGCCGGGCTCGGAGGGGCTAGGATCGCAGATGGGAGGCTTCAGGGTCAACCTGCCACTCCGACTTCCCAAACAGCGTCGCGACCCCTGACCTGAGAGGGTTTCTAACAGGCTCCCGCCCGCCCGCCCTGAGGCGCCCCAGCGGGTGAAGGTGGGCCAACTGCTACCGGGAATGGAGGCAGGAGTCCGGTGACTTGGGGAGGGGGAACTAGGAAGAGAACCCTGGACTACAGCTTTCTTGTAAAGCGCTGCTCGGGGACTCGCCGGCCGGACCAGTACCTGGTTCTCACAATCATCCTCTTCCCAGCGGAGTAAAGCCTAGCTCGTCGCGAACCACGCCTTCTGCTTTAAACGCGCTTTGATTGCTTTTAAATGACCAGTCAGCCTGCGGCCGCTTTGTTCAGACACTTTCGCCGCGGGGCTTGCAGGCATCTCCGCACTTGGGTGCAGTGCCGCGGGAATGAGGAGGCACAAGAGGAGGCCCGGGATGCCCTGCGTCCCGGGATTGATTGTGAAATGTCTCTTGCCTGGCATCACGACTGCTCTCAGTACCGCGAAAGGGAGAGCTAGGGTCGGGGTGAGAAACGTCTGGGTACGAGGTGCGCCCAGGGTACATGTGACTCGCTCGGGCGGGATGCTTTCACTCGCGCTGTCAAGGTGGAACAAGACAGGGAACTGTTATACTAGCCGGCCTCCCCTCTTCCTCCCTCCCCCAAGCAAGGGTCCTAAGGACTTACCCTCCTCCCAGCAGCGCACAGCGGTCTGGCCAAAGCGAACGCAACCATTCCTACGTCGGGTGGTGGGGGGATACCCTTTCCCTCCAGTTGCGGGTCCGGCCGTGGCACCGGGGAGAACGACCGCTGCTTGTGTTACAGGTGCGCATGGTGAGAGGGGAGCTGGTGGACGAGTCGGGGGGCTCCCCCCTGGAGTGGATAGGGTTAATCCGGGCAGCCAGGAACCCCCAGGAACAGACTCTGGAAGCTATTGCAGACTTACCCGGAGGACAGGTACTGTGGGCTTCCCTCCTCCCCCCCCCCCCCCCCCCCCCCCCCGCCAATTCTATCTACCAAACTGTCACTGATGTTAAGAGCAAAGCACTTTAGCTAGAGATCTCATTTAAACATCCCAACAACCCTATAAGGTAGATACTATTATTTCCCCCACGTGAAGAGGGGTCTAATAGCTTTTCCAGCGTCACACAGCATCGGGGCTGGGAATTGAATCTTTCCTCTCAGTTGTTTTTTGACCAGTTACCCAGGAAATGACTGCAAGCTGTCCTGTTCCTTGCGTCCCAGATCTTCTATCGAGCACTGCGAGACGTCCAGCCAGGGGAGGAGCTGACCGTGTGGTATTCCAACTCCTTGGCGCAGTGGTTCGACATACCCATCATTGCAACTCCAACGCACGACGAGAAAGGTACCGCCGCTAAGAGAGCCTCCAGGGCAAGCGCGGGTGGGTGAGACTCCAGTCCTCCTCCTCTGGTATTTGGAGGGCATCCCTAGACCTGGAGGGCCTTTTTCTTGCTCTGTGTAAAACTGAATTCATACTCCCAGTCGGAGTGGGCAGAGGCGACGTCACCACTACTGCCTTTAAATCAACACTAAATGCTAACAGACCATAGTAATCTCGCTCTTGATGTCAGGGGAAAAATACTCCATGAATTTCATGCGGGTCGTCCTTTCCGATAGCATACCGAAAGAGACAATTATTTACTTACTTAAGAATCCATAAAGATGCCTTAACATATAAGGATAACTACATCATGAACTCCAAAAAATGTAACTCAAACCTGGAATGCTTTTATAAGGTGAGGGGTAATCTCTTCATCGGTTTGGAGGAGAGAAATGTATTGCTACAGCGTTTTAGAAGCATTACGGTATTTACAGCTGGTCAGTTGGCAGGTACTGAGACCCTTCCGTTTAAATGGTATTTATTCATTTCCCTCTCCCTACTTAAATCGAAACTGGGCCCAGTTTCTTCTCAGATTTATTTGATCCTTTCCAAAGCCCAGAGCAGATTCATGCAAATTAAGGTGCAGCAAGTAACTAAAGAAAGAAACATTTTCAAACCTCCTGTAGGACACTGAGAAACACTTCCTATGGAAAAAAGCTGGAAGGTGCTAAAATAGTTAAGATCTCCAGAGTTCCTTTTATTGCACAGTGCTTCTGTGACTTTCTTTTCTCTTCACCAGTTGTTTTAGTTTGTAATTTCTCCTAAAGACATAGTTATATTTAAAGTCAACATCACAGATGCTGTGAAATATTTTGACACATTCTCCCGAATCACTTGCTTAATCTCATTCCTTTAGAAATAAAGAACTTAATATAAGTGTGGGATTTAAGAAACACTTCATGAATAAGACAGAATGAAATTAATTCAAAATGATGAATCACTTCACTTCAGAGTGTCCTTGTCCTCTGTAAATTAATTCTATTGATTTTGTGGGTAGACCTGTGTGTACAGTATTCATAAAAGTTTTCCTAGATTTTTCCTTCTATCACATTATATTACATTCTCTTGTCAACTTCTTCCAGTAAAAGAGAAACATGACAAAAGCCCCATAGTGGAGAACTCTCAAATCTGTCACTATAGAACAATTCCAAGGACTACTGGCCTTTGGGGGCCAGGAATTTTTGCAAAGAACACCCTTTCTTAGACACTCTCAAATAGTACAAAAGCAATTTGTTTGAGTGGTGGCCCTCATGTTTTCATTTCAGTCAATAGAGCCAATAAACATCATATGGTCACAGATGTCAGAACAGACACCATTTCCATTTTGGGGAATGTGTAGGTTATTTTGAACCCTAATTTCTCCAGCTTTCAGATGCTTGAAATCTTGATAACCTTGGAGATGCATCTGAGAGAGGAGGCAAAATCACTTACAAGGTGTGTTGATATGTTTGGCACAGGTTGGATTTCAGAATCAAGAGAACATGTCAACTCATTAGGATAAACTGGAAAAAACATAATGAAACAGAACACATACATTGGCTTAAACCTTAAAAAGAGGAAGAAATAAGTAGAGATGGCTGCAATTCTTCCAATATTGGCTAACTCTAGTGGGTTTCAATTCCATAGTAAGATTAAGGAAAATACTGACTCTGTTTTAGGAACAGAGCTGAGTCACTTTGGGGTAGCCTTGGAAAATGCCCTCTTTAAAAAGCTGTGATGAGAGGGAGGTTCTGAACTTAGCAGAAAGGAAGTTACTTAAGATATTAAATCAACACAACCACCAAGAGAACTCAGAAAGTCTTCCCTCTTATGAAGATTTATTTTACATGGCTGTTCAGTACAACAGACATGATTTTTATCATTGAAATCATTAGAATCACTTTTATCTGTCTTCCATAAACAATGAGGATAGGTCACGTAGGCAAATCATCTTCCTTTCTCCATTTTCTTTCTGCTCTACCTTAACTTCAGCTAGAATAATCTGCTCCTTACTAGAACCTTAGTTATCTGGGAGGAAGGACTACTTGCTTTATCCAGATTCAAGAGTGAAATACATGAAGAGAGGAATATCTGAAAATTTCTCCCATTGTTTCTGTAGTAATGTTTTAGAATTTTAAGCTGCTGGTGTGCAAGGAGGAAAAATTTAACTTTCCCATTACGTTTAGTGAAACTGATGTTTACTTTGTATACTTTCTTGTGGCTCAACTAACTTCTTTCTTACGGACATCCTTACCTTCAATCAACCAATTATCAATAATAATTGGTTATTAAGAAACCAATAATCAATAAACCAAGTATTATCAGTCAACCACAATATTTAAGAAGAAACCCCACTGCAAAGCTTGCTTTCTCTGAAGCGACATAACATGAGCTTTTAAAGTGAAAATTAACTTCTACCATGTGATCAAAATCTGTCTCATACACATGTCTTTTGACTGTGTTCCCAGACTCTAGCAAAATTAAACAACTAATGTTAATAATATTAAACACACAAGGAGGTTTGATGCCAAAAGCATGTGTGTAGTCCCTGACAGAGAACTGTGTACTTATTGAAAGCTGAGTATCTATATTATTCTCTCTCTCTCTCTCACACACGCACATACATTGATATTTTCCAAGAATTTTACTAAGCTTGGATTTGATAACTGACAAGACAATGCATATAATCCTTCTGTTTTTAGAATATGAGGACCTAAGACTTTTTCTTTTCTCCCATCAAATTAAATGGGGTTAAAGAGGAAATAAAGATGCAAATAATTTTGAAGAATAGCAAATCATAGTCCCGATGTGGTCCTTCAGTTGGTCACGCTCCAGGAAAATCTCAAGCAAAGTGTTTAAGACTGGGAGGGGTTGGGGAGGGTGGGTAGTGGACATAAAAGACATTGTTCTGTGAAAAGGAATGATTACATATGGCCCATACATACAGGATATTGTCTCGCCTGGTAATGAGGCACTCACGACCATTAGATTGGCCTTTGTTCAGTTTATCCAAACTCCTTGACATACGCCACCTATTCTGCAAACACCAACAGATGGGCCCAGGCACAGCACAGCCCCAACACTTGATTTAAAGCAACAGCTGCTCTCGGCTCTTCCCCGGCTCTTTCAAGCCAGCCTCCCTGAGCACTGCCCTTCCAATGAAGATATGCTCGGATGGCCCGGGGAAAGTCTTCGTTGGAAAGGCCCAGGTCACACCTCTCGGTCTCTGAGTAATCCCAGAGAATGGAGATGGTGACAAAGTTGGCTGTTTGGGGCTTCTCGGAGTCCTTGCTACAACGGGGCTACCGAACTCACTTATTCGCCGGCACCCAAGAATACTTATGGTTCACCCCATACCGCTGGTCAAAACCTGGGCTCTGCCTTGGGCGCGCTGGCGCTTTCTTTCTCTCGCTTGTTTGCTTCTCACCGGGTCTCCTTTTCACTGTTTCTCGCCCAGGGGAGGAGCGCTACATTTGCTGGTACTGCTGGAGGACGTTTAGATATCCCAACAGCCTTAAAGCACATCTACGTTTCCACTGCGTGCTCAGCAGCGGCGGGGGCCGCGCCTACCTGCACCACGAGCACGCGGCTCGCCAAGGCGCTGCCCCGGCCGCGGATGGCCTTCGCCTTTCCCCGAAACCCCCGGCGTCAGATTTCGCTGCGGCCGCCACGGCGAGCACTCTTCGACCGCACCCGCAGGTCCCACCGGCCCCTCAGGCTTGCGGAGCGCGGGAGAGCATCAAGCGCGAGGCCTCCTCCGCGCCCTCCGCCACGTCACCGACCCTGGCTAAGTGGGGGCCGTCCAAGAAGGGAAAAGAGCAGCCGGACCGCGCTCTGGACATGAGTGGTCCCGCCCGAGGACATGGCCACTTCCTTGGCATCGTGGGCGGTTCCCCAGCGGGGGGCGGCGGCCTCGCTTTCTACCCAGGCGTGCGCTCGGCTTTCAAGCCTGCTGGCTTGGCCAGGGCAGCCGCTGCCGCGCACGGCGACCCCTACCGGGACGAGGGCGGCGGCAAACCCGGGGCCGGCCTGGCTTTAAGCAGGCTGCTGGGCGGGGGACGGGCAGGTGGACACCCGAGAAGCGGGGAGAACCCGGCGGCTGGCGGCGCTGGCCACCACCATCACCACCATGCGCACCACCATCACCATCCCAAGTGCCTACTCGCGGGGGACCCGCCGCCGCCTCCTGGCCTGCCCTGCTCCGCGGCTCTGCGCGGCTTCCCTCTGCTCCCCGGGCCCCCGGAAGAGGCGTCCGCCTTCAAGCACGTGGAGCGCGCCCCGCCCGCCGCCGCCGAGCTGCCAGGAGCGCGTTACGCGCAGCTGCCCCCCGCAGCCGGGCTGCCCCTCGAACGCTGCTCGCTGCCACCACTCGACGCGGGCGGCCTCAAAGGCTACCCGGGTGGCGAGTGCAGCCACCTGCCAGCCGTCATGCCGGCCTTTACCGTCTACAACGGGGAGCTCCTGTACGGCTCACCAGCCGCCGCCGCTTATTACCCGCTCAAACTGCACTTCGGCGGGCTGCTCAAGTATCCGGAGTCCATCTCTTACTTCAGCGGGCCCGCGGCGGCGGCCGCTCTGAGCCCGGCCGAGCTGGGCTCCCTGGCTAGCATTGACCGAGAGATCGCCATGCATACGCAGCAGTTGTCGGAGATGGCAGCCGGGAAAGGCCGCGGCCGCCTGGACGCGGGGACGCTGCCCCCGACCGTCGTGGCGGCGGGCGGCGCCGGGGGAGGCGGCAGCGGGGGCGGCAGCAGCGCGGGCAAGCCCAAGACGGGTCACCTGTGCCTCTACTGCGGCAAGCTGTACTCGCGCAAGTACGGGCTCAAGATCCACATGCGGACGCACACGGGCTACAAGCCGCTCAAGTGCAAGGTGTGCCTGCGGCCCTTCGGCGACCCCAGCAATCTCAACAAGCACATCCGGCTGCACGCCGAGGGCAACACGCCCTACCGCTGCGAGTTCTGCGGCAAGGTGCTGGTACGCCGCCGGGACCTGGAGCGCCACGTCAAGTCTCGCCACCCCGGCCAGAACCTGCTCCCTAAGGCGGCCGACGGCCCGGGCGCCGAGCCTCACTACCCGCCGGAGCCGGGAGAGCCCAAGAGCGACAACGACAGCGACGTGGACGTCTGCTTCACCGATGACCAGAGCGACCCCGAGGCCGGGGGCGGTGGCGAACGCGACGAGTAACGAGTCTTTCAGGGAAGGCGGGGAGTGTGGGGGCGTGGACAGAGAGAAGAGGTGGTTCTGCTATGGGAGAAGAGGAGCTGCTGGTGGTGAGAAAGACCCGGCGGACAAAACCGGTTTGGTTTTGGTCCCGCGCCAGATTTGGAACAGTGTGCGGTCCCAGGTCAGAAGCTGAAAGTCTGAGCAGAGGTTTAGAGGCGTCTTACAGAAATCTTGCCTTCCGAGCATCCCCAGGGCGGCGAGTCCCAGCGCACTCCAGGCCCCTGAGCACCGCGAATAGGCTTCCCTTTCGCCAACCCAGGCGGTTGGCTCTCCAGGTTTAAGATCACATGAATGGGAAGCCACAGCGCCCTCGAGGGCGTCGATTTTAACTGCCGCGTATTTTTAAATTGTTCTTTTTTGTGAAGAAAATTGTGCCTTTTGAAACGACGTTTTGTGTGTGTATTTTACATTAGCATTTCACTGCATAGGCAAAATAGTAGCCGCAATTCGGTAGATGTGACATCCATACACTTGTTTCCATTTCATCTGTTTTCGTGTCAAAGACTACGCCTTGACGCAATGAATATATAGTGGTAGCAGGTGTACAAATTGGTCAAGTTGCAATTATTTATAAGAGAATGATGACAAATGTAAAATATCTAAAGCATGAGTCTTGAGAGCACGCAATATATAATTTTAAAGAAAATGCCCTCTTTGGTAGAGAACAAATGTGATGTATGTTGTTTTATAATGAATGATGTAAAATGGATTCAGTATTTTGGTCTTGGTTCCAGTTTGTGCAATCTTTAATAAAAATAAAGATTAAAAACAAGAGTTTGTTCACTTGACAGGTTCAGCAGATCTTTTAATGAAATAATTTAATTTGAAAGTGGTTTTTGAGGAGACTCTATAATACAATAAATCAGGGGACATGAATACTTTGATTATTCATGAAATAAATTTTAAGTACTGTTATAATAGGGAAACATCATTTTCAGTACGGGCATTGCACAGGCTCCCAGATAGCAGGCAAAACAATTGTTTGCTGAAACCATTGTTAATCACGCTGTGTTTTCATCTTTATGGAAAGAAGCTAATGACCTTCAAGAAAAAACACACCCATAGACAATATTCTCATCAAAAAGAACTGTGCAACCCTAGAATCACTATTTTTTGTTATGTACCATTTTGACAGAACCTCCCTTGGTAAGCAAAAAAAAAAAGAAACTTGAATAGTGCTTTTATGATTCGTACATTTTCATATTCATTCAACAAATATTAAAGAAGGATCTATTTTATTGGAAGGGCTGATCTATTTGTTTTATGTAGGTTCCCAGGTTCTCCCTACCCGAAGTACATCTTTCAACAATCTCCTGCTGTCTGAATGGGTCCCATTTTACAGAAGAGGAAATAATACTCTTCAAGGTTACTACTGGGAGGCCCATAATTAGGCAAACTTAGGAGCAGTGACTTTATTTATGGGTATACAAAATTAATGCTAACTAATGGAAGGATATCATAAAGAATATAATTTTGTGGGCTAAAACTGGAAAACACCTTCTCCCCTACCTCCCATTCCTTTCTCCACATGCTCTCTGGGGTTTCACTGCAGTTATGTAGGAAGAGGAGGATTAGTCACACCCCTTGGCTAAGGGTAGGTACCCTAAGAGCCCTGGTCTGCAGCGCTTCTCCCTGAGATTGGCAGGAAAATTCTAGTGGGTCACCAAAGGGATATGACCTTGTCATATCCAAGTTAAAAATGTGCTTTATTTTCTGCATCCTAGTACTTGGGCAGTCTTCAACCTGCAGTCTTCCATTTGGGAACACAGCCTCAATCACTGGGTAGCTGGCAGGGACTTTTTCTAACCCATCACAGCAGGAGGCATGGCTGGGAGATGAAGGGCATATAAATTCTGTGGGTTGTGATCAGCAAAAAAAATTTCTTCTATGGGAAAATTTATGCTTGGAATATAGGATTGTTTTTTTTAGTGTCAGCTGGGCTTCCCTGATAGCTCAGTTGGTAAAGAATCTGCCTGCAATGCAGGAGACCCTGATTTGATCCTTAGGTCAAAAAGATCTGCTGGAGAAGGGATAGGCTACCCACTCCAATATTCTTGGGCTTCCCTTATGGCTCAGATGGTATATAATCTGCCACAGTGTGGGAGACCTGGGTTCAATCCCTGGGTTGGGAAGATCCCCTGAAGAAGGGAAAGGCTAGCCACTCCAGTATTGTGGCCTAGAGAATGCCATGGTCTGTATAGTCCATGGGGTCACAAAGAGTCAGACACACTGAACTTTCACTTAAGTGTCAGCTTAAGTGACTTTCACTTAAGTGATTTTCACTTAAGTTTCACACTGACTTTCACTTAAGTGTCAGCTGACCTGAAAATGTTTTGCTTTGTAAAAGAAAGCCCAAAGAGGAACAAAAAATATGCGTGGATTAACATTTACATATGGTGGATATGATATTTATTGAGGATTCTTATTTGCAAATTTGTTCTTCTCTGCAGAACTACCAGGTTTACTGATGGCCCTGCCACACAGAACTGGAAGTGAACCCAAGCATCTGCTAGTTCATCTGCTTATCACTGCCTACTTAGTGGTCCTGCCCTGTGAAGCAAAGCTTAAAACCAAATCCACACTTATAGAGAAATACTGGAAAATTTTCTGAAATCAGGTTGTGTAAGTCCTCAAAAAAATTGAGAAAGGTTGCCCAGATTTGAGACATAGGAAGTTTTATCTGCTATAAAAGCCATGTTTCCTTCACCAATTACCTAGCTCATTACTAAGTTCTACAAACTGTTCTGTGTGAAATAGCCTTAAAAAAAAAATACAGTTTGGAGAGGAAACACATTTTAGAATCGATAAATATTTAATAAAACAATTTCCAGACTTCCACTTTCCTCTTTATTAATTGATATGTTATTAAAATAAACTCCAATATAAAAATGAAAATTGAACATAGATTAAAAAAACTCAATCATAGATCATTCATAATTCTCCATAGCTTACCTCAGATAACCTATATATCTGTCCGTATGTGTGCACACTATCATACATAATTAATGCAGTTATTTATTTTAATGATGAAATCAAATTGGTGACATCCAAACAGTAAAGACACTACTTATGTTAAGTGGCTTAGTCGTCTTAGTGTTTCTTAGGTTACTTCTTTCAGTCTTGTATCTCTCTCCACTCTCACCACTCCAACCCTCAATCCTCATCCTGATGACCGCAGCTAACTGTGAAAATTACACTAAGGACACTGGAAGTTTCTGAGATTTTAACTGAATATTTTGTACCAAAAGATTTTTTTTTAAAGTAGGAGAATTCTACCTCTCAGAAGTGAGAGACTCTGGGTTGTTTAGGCCTAGTTAATTTGGACATTAAAATGTTTTGGTAACTGAATAAATCATCCATACATAGGTTGTAGGCTTGCCGCTGCTTCTCACTTGCTTGACATCTTGGGCCAATCTTTCTCAATTTCCTCATCTGTAAAACAGGTTGAAATAAGCAATAAAGTCGCTGTGAAGACTGAATGAGAGTTAATTCAGGTAAACTGCTTTTAGAATCAAGCCTGACACGCAGTGAGCTCTCAAACAGTATTTACAAACTTCTAGCAACTCTTTGTGGTTTCATTTCGAAGACATCAACGAACGAGATAAGGGGAGACGCCCTTTCATCAGCATTTTTCTGCAGGGCACTCGCTCTCTTGGGTTCACGTCTAGCCCCAGACAAACTCTTGCCAACTTCAGTAAATAAAGGCCTTTCACACTTTTGCTGAAATTTCTTTAAGCTCCTTATTAATTCATCTTTCTATTTTGAATTCAGACACCGGTTTAAATGGTTCATAGCGGTTACGTGAACGGGAGGAAGAATGCTCGTCAGTTTTCACTAATTTTTGAAAAGCTTGGCTGTGCTTGAGGTGAGCCATGAATTTTAGCAGAAGAATGCACAAGAGATGAGGTCCTGCCTATACGGAGCATACAGCAAGAGCTGCAACTTCCTAAGGCTCTACTCTGCTGCTGCTAAGTCACTTCAGTCGTGTCCGACTCTGTGTGACCCCCGAGACGGCAGCCCACCAAGCTCCCCCGTCCCTGGGATTCTCCAGGCAAGAACTGGAGTGAGTTGCCATTTCCTTCTCCACTCTAGGGAAAGTTTATTTACTGACTAGACTCTAATGGAAGAAGGTGGGCGGCGGTGGACTTCCAGTTTAGAACTGCAGTTAACTGGCTGCGGGGTTCCAGAGCCTAGAGGGCGGTGATTGGCTACTCCCGTTGAGTTCGAGCGCTCCCATTGGCTCATCCTTTGGAGCCGGGGTCGCTATTGGTGGCGGGCTGGTCGCCTACGAAGCTCGGGGTAGGGGCTGCCTCGCGAGAACCCCCGGCCCAGTGCCCTTATCACTTGGGTGAGTTATCGCGGTGTCACTCTGCGTGTGTGTTGCTTGCTGCTGAGTTTTCCCTAGAAACGAGGGTTTCGGGGGCTGGGTTCCGGGCAGAAGTGTGGGAGTCTCGCCACGTTTAGGTGTACATTCCGAGAGCCCGGAAGCCAGAGAGATGAGGGAAAACCCCCGCGGCATCCAGCAGGCGACCGAGAGAGTCCCAGGCGCCGGACTAGTCCTTGTTTCGGTGGTCCTGGCCCGCAGTGGCTGAGAGCTGCGGCACCAGCGCTGCGCGCCCTTGCCATCTGCTGCTTCCTCAAAGGGAAGAGTGCAGAGGCGTTGGCGCCATTGGGAGGTCAGACGTGACCCTTGGCCACCCAGGTGTGGGTTGTGAAGGGAGGACTCAACAGACGGCGGGGCCAACGTGTTTAGTTCCAGAAGGAGCGTGGCGCTCGTTCTGGGCTGGGCGACCTTCCTACAAAAGATGAAAGGAGCGCTCTGTCATCTGCGACTGTAGTTTAATTCAAATTAGGTGTAACCGTTGTACGACAGACAACTTGTCAATGCCTTTGGCTTGCAAACGATACGAGGGCCCTTCAAAAAGGGATCAAGAGGGGGTAGATTCTGTGTATGCGTGTAAACCTTTTAAAGACACCGATTTTATTTTAATATGTTTTAATGATTTCCGTTTTAAGCCTTTCATGTAAATAAAAATTAAAGCACAAATTGGCTAAAGAATATGTGATAGCATAAAAGAGGGTCTTTTTTTTTTGGTGATTCGAATCAAATAGATTGAAAGGAAGGTTTTCACATAGAGGAAACTTTATTAAAAATAAAATATAGTCAATATCTAAATATCATGAACATTCTCTCTCTTTTTGGTATCCACATACACATTTGCATAATTCAGTATTGTAGGAGATGGTTTCCTATACGTATTTCCTATTTTTGATGTTGACAGTACAGTAATGTTCCTGGAGGTTAGTTTAAGTAGAGAAGGATATAAGATCCAATGTTACATGGCAAGTTGTATTTGAATGGGAGACACTCAATTCCAGTGATTTGAGTAGAAAGCCTTAGGTGGAAATGTCTTATGTGACAGGAGATACAGTGAAGAGAGATGCAATAGCAGATGGCTTTACATAAAAACATGGTGAAGGTCAAAGATAGTTTTTAATCTTTTTTTTTTTTAATATCCCTGACAACAGGCAGAAAGATAAGATTCTGTACTTGACACTGAGCAGTTGATTCCTGAATTATCACCTTAAGGTAAAATGAGACATGACCAGGTCAGGTTTAAGCTTACTTGAGTGCACTGAACCATAGCAGAACACATCTATGAGCAACAGAATGCTTTCAGGTATGCTAAAAGTCAGTCCAATGAGAAATGAGTCAATACAGGATGTCGTATTTTATAAGTTTATTTGTGATTTTCAGAAAGCTGGAGAAAGAAAGGCCTTAACAACCAAGAAGACACAAAGAAAAGAAAATCCATGAGGGGATTTATAGGGTAGGCTTTCTCAATTATTTAAAGCTAACATGCTGAAATGTGAATTCGGCATGAATTCAGGGTACTAACTTTGCATCTATAGCTGCTTGTATATGTATTGCACCTTAGGTTTGTTTCCAAAATCAATGTATGTATTACTGATGTTGATGTAACTTGATAGTTTGGAACATCCTGTTACACATACTGGCCAATATTCTTATAAAGTGAGAAAAAAAATTAGCTTTGCCTTGAGTGTATTTTTGGGACATAACTCAGTTTATCAAATCTTCACTATCTCATCTAATCTAGTTTCTAACAACCTACTTTACAGATAAGGGAAATGAAGTTTATGTTGCTTAGCCAACTAGCCAGCTAGAAATAGTTCCAGAATTCATTCCTAGGCTTGTCAAATCCAAACCTGACTCTTAACATACTATATATCCTTTTTAAAACACTCATCTGACATAGGAAGTATCCAGAAATTCAGTCTGAATACTTTATAACTGGATCAAGTGAATGTTTTACAGGACAATGATGAGGTGGACTGAAAGAACAATGGTTCCTAGACTTTTTCAGCTGGAACCAGAGTTAAGTTAGTGACCATCTTTGCCTCATTATATACTTGAAATTATTTGAATTTTGGTAAATATAAGTCTGGGCTCAGTTTAGTCTAGCCGGACTGTCTTATTTAACACAAAGATGTGTGTCTAGGGATGAGTGTAGAGTGGCCCAGCTGTTATCCTGAGGACCCTAAAAAGGAAGATATGATAGTTTTAATCTGTTGAGTATTTCAGGACAAACTGTGTACTGCCAGAGAAGCACCCAATTCCTGAATAAGTACGTAAAATTTTTCCCCAGTGTCATAGCATCCCTTGGGACTGATCACCTGTGGTGTAGTTCAGTCAATTTTCAAACTCTTTTCATGAGTAGCAGGCTGGATTCCTGGGAGTCTGGGCCATGCAGGGTGCAGGGGTGGAACTGGGCTGCCTTGAAGCTGCTCTACTGATGGTAGAACCAAGAGTGATCAGAAAGAGAGAAACAAGGGCACAATCAAAATAGAATGCCAGGTACATTACCATCTGGAAAGGGCCAGGCTGAGGCAGAATCTCAGTAGATGCAAGGCAGTACAATGAAACCAAACTAGAACAAGAAGATTGGGAAATAATGAAGAAGGTGAAGAAGGAGTGAGACTTTGAATGACTGAAGCCTGGATATAGGTATTTTTTAAAATGTTAATTTTGCTTTTTAAATGGATAATATGTTCACGTGTTCAAAGATAAATAGGTATAAATAGGTTTATATTTAGACCTCTTAGTTCTCCCTGATTTCTGTACACTCCAGTTCTAGAAGTCATTTCAGGGATAGATTTATTATGAAGCTCCCTGGAGCAAGCTTGCTCTAAGACTTGTATCTAATTTTGTCTTTTCTTAAAGTGGTCCCCTGACCAAAAAAAAGCCTGTGAGTTTCAGAAGGTACAAAATCTGGATCTTTACTACATAAACATTTAGTTTCTTGTATACTTCCAGTGTTTATTTTATAAGTATAAACACCCCAAAATGGATATATTTTTATTTTCCTCCGTTTCCTAAGCTGGAGTTTTTCCCCCTGTACTTTTAGGATTTTTTTTTCCTTTAAGAATATGCTCTGGATATAGTTCCATAACAGTCCAAAGAGAGCTTCCTCATTCTTTTTCCTTTTCTACTGTATAGTATTCTAGGGTATAATACATAGATTATTTAACCGTTGTTCTGTTGATGAACAAGTGGGTTGTTTTCTATAAAGAATGCTTCAATGGATAACTTGTGCTAAGTGATTCTGTAGGTGCGAGAAGATTATTTTTCAGAAGGTGTCACTACTCTGATTATAGTGGGAAGGCTGTCATTGAAGACTGAGCTGGCCAGGATAGTATCTGAACCAGACCAACGACTAGGATATGGCTGACTGGCTGACTGTTCAGCTTGTTCCCTTTCTCTGTGGTTAGAAAACTCAGAGCACTTTTACCTCTTGACCATATTGTGCAAAGGGAGATAAAAATGGGGCCTCCATCCCATTCTTGTGTTCTCTTGGGAACTTGGCAAAGAATCCTAAGGGAGACTCAGCTATAGGACTGTACTTCTTTAGGTCAGGCAACAGGGAAATCCTAATGCTAGTCTAACATGGAAGCATATGTTTGTGGGCGCATGTATTTGAATCTTTAAAGTTCTTTTCTATCTATACTACATCAAGTTTTGATTTCCCTATGATATGTATTACTTAAAAATACCTTATGCAGAACCAGCTTTGGGATTATGACTCAGATCTGTAACTGGGTGATTGGAGTGTGGGCCTATGGTAAGTAGCAGGTATAGAGCACAACCCGTACCAGCTGTGGAACAGTGGCAGGCACTCCAGCAAGGAAACAAACGAATGCAAATGAGATGCACTTGGCCATGGAACAAAGATAAAAATGACATTCACTTGTAAATGAGTTTTCTGTGTTTGATGTAAACAGAATGACATGTATTTTGTAGGAAGACCTCTATGACCTTAGGATAGTCATTGAATTCATTACCTGGGGTTGCACATGTTTCTGACATTTTATCATTATTATGCATCTCATGATCTAACAGTCTCTAGGTTTTTAATTTATATAGAAACATTTCTGTGATTTTCTGTCGTAGGATATAATCCAAGAGTTCTGAGATGCTCATCATTGGAAGGCTAAGTGCTTGGGAATAAAACTTAAATCTGGCATTTTGCACTTAGATAAGGGAATAGCTGAACTTACAAAGATGAATTTACAAGATCAAGAGGAAGAAGAGCATCTTCTCAGCTTTGACTCTCATCACTTGCCATGGTCCTCAGCCTAGACATTTCCTCAAACATTAGACTTAGATGATTGCTCTGTGGCTTTGCTTTCTGAGCCTCATTCATCTTTTAGCCCTCACTTAAAATCTCTCCTGTTCTCTGTAGTTTTCTCTTGACTGTCCCAGCCCAAGAAAGTCTTTTCCTTCTTTAATTTCCACTGCAGATAGTCTGTGGGACTTTTTGGTCACTTAGTTATTTTGTCAACTGCACGTATTGCACATGAAATATGTTTTTTTTTTGCTTTTTATAATATCCCTGGTACAATACTTAGATATTTAGCGAGAATTCAAGAACTAATTGATTAAATGCTCTTTGAGTTTCTCAGTCTTCTGGACACCGTATTGAAGCACTGAGGGGCTGCTACATGCTGGGCATTGTACTGGCTGGGGTCGCAGGATGGTTCAGATGGTCTCCAGCTGCTAGTGGTCTAGTGGAGGAAGCAAACATGGGAACAGATATTGACAACACAATGTGCTAGGTATAATGATGGAGATAAGCACAGAAGAAGGATACCTCTTTGGTCAGATAAAGAAGAGGGGAAGGGTGGGGAAGGAGTTAAAATAGGGAAAAGCTTCTCAGAGGAGGTGACACCTGAACTGAATCTTAAAAGATAGATAGGAGTCATAGAGGGCAAGTGTCAAGAGAGATGGAAGGACATTTCCAGCAGACAGAATAGCTTGAGGGAAGAGACTGCGTGGAGAAGCAGCACAGATGTACGAGAGAAATTCGAGGCAGTTCTGTGCTGCTGGTGGGCAGAGTGGCAAGCACACAGTCTGCTGAAAGGTGAGGATCTATCTCTGAGGAAGTGTGGTACAGTGGTTAAGACGATATTTCTGGGCTTGGGAGTTAGGCCGAGCTATGTTTATAATCCTAGCTCTGCATCTTCCCAGTTGTGCAAACTTGGTCAAATGATGTAACTTCTATATGCCTCAGCATATGAGTCAGCGAAGAGCCGACTCTTTAGAAAAGACCCTGATTATGGGAAAGATTGAAGGCAGGAGTAGGGAACGACAGAGGGCAAGATGGTTGGATGGCATCACCGACTCAAGGGACATGAGTTTGAGTGAACTCCGGGAGTTGGTGATGGACAGGGAATCCTGGTGTGCTGCTGTCCATGGGGTCGCAAAGAGTCGGACACGACTGAGCGACTGACCTCCACCATCAACAACGTTTATAATACCGGCTCTGCATCTTCCCAGTTGTGGGAACCTAGTCAAATGATGTTACTTCTATATGCCTTGGCATACTCATCTGTAAAATGGGTACAATGGTATTGCATTTAAGGCATTCTTGTGAATGTTAATTGAAGTACTGTTTGCAAAGTGATTAGCACAGGTAAATTTTCGAAGAATGTTGGCTAATTGTTTTTGAGAGATCCAACAGTTGTGCAGGGGCTATAAAGGGAGGGTCTCTGGAAGATGTGAGCCATATGGACAGACAGTTTGCATTGCAAGACATTTGTGTTGGAGGCAGGGAGACCAGTTAAAAGACAGTTGTATTCAACATTTCAGGTGACATATGATGTGGTACTTTGGTAACAGGGGTGGAGAGGAGAGAACCGAGTTGAATAGCTAGGAGGTACCATTGGGAGGATTTCGTGAGCAAGAGTGAGAGTCAAGTGTACTCCTGGTAGGTCAGTTACAAAGTGTTCAGTAGTATCACACTGTCAGTGGGCTTTTGGCAAATGCAGTTTAGGTCAAGATGATCTTAGAGATACTCTGTTTTGTTGAGAAATAAAACCTAATGCATTTGAATATCAAAATTAAATAAAGAACACAGCTGTCATCCAAGGAAGATATTAGTTTTCCCAATAACAAAGGGTAATAGCAATATATAAATAGCTCATTGAAATTTATGAGAAAGCTTCATGGTTCCAATAACTAAATGGCAAATATTAACCAAGTTTCTGGTAAACAGAGATGTACAAACATATTCTTTTTCATAGAAATCAAAGACATGCACATGAAAAGATCCTTAAATTTAAGAAAACAATAGTAATCTTCTGAAATTGATGCAAATACATTCTACCCAATGCACTAAAGTCATCTGTCCAGCAACATGGATAATTTGCCAGATTTCTGAGGATTTATTCTAGAGAAACATTTTAACAAAAGCATAAAGCTATATGCACATGGTTTTTCACTGCAGCAATAAATCCTATAGAAAAAAGCAGTGAAGTATTCAAAATTAAGATATGGCTATTTAGATGAGACCTGGCAGGTTCAGGGTGATATGGCCGTAAACAAGGTATAGTTTTATTTAAGGTAATATCAGTATTATGGCACATTATGAAGTAATGTTAAAAATAATTATTAAGATAACACAGTGGAAAACTATGAAAATATTAACTGGAAAAAGCTGAATACAATTATGATTGCAGTTATTCCAGAATATACATTTTTTTAGATTAAAGACTAGAAGTAATATGTAAAATGTGAAAGTAGTTGCGGTAGGCTTACACATATTCTCACATGCACCATGATGCCTTTCCTAATTTTACTTTAAGTCTAGTTCTATGATGTTATTAATATTGGGTAATTGTTAACATGTTAATATTTTTCATCACTGAAGTATTTTAAAGTCCATTAGAGTTATCATGACATATTACCCTTTCATAGTTTAGTGGGCACCAAGACTATTTTCCTCCATAGTTGTACTATCATATCAAGCAAAGTTAACTATTCCTTAATATCTAGTACTTAGACACATTCATTTTCCCAATTTACATTTTCTCTTTTAGAAATAAATAACTTGATCAGTCTGCTCCATCCCATAGAATCGTTCACTGTGGGCGGAGAGTGGCTGGGTCCCAGGCCCCTGGTACCAGGGCAGTGAGTGTCTGCAGGCTGGCGGGCTTGGGGCGAGGAGCGTCAGCCTCTCTGTGTGGAGCTCTAGGAGGAGGCCAGCTGGCTCAGAGATGGCCGACTCCATCTGCAAGTAGAGCCGCCTCTTTTTTCCTGCCCTCTGCTCCTGGGAGCCGGGGGCACAGGCTCTGAGACCCTTGCAGCCAGCTGGCAATGAGGAGTGGGAAACCGGCCAGCAGGTCTGTGCTCAGGGTGGGGAACTTGCGAACATTGTCTTTGTCAAGCCAGTTGTGGAAGATCCCAAAGTTTCACACAACCCTCCCTATTCTGCTTGCTGCTGCCGGCTTCTAAACACCTGGCTGAGCTGCCGATTTACCTTCTTTATGGTTTGTGCAAAGAACTGTCTCTTCCTTTGATTATCTGGACCTTCTGAATTAAATCAGGCCTTAAAAAAATGAGGAGGAGGGATATGACTACCTATTATGACTACTGTACATGAATGTTCATTAACTTAAAAAACACCAAACAACCAAAAAACATTTTACTATGGAAGTTTTCTAAATATTCCCAAAGTTGAGAGAACATAAAGTTGAGCACCCCCCACCAATGTTTTACCAACCTTGTTTCCTTTGCTTTTGCTTTTAATATTTTAAATTCCACCATTGTATCATCTCACCTGTTAATACTCTGTCATCATTGTTTAGTCGCTCAGTCGTGTCCGACACTTTTTTGACCTCATGGGCTATAGCCCGCTAGGCTCCTCTCTCTATGGGATTTTCCAGGCAAGAATACTGGAGTGGGTTGTCATTTCCTTCTCCAAGGGATCTTCCCAATCTAGGAATTGAATGCATGTCTCCTGGGTCTCTTGCATTGGCAGGTGGATTCTTTACCACTTAGCACCATCTAGAAAGCCCATTAATACTCAGCACCCACCAGAATTTACAGTTTGCCCATAATATCATCTAATACCCAGTCCATGTTCAACTTTATCAAGTTTTCTGAAAGATGTCTTTTTAAGGTTGAATATATTTGAGTATGTTTGAATTGGGCTTCCCAGTGGTAAAGAATCCACCTGCCAATGCAGAAGATGTGGGTTTGATTCCTGGGTCAGGATTATCTCCTAGTCCATGGGTCACAAGAGTTGGACACTACTTGGTGACTCAACAATCAACAACGAAAACCAGTATTTGAACTGGGATCTGAACAGGTCTACTCATTGCACCGATGTATGTTTTTAAAGTCCTATTATATTTATAACAGCTCTCCCTCTCTCTTTCTCACTCCCACCCTACCATTTTCATTTGTTGAAGAAATCAGGTCATTTGTCCTTTGCCCACATTCTCAATTTGCCTTCTTCAGATTGTTTCCCCATGATGTTATTTAACACAGTCCTTTACCCTTCATATTTTCTGGAGGTTACAGCTAGAGGAATGATTAGATTAGGGCTCAGGGTTTTTATTTGGGGAAGGGAGCAAGAATAATTCATAGGTGATGTTACATCTTATTTTATTAAGGGAATGTGGAGTATGTGTGTCCCATTTCTAGTGAAGTGAAAATTGATGATTGGATTTAGGTGTGGTCATCTCAACTAATGGTTTTAGCAGCCATTGATGAAACTGGCTTAGATCTGTTCCTTCACTGGGGGTGCAGAATTGTGGTTTTCTAGTTCTATCGTTACTTCTGCATTTGGTATTTCTTCTGTTACATTTTCAATCTCTGGTCTCTGTAGCATTAGCCAATTCACTCACACTTCTCCTAGGAGCTATGGCTAAATTCTTGGCACAGCTGTAAGCTGGCTATTGTAATCCTGATTCTGCTTTGAGAAATAGCCTGGATCCAGAGGGAGATTTCCCCACTTCTTCCTTTCTCCTGGAAAGCTGTAAACTTTAGAGGTAATGACAACTATAAACAGTGTCAGCTTTATGCCTTGGCATACTTTTTATGTTTGTGTGGTGTGATTTGAGAAGAGCTGAAAGGTCGACTCAATAAAAATATTCTACCCTTCTCTGGCCTTAGTGTCTGATACCACCAACAAGGGTATTCTCGCACAAGGTTAAGGTATAGTGTTACCTGAGAGCAAGAATGGGGCCAGCATGGGATGAACCTATTAGCAGAAATGTGTTTATCTTTTTGTTAGTTGCTTACCACCCTCTGTAGTTGGATCTGGAACTGGGAGCTCTTAACTTGGATGAGGGAAGGAGGTTTTCATTGGCACAGATCCTGTGCATACCTGGGACTTGATTCAGGTTTTTCTATGGGGGTCTCCAAGAATGAAGACTATTGAGCGGGTAGAAGGCAGAGGAGGAAAAATGTTGAAAGATGTGAGAAAACAGGACACTGCTTCGTACTTTTGTTGAGGATGACTCTGCTTAAGCCCTCAAAATAGCCTAGAAAAATAAAAGCAAGAAGCTATTTCCTATTTTCTTTTTAAAATTCTATTTATTTTTTGACTGTGCTGGATCTTTGTTGCTGTACGGGCTGTTGTCTAGTTGCAGCAAGTAGGGGCTGTTCTCTAGTTGCAGTGCGCGGGCTTCTGGTTTCTGTGGCTTTTCTTGTTGTGGAGCACAGGCTCTAGGGTGCAGGGGCTTCAGTGGGCGTGGCACGTGCATTCAGCTGTTGTGGTTCCTGGGCTCTAGAGCACAGACTTGGTAGTTGTGGCACATGGGCTTACTTGCTCTGTGGTGTGTGGCATCTTCCTGGACCAGGGATCAAACCCATGTCTGCCGCATTGATAGGTGGATTCTTTACCACTGAGCCACTAGGGAAGCCCTGTTTCCTATTTTCTTGACTACCATGTAGTCCAGAAAGCATGAAACAGAGGGATGCTAAGGCCTAGGGAAGTTTTTCTAACAGATCAGCAGTAAAAGAGAATAGGAAGTTTGTAGGTGGAATTAGGCAAGATGGAGGGCTTGGGAGAATATGTGAGAAACAGGAGGAATCGCTTTTTAAAGGTGAAAAATGGCAGATTGATCCCTTTTGCCATAGAAGAAAGTTCAGTTTTCTGTTTTAGAGAACTGGACCATTTTCTGCTTTCCACCTACTCAACAACCAGTTCTCATAAGGAAGTTTCAGTATTTTTATCTTTATGATAATTTCAGGATCAGTAGCCCATTTATTCCTAATAATGTTACTGAAAAATACCAGTAATTATATAATGACTGCAGAAATCACATTTTTAAGTAAATGAAGAGGGAAATGATTTTTTCTTGTTATATGTCCCCAATTCATATGTAATTACCAGCTATAAAAGAAGCTTCCTGGTATGCCTAATAACCACCTTTTGTCCTTACATGAAAAGTCGAGGTTTTTTTATTCCTGGGTTTGTTGTGCTCAGCTTACTCCTGGCTGGCTGGGGAGACTAGAGGCAGCTGTTCTGTGACATGTCATCGCCCAGGCCTTCCTCAGACGGGGAGCACAGTGCTCTGGAAACCAGCTGCTTGTGTTCTCTGCCCTTCAGACCTAGAGCAGGAAAACAGAATTTGGGCAAACCAGTGGAAATCTGTACATGAGGGAAGTGGCTCTTGATCAAAAAACATGGTGCCTTTATATAAATAAAAACTGGAAAAAAAAAAACCTGTGCGAAAACAAACCAAACCAACCAACAAAAAATAAACGGTATCTTTAAGCCAACAACTAATTACCTGCAACTCCTCTGACTGGCAGGTAATAATACATCCTGTATGAACATGTACATTTTTTCTCATTAACTTTGGCTTTGTCCTATGAAAGCAAGGTAGAAGACACAAAATAAAGCAGTTTTTCTGTTTAATGATGGGATCAGGTGGTTTTATGTCTGCTGTCTATACATCGCAAGAGCAATAATAGAATAATCATTTTCCTTCTAATTAAAAGTAAACTTACAGCTTTTCTCCTTTCATAGATTTATTATCTACAGCTAGATAGCTAACATAATTTATTTTTTATTGAGTATGTTCAGATATCATATAATATCTATTGAAAATGCTTTTCAGTATTTTCTAACTTTTCATGTGAAATAATATTGATATGTGGGGTATTATATAGATTAAAATATCTTTGCATATATATTATGCAAAAACATGAGTACCTGTATTATAAAGCCCAGCATTCATTCATTTGTGGATTCTTTTGTTCACTCTTTGATTCACTTGTTCCTGAAATATTTACTGTATGCCTGATTAATGCCAGATGCTATGCAGTCACAAAGGCTACAAACACATGGATGGTCAAAAGACCACTTTGGTTGATAAGTGGAGAAAGTATTGTGGAGTGAGGCAAGAGTGGAATCAGAAAGGCTATGTGGGAGGCTGTTAAGGGGTACACAGTTTGGGAAAGGATTCAGGCAGGTAAGCAAGGATTTCAGAAATACAAAGTCCCATGGGAATCCAAGAGACGGCGTGATTAACCAGTTTTTAACTCAATGTTGATGATGATTTACTTTCAGAGTGAGAAGAGGGAAGCTTTAACTTGTTCCACGTGTATCAGATGGCAGGATGGATCCCAGAGGTCCAGCAGGCTTGTGGCGACAGTGCTTGAGTTAGAGCAGCACATACCTACCAGCTTCAGAAACCAGCACAACAGTGCAAAGCAACTATACCTTAATGACTTTTTTTAAGAAAACAGTATGTAATGGTGGAGAGAATGAAGAGATATTAGGGAGTCCAGGGTGGATTCAAACGTCTGGATTGTTGTTGTTAGTTACTGAGTCTTGTCTAACTCTTTTGTGACCAAGTGGACTGCAGCCCCCCCAGGCTCCTCTGTCCACGGGATTTCTTAGGGAAGAATACTGCAGTGGGTTGCCATTTTCTTCTTCAGGGGATCTTCCCATCCCAGGGATCGAACCTGGGGTCTTCTGCATTGGCAGGTGGATTTTTTTTTGGTAAATTAATTTATTTATTTTAATTGGAGGCTAATTACACAGGTATGGTTTTTGCCATATATTCCCTTGAATCAGCCATGGGTGTACATGTGTCCCCATCGTGAACCCTCCTCCCACCTCCCTCACCATCCTATCCCTCAGGGTCATCCCAGTGCACTGGCCCTGAGTGCCCAGTCTCATGCATCAAACCTGGACTGGCAATCTATTTCAATATGATAATATACACGTTTCAATGCTGTTCTCTCAAATCATCCCACCCTCGCCTTCTCCCACAGAGTCCAAAAGTCTGTTCTTTACATCTGTGTCTCTTTTGCTGTCTTGCATATAGGGTCATTGTTGCCATCTTTCTAAATTCCATATATATGCATTAATATACTGTATTGGTGTTTTTCTTTCTGACTTGCTTCACTCTGTATAATAGGCTCCAGTTTCATCTACCTCATTAGAACTGATTCAAATGTATTCTTTTTAATAGCTGAGTAATAATACTCCATTGTGTATATGTACCACAGCTTTCTTACCCATTCATCTGCTGATGGACATCTAGGTTGCTTCCATGTCCTGGTTATTGTAAACAGTGCTGCGATGAACATTGGGATACGCGTGTCTCTTTCAATTCTGGTTTCCTCAGTGTGTATGCTCAGCAGTGGGATTGCTGGGTCATAAGGCAGTTCTATTTCCAGTTTTTTAAGGAATCTCCACACTGTTCTCCATTGTGGCTGTACTAGTTTGCATTCCCACCAATAATGTAAGAGGGTTCCCTTTTCTCCGCACCCTCTCCAGCATTTATTATTTGTAAACTTTTTGATAGCAGCCATTCTGACCGGTGTGAGATGTTACCTCATTGTGGTTTTGATTCGTGTTTCTCTGATAATGAGTGATGTTGAGCATCTTTTCATGTGTTTGTTAGCCATCTGTATGTTTTCATTGGAGAAATGTCTGTTTAGTTCTTTGGCCCACTTTTTGATTGGGTCATTTTATTTTTCTGGAATTGAGCTACATGAGCTACTTGTATATTTTTGAGACTAATTCTTTGTCAGTTGCTTCATTTGATATTATTTTCTCCCATTCTGTAGGCTGTCTTTTCACCTTGTTTATAGTTTCCTTCATTGTGAAAAGCTTTTAAGTTTAATTATGTCCCATTTGTTTATTTTTACTTTTATTTCCATTACTCTGGGAGGTGGTCATAGAGGATCCTGCTGATTTACATCAGAGAATGTTTTGCCTATGTTTTCCTCTAGGAGTTTTATAGTTTCTGGTCTTACGTTTAGATCTTTAATTCATTTTGAGTTTATTTTTGTGTATGGTGTTAGAAAGTGTTCTAGTTTCATTCTTTTACAAGTGGTTGACCAGTTTTCCCAGCACCACTTGTTAAAGAGATTGTCTTTTCTCCATTGTATATTCTTGCCTCTTTTGTCAAAGATAAGGTTTCCATAGGTGCGTGGATTTATCTCTGGGCTTTCTATTTTGTTCTATTGATCTATATTTCTGTCTTTGTGCCAGTACCATACTGTTTTGATGACTGTAGCTTTGTAGTATAGTCTGAAGTCAGGCAGGTTGATTCCTCCAGTTCCATTCTTCTTTCTCAAGATTGCTTTGGCTATTCGAGGTTTTTTTTGTATTTCCATACAAATTGTGAAATTATTTGTTCTAGTTCTCTGAAAAATAGGCAGGTGGATTCTTTACCACTGAGCCACCAAGGAAGTCCTCAGATGTCTGGCATAGCAAGTTATATATAAAAAAAAGTTAGTTATAAAACAGTGTCAGTTGCTTATGACATCAGAAAAAAGGAAAATACATGAGATATGGATATTTTCATATCCTTAAAAACTTTATAATACAGTTTCTTATGATTATCAAATATCTTTAAAGCTATTTATTAAATATTATGCATATCTTCTAAAATATTCCTTGATTTATTTTACTGATTCAGTTAATGATGTAGAAAACTTTTTTCCTACTATTTACTGCTTGTATTCCGTATAAAACAATCTAAAACATCTTTAAAAATATTTTTGAAAAATTCATTCTTTTAAGTCAGAAATGAAGTACATATTCATTGCAGAAAAACCAGAAAGTTCAAACAAGCAAAAAGAAAAAAATAAAAAATGCCCATAGTGTCACTTTACCTGGTGAAAAACAATGTTAATGCTTTGGTCTATTACTTTCCTTACTCTTCTCTGTTCATGTATATGGACAAATGTGGTTTTTTCCATAAAAATAGACATCATGTAATTTTGTAATCTACTTTGTAAAAACTTGACAATAGAGTTGAGCCTTCTGTTTCTGAGGGTTTCACATCCGTGAATTTAAACAACCTAAAATAAAAAGTATTTGAAAAAAAATTCTAGAAAGTTTCAAAAAGCAAAACCTGAATTTTCTGCACACTGTCAGTTATTTACATTGTATTAGGTATTATAAGTAATCTAGAGGTTAACGTATATGGGGGGAATGGTCACAATTTATGTACAAATATTTTATCATTTTCTATAAGGGATTTGGAACCAATCCCTCATAGACACCAAGGGGCAATTGTATATTGTTGATTGAGTCCTGGCAGTTCTTTTAGCAGAAACTATGAACTTTCTTTGCTAAGTAAAGGTAGATGGGTATTGAAATTGTGATACTCCGGCATCTTAAATTGACCTGTGACCAGAATCCATTCCCTGAGGACTTGTCTTTAGTGGTGCTTAATCTTAACCAATTTCAAATGCTTCTGGCAAGAATGAATAAAGTCTTAGTGGTCCTATAGGATTCTCTGTGTTTCATTTCATTTCTTTTTTTTTTCTTTCCAAGAGGTGCTATTTATTCTGAAACTCTCCTTTATTTTAATTGCCTTCCCCTGGGCATTTGGCTATCAGTCTTTTTTTTTTTTTTTTTAACTTTATTTTACTTTACAATACTGTATTGGTTTTGCCATACATTGACATGAATCAGCCACGGGTGTACATGAGTTCCCAATCCTGAACCCCCCTCCCACCTCCTACCCCATATCATCTCTGGATCATCCCCGTGCACCAGCCCCAAGCATCCTGATTTTCTCCCTTCAAAGGTGCTCCTCCTCTTGCGTTTTTCCTTAGTAAATGACATTTCTTTCAGTTACTCAAGTCTATCTTTGGGGGTCATCCTTAACACCTTTCTTTCTCTCAAGCCCCAGGTCCAATCTGTACAGAAACTATGCCAGCTTTCTCATTACTTTTCTATGCTATTAAAAGTAGTTTATTAATTTGGGCTTCGCTGTGAAAATTTCCAGGAAGTTGTAGCAGTTTTACTGCTCCACGCAATGGAGCGGTAGATCTGCTCCGCCATATATTTCATCTCATCAGATCACACTTCACAGTTTTGCTGGGAAGAGGATGATGGGAAAGACCAAAAAGGGCAGACTGAAAGATAAAACCACCAAATAGCTTTACAGAGATGTCAGTTGGGCACACACATAGGAGCATCAGGCAATGGAAGTGACATTCCAAATGACGTCTTTTTCCCCCTCTATACACTGAAAATGCTTGTATTAATTGACAGCAGATAAAAGGTGAAAGAATACAATTCATAGTAACTCATGTTAAAGCGTACAGGTAAAAGACTGAATTCTTGTGTGAAATAAATGGCTTCCCACTTAATAAACTGGAGTTGTTCCAAGGACGTCTTTTCATTTATGGAGCAGGTGCAGATGAAGTTTTGAGAAACTTGTGCAGTTTTTTTTAATAAAACATTTAATTAACAAGCTTGAAAACAGTGGAGCACTTGAAGTGGGAATAAAACAATTGTTGTATATCAAACAGTGCAAATCCAATTTGTGAATACAACTGTGTTGAAAAGCTTTAAAATATTAATAAATTGATGTAGGTTTTAAAAATGAAGTTTTAATTTTCTTTCAAGGTTTTCCCTTGAGGCAAGTTCTAAACCAGAAAAGATGTTCAAATGAATGCAAAAAAAGTATATTCTCTTTGAAGGTCCAAAAGCTAATTTAAAGGAAACAAGATGAAAAGGAGTTAGAATATAATCAAATGCAAACATATCTCTAAATGTGCATTTATTTTGTTAAGGTTGTTTGGAATTACATTTGCTGTCATGAGTCTTTAATAACTTGTTCTTTGAGTTTAAACCCAACAGATTTGAAAAAATAATACAATATTAAAGATACATGTTATTTCCCAGGGGACTAAACCATAAGGAGATCTGTGACAGTTATTTAATAAAGAGAACCTTCAGAAATATACCATTTTGAGATAAGAAAATTTCAGTTAAAGACTTAAAAGTCCTTTACAGTAAATTTCCTATAAAGTAATTATTTCTGATTCCTGCCTTTTATGTCAAGAGCATGAGTTGTTGTTCACACTAGATTTTGCTCTGGGTCATGGTTTTTGCTGGACTCTCAGGTGTGTCTTTTTGTGACTCTTGTTAGCTTTCTTGCCCTGCAGAGCAAGCCGGATAAACTCCTGTGATGAACTCATGGCAGGATAAACTCCCACCAGGCCTTCTGGTGGAGTGTCCAGAATTGATAGGCTACCAGTGCACCTTTCCTTTAAAGCATCTCCTGTTGGAAAAACACAGCAAGTAAAAATCACTAAACAGCTTCTGGGAAAGTCTGCCTGCACTGTGGGGACCTAATGAGATTAAAGGGAAATTTGATTCCTTTCTCCCTCCTGACAAAGGCTCATTCCCCAGAAGTGATCCTGAAGTTATCAGAAGAAAATTAAAGCTATGTAGTGTAATGTTTCCCGAGGCACTCAATAGAAAAAGGCAGAACCCTAGTTATTCAGTAGTCTACAGAATCCTGGTTATTCTGTAGTCCACAAACATTTTGAATAACTCTTCCCACTCTTCATATTACCAAGTAGGTTAAAAATAGCCATTGAATAAAAGATGGTGCTCTAATGTGCCTTTTATGAAAACTGAGGATCTTGATTCCAAATGCTTAACTTTCATGTCTTGAAATTATATTGCTGAACTCTGAATATATTGATTTGTTTTTGTTTAGAAAAAGAAGGGCTTCCCTGGTGGCTCAAATGGTAAAGAGTCTGCTTGCAGCGCAGGAAATCTGGGTTCAATCTTTGGTTTGGGAAGATCCCCTGAAGTAGGAAATGACAACCTATTCCAGTATTCCTGCCTAGAGAATTCCATGGACAGAGAATTCCCTGGACAGAGGAACCTGGCAGGTTACAGTCCATAGGGTCACGGAGAGTTGTATATGACTGAAGCAACTTGGCATACACGCGGCACATCTTAATTCTTCTCACTAACCTTTTATTGAGTGGAACCTTTAGCTGAAGCCACAGAGATTAAGGATAGTTTCTACTTAACTGAAAAAAAATTGGTATATCATCACCAGGTAATGCAATATGAATACTATTACATTCACAAATTTCATGGGTCATTGTTAAGTCTTTGCTAGGATATTATTCTCAGTGTGGAAGAAGCACAGAGAATTTTAGAAATTTTGCAACTCTTAGCCAGAAATGAAGAGAGAGGCTTTATAAGGCAGTCTCTTTATGGACCCTCCATCAATAGGATTTAATTTACTAATGTTTAAGGATGTGATGGAGGTCTACATGAGACATCTGGCAGAAATTTCATCCCCGGGGTTGATATGGCTAAACCTCCCTAGGCCATAAACGATGACAGTAGTCGAAGACAGAGGGCAACAGCACTTTGGTCAATCACATATATATGTAAATACTGGAAAATAATTTTAATAGAGATAATAGAATATTGTAGTAAACATATATAACCTTGACAAGTGACTTAACCTAAGTCCCAGTTTTGTTACCCACAAAATGAGAAAGTTGATAATACCTATCTCATAAGGTTTTTGTGGGGAATGAAATGAGTTATTAAATATTTGTGATGAAATAGATAAATGAAGCTTATTGTTAAATATTAAAATATTTACAAGATTAATCATCATGTCTTCTTAAACACAGTAGGCAGAAAGAGTCCCCCCCCACCTTTTGTGATTGAGTTAAATAACTGTGATACCCTTAGGAACCTCTGACATAGGTTGAAATATATACTCAGGCTTTAAATGGCTCCAGGTAACTGTGCTTTGTTGGTGTTTTGGTCTCCCTCTAGTTGCAGAGGTCATTTTTGGTTGCTGTCAGTACTCTCTTACTGCTTCTGCTGTGCTGCTGTATGTTGTATATCATTCATTCACTCTATAGACTAGTCCTATCCAGTAGCCGAATATGTAATTTGAAATTTTCTAATAGTCATGTTAAAGAAAATAAAAAGAAACAGGTGAAATTATCTCTAGTGATTTCTGTTATTTAACCCAATATAAAAAATATGATCATTTCAACCTGTAATCAATATACAAATATTATGATGTTTTTTATATTAGTTTTTTAATACCAGATCTTTGAAATCTGGTGTATATTTTACTCTTATCAGTTCAGTTCAGTCGCTCAGTCATGTCCGACTCTTTGTGACCCCATGGACTGCAGGACGCCAGGCTTCCCTGTCCATCACCAACTCCTGGAGCTTGCTCAAACTCATGTTTATTGAGTTGGTGATGCCATCTAACCATCATAGTACATCTCAATTCCAATGCTACATTTTTATTAGATACTTGTTCTTTACTTAGATTTCATAAAATTTATAGTAATTCAAACAAACACATTTAAAAGTTTCCCAATGGGCAAATTAATTATCAGTTTTAAAATCAAAATTAATTTAAAAAAGTGAAAATTCAGTTCTTCAGTCTCACTAGCCACATTTCAGGGACTCAGTAACCATATGTGGTTGTACTGTCAGATTGGTCAGCATGGCTTAATATGCTTACGGAGACCCTATGGCATTTAAAAGGCTAGAGACAGGCTATACGACATGGTGCTCTTGCCTGCCTCAAGAGTGGGGCAGTTGAGAGGAGTACAAATTCCAGTAATGGTCTGAGAGTACCTTCTTTGTCTCTTCCTATACAGTAGTGTGACTTTATGGCTGAAAGTACTTTTTGGATTCTTTTTGACTTAGTATCCATGACCAAGATGACTGAGGTTCTTGACAGTCTGACTTCTTAATAGTGAGGTATTAATTTATATTTGTACATGTCACATATACAGGACTGTGCATGATTATTATAATTATACTTTTCATGTTCAAATAAAGCACTATTTAAACTGTGGATTTAAACTAATAGTCCAATATTTCTAATGTGCAATCAGATTTTCTAATGTCAAAATGTATACATTTATCCATTATTCAAGCTCCCTATCCATATCGTTGTTAACTTCAGATTTCTATGTCATTTCATCCCTTCAAATAACTAGCTTTTTCTCATTATTTTCTGCTATTGAACCCACTGTTGCACAGAAAAGTTGATTTGTTAATTAGTTTAATCGCCTCTTCTCATAATGGCAGGGTAAGATTGGCGGAGGAAGCTTGTTATCAGTCCCTGCTACTGGTAAGCAGTAATTATAGATAATCATGCTTTTGTCTTGTTGAATTCTGAAGCTTGTCTTGGACTCCTCCTCACTGAATTAGCAAATGGACGGTCATGTTGAATTTTCCTCGGGTTTCTTCCTGTAACTCATCCCTGACTCTCCCCGCAATGAAATAAAATTGCAGCTTGTTAGGTAGTAGCTCATTTGAAGTCTCAATTTTCTTGAGTATTCAGCTCTCATAGGGAAGTGCCAGGTGCTCACTCGTGGCCATCGCACTTGCCTTTGGCTCAAGGTTCTGACTCAACTGGCATTCTACAAGTCTTTGATTTTGCTTTTGCTTGAAGAGGCAGCGGTTGTCTTGACAGCGGAGCTGAAGCTCTGCCCTTGTACTTCGATGCACATTGTGGCACAATCTAATAATCAAAGTCATTTGTCAAGAAACAAAGTGTTCACACTCTTATATGAAGGGGTTGAAATAAACAGCAGATTTTATTTGGATGGTGGATGTGGGCCAGAAATGGCAGCTACCATCACTTTTGAAATGTGTCTGGAATGTGGAGCCCAGAATAGGTTTTAACCAAGACCATATCTTTATCTTAGTGCTTCTCAACCAGGGACAGTTTTGACTCCCAGAGGATATTTGGCAAAGCTTGGTGATACCCGTGACTTTCATGACTGGAGAGGAAAGGTGCTACAAGCATTTAGTAGGCAGAGGTAAGGGGTGTTGCAGGATGTTTATCCTGCAATGTGTGGGGCAGTCCTTCACAATGAAGAATTATTTGGCCCCAAATGTCGATAGTGCCATAGCTGAGAAACCGTACTCTGTATGATTATGAAGGGACTACTGTGGCATATTTAATCCTTTCCTTCCTTAACAGTCAACTATGCTTTGGAAAATAGTTGATTCAGTGGGAAAATTGGAATTGCAAAGAGAATGGATTTTTTTCCTGCCCTGCTATGGGAATTCTTCACAGATAAGAAATAAGGAATAAAAATGGAAAAAAAAAAACATATTCTGTAGACTAGGAACTCGTTTACTTGTCTACTGTTATAGAAGTGTAATGGAAGCAACATGCTAACCTCTGACATGCTTCAGAATCACCAAAAAATTCCTTAATAGATCTACATTCTTCCATCAGCAGGGAGAAATCATATGGTCCATGAGTGTTGTAACTAAATATGTTTTGACCAAAGACCGCTTGCATCTTTTACTTCTTGAGATTAGAGTCTATTTGGGGAAAATGCTAATATTTTGTGTGATACCGAACTCAGTCTAATTCTAAGCAAGGAGGTTCAGATATCAATTTATTTCATGATAATAATGATGAGTTTGAATAGACCCAATTTCTAGAGGTCTTTTGGTTGGAGGTAGAGCTGGAGGTAAGTGCTAGGATCGCTTTGGAACTGACAGTCACTATCCAATATATTCTGCTGACCAGTGCCATAAACATCAACTAATTCTTGGCACTTTCCAGGCCTGAGAAAATGGACAGTGGATGACATATTTTAAAAATATTTATATATCTTCATAGGTCAACTTAAGAGAACAATGGTAACTCCATAAAGAAGACATTTCTAACAGTTTGAACTCTCTCTTTTTTAATTGGAGGATAATTGCTTTACAAGCTCTTTCCCTTCAGAGATGGAGAATTTGGTGTCTCTCACGAGAAATTTCCTGGCTGGCTATATGATCACATATGAATTTTATTGCTGCACTGAGTTGAAAATTGTGTTCAGTGGGGAAGGAGAGGGCAGGATGAATTGAGAGAGTAGCACTGAAACATATACATTACCATAGGTAAAATAGATAGCTAGCGGGAAATTGCTGTATAACACAGGGCGCTCAATCTGGTGCTCTATAACAACTTAGGGGGGTGGAATGGAGGAGAGGGTGGGAGTGAGGTTCAGGAGGGAAGGGACATACATATACTTATGGTTAATTCACATTGTTGTATGGCAGAAATCAGCACAAATTGTAAAGCAATTATCCTCCAATTAAAAACAAAAAAAAATTTTTTTTAAGAAAAACAAAAAAAGGAAATTGTATTAGGTGATTTCCGAAGTCCTTTACAACCCTGAAGTTCCCTAATTCAATGGTTCTGTGAGTTTATCCTTAAGAACTTATAATTGTGCTGCTTCTTACTTCCCAACATCCCATTCTCCTATTCATGTTTCTTCCTAATTTAGTCTTATCTGTTGTAGTTTCTGGGCTTCCCTGGTAGCTCAGCTGGTAAAGAATCTGCCTGCAATGTAGGAGACCCTGGTTCTATTCCTGGGCTGGGAAGTTCCCTTAGAGAAGGGATAGGCCAGTCACTCTAGTATTCTTGGGCTTCCCTGGTGGCTCAGATGGTAGAGAATCCACCTGGGAGAACTGGGTTCAATCTCTGGGTTGGGAAGGTCCCCTGGAGGAGGGCATGGCAACCCACTCCAGGATTCCTGCTTGGAGAATCCCCATGGACAGAAAAGCCTGGAGGGCTACAGTCCACGGTGTTGCCGAGTCGGGCACCACTGAGCGACTAAGCACAGTACACGCTATTGTCTTCATAATCCCTCAAATGAAACCTCTGCTATTATCTTCTCTCTCCCTTGCACCTGCCTATCTTCTCTCTCCCTTGCACCTGCCGCACAAGAATGTCTTCTGCTCTAAGCTCTAATAATACCTTTTTGAAGCTCTTTCCTATTGTTCTAGCTTAGACTTATTGTCGGCTTTTTGAATTTCTTCCACATTTGCAACCTGGATTATAGAATGTGGAGAAACATATCAATGTTTTCATAAAACTAGGTGTACCAGCAGAAGATAAATGGGTTTTCACTGTAACTTCTGTGGTTTCTATTAATATGTTTACTTCATAGGAAGGAGTTCCTCACCTCTTCACAGTTGATAATGAGACTTTTTAGGACTTGATTGTATGTTATCTTTCATAAATTCTTGACTCTAACTAGTCTCTACATTTCCAAAGCCTACATTTGCCTTGGTTCTCATTTTTTTGCCTTTTACAGTGCTGGGGTCATGGTAAGCAGCCAATAAATGACTTATAAATTAAATGAAAGAGAGTGGTAACCTGGTAAGCATCAGAGGCCAGTGATTCTACAGAATAGGTTTTCTGCTAGAATGACACATGCCAGACTGCCTTTGGGATGTTTTATTCCCTTGTATGGATAATTTGGGAGAAGGTTATGTTTTAGTTCACATTTTCATCATCTTTTGAGAGCAGAATGGGAACAACAGAGATGGAAGAATAGAAACTGTTTAAAAGAAAAGAAGAGAAGAATGGGGTTGTCAATCTTTTCTGAATCATAGAAACTTCCCCCCCTTTTCTTTCTAAGAAATGAGTGACATCTCAAAGATATCAGCCTCTACTTCATTTTCCTTGCCTCTGCCTTTTGGTGTTCTCAGAGCTAGGACCACTGATGCCTCTTGGTTTTATGCTGCGTCTTAATTACTTGAGCTTGTTCTCCCAGAGACAAGGAATGTCAGTCAACAACATGGCCATGACCTTCTGTGCAGATTACAACTGAGCCACCTTCCTGGAGAGACTACTTTGCTGATCATCTTTATGACTTAGTATCCTAGGCATAAGTTTTGAGTGCCAGTTTTGCCTTTAAGATGAAGTTCTCTTTTACCCAGTGTTGATCATGATTTCTAATGAGTACCATGATTTCCCTTGTAGAATTGTAATTCAGCCGTAAAGCTTAGCCTGGTGACAGGGGCCCTGTTGTCCTTTTGGTATCAGTGGTCTTTCAGGCTTGGAAATTCCTTTGTATCTGACCTAATTATTGTCCAAGGTACAAGGAGAGTCACTTGAGATCAACTGTGCATTTTTCCCTTCACAAATGTTACCTGGGGTCTAGATTCCCTTCTGCCCCTCTCAATTTGACGTGGTGTTTCACTGCCTTATTCAGTAGCTAAGTCAATTTCCCTGAGTGCCTGGACCTGGTGAACAAGTTTGGAGTTAGGTCTATAAATTTTTTCCCCCTAACTCTGGTGACTCAATTATTTGCACATAGCTTCTTACTTGAATTGTGCTGTAAAGACTTAAAACACAATTTAGGTCATTTAACCTTTGTCACTTACTAAAAGAAGGGGGAATTGGTTTAGTCTGTATATCCAAGATTTCATGGGATGTTAATAGGTATTACTTGAAAAAAAAATGGTTTACATGGTTAAATATTTTGGGGAAACACTGAATTAAACTTAGTTAAATAGAATTCTTACCTGAAATATGACTTTTTGAGAGGAAGGAGTAGCATCATTTTCCAGTAGTGTTTTTGATCATGGAGCCATTTCTTTCAGGAACATCTTTTAACAGCTCAGGGAATACTAATGATCTTTATAATAGCCATTTCAGTTTGCACTATTTTTTAAAGAATAATCATAAATTTGGCAATAGCATTATATCATATTAGGTCATGTTAGGTTTTTACAGGCAGAGAGTAAAGCTAGTTCTCTATAAATATAATAGCAATCAAGAGCAAATTACAATTTCCTATCAAATTACTCATATTTTTCACAGGATTAGAACAAGTAATTCTAAAATTTATGTGGAACCATAAAAGACCCAGAGTTGCCAAAGCAATCCTGAGGAAAAAGAACAAAGCAGAAGGTGTAACCCTTCCAGACTTCAGGCAATACTACAAAGTTACAGTAATCAAAACAGCATGGCATTGACTCAAAAACAGACATATGGATCAATGGAACAGAACAGAGAGCCCAGAAATAAACCCATTCATCTACGGTCAATTAATCTTCAACAAAGGAGGCAAGAATATACAATGGGAAAAAGATAATCTCTTTAGCAAGTGGTGTGGGGAAAGTTGGACAGCCACATGTAAATCAATGAAGTTAGAACACAGGCTCATACCCTTAAAGACTTAAACATAAGATATGATACCATAAAACTCCTGGAAGAGAACATAGACAAAACATTGTTGGATGTAAATTGTACTAATGTTTTCTTAGGTCAGTCTCCCAAGGCAGTAGAAATAAAAGCAAAAATAAACAAATGGGACCTAATCAGACTTACAAGCTTTGTACTGCAAAGAAAACCATAAACAGAACAAAAAAACAATCTGGAATGAGAGAAAGTATTTGCAAATAATGTAACAGACAAGGGCTTAATCTCTAAAATATGCGCACAGCTCATACAACTCAAGAACAGCAACAAAAACCAAACAACCCAATCAAAAAGTGGGCAGAAGAATAGACATTTCTCCAAAGAAGGTATGCAGATATCTGGTCAACAGGCAGGTACATGAAAAGATGCTCAACTTCACTAATAGAGAAATGCAAATCAAAACTACAACGAGGTACCACCTCACACCGGTCAGAATGGCCATCTTTAAAAAGTCTACAAATAACAAATGATGGAGAGGGTGCAGAGAAAAGGGAACAGTTCTGCACTGTTGGTGGAAATGTAAGTTGGTGCATCCACTATGAAAAACAATATGGAGGTCCCTCAAAAAGCTAAAAAATAGAATTGCCATATGATCCAACAATCCCAATCCTGGGCACGTATCCAGATTAAACTATAATTTAAAAAGATATATGCATCCCTACCTTAGCAGCATTATTCATGGTAGCCAAGACATGGAAACAACCTGAATGTCCATTGATAGATGAATGGATGAAGAAGATATGGTACATATATACAATGGAATACTACTTAGTCATGAAAAAGAATGAAATAATGCCATTTGCAGCAATATGGATAGAACTAGAGATTATCATTCTAAGTGAACTAAGTCAGACAAAGACAAATACCATATAGTATCACTTATATGTGGAATCTAAAATATGACTTAAATAAACATATCTATGAAACAAAAACCGACTCATGGATATAGAGAACAGACTTGTGGTTGCCAAGGAGTAGGGGTGGAAAGGGAAGGATTGGGGCTTTGGGATTAGCAGAAGTAAACTATTATACTAGGTCCCACTGTACAGCACAGGGAACTAAATGCAATATCCTATGATAAACCATAATGGAAAAGAAAATAAAAAAGAATGTTTATATTTGTATAACTGAATCATTTTATTGTATAGCAGAATTAACACAACATGGTACATCAACTGTACTTCAATAAAAATTAATTAGAAAAGAAGAAATCAAATTAAGCTTCATCTATGAAAATAATCTCTGGGTTAAACAATATACATATGTGTACTTTAATAATCTATACTTAAGCTAAGTATCAGTTTGGGCTTCCCAGGTGGTGCTAGTGATAAAGAATCTGTGAATCTGCCTGCCAGTGCAGGAGCTGCCGGAGAAGGCGATGGCACCCCACTCCAGTGCTCTTGCCTGGAAAATCCCATGGACACAGGAGCCTGGCAGGCTGCAGTCCATGGGGTCGCTAAGAGTTGGACACGACTGAGCGACTTCCCTTTCATTCTTCACTTTCATGCATTGGAGAAGGACATGGCACCCCACTCCAGTGTTCTTACCTGGAGAATCCTAGGGACAGGGGAGCCTGGTGGGCTGCTGTCTATGGGGTCGCACAGAGTTGGACACGACTGAAGCGATGCAGCAGCAGCAGCAGCAGCAGCAGCAGCAGCAGCAGCAGCAGCAGCAGCAGGAGACTTGGGTTCAATCCCTGCGTCAGGAAGATCCCCTGAAGAAGAAAACGGCCCTCCACTCCAATATATAATTGCCTGGAAAATTCCATGGGCAGTGGAACCTGGCGGGCTACAGTCCATGGGGTCACACAGAGTCAGACACAGCTAGGCACACACAAAGCTTAGTATAAGAATTGATTTCATAGCAAAAATGGAGAAAAAAATCTGAGTCAGCTTAATATCTTAAAAATACTAAGACCAGAAAAGACCAGAAACTCTTTCTGGTTTTGATCCCTTTGTTCCTTTGACATACAAATGAAGCCACAAATACTACTTCTTTCTTAAAAGGGCTTCTTAAAAGGGCCTAAAACTAATCACTGGTGCTTCCTGATGGAAATGATTTTAATACTTTTTTTTTTTTTGGTTGTACCACATGGCATAGATCCCAGACCAGACCAAGTATCCTGTCTGTGCCCCCTGCAGTGGAAGTGCAGAATCCTAACCACTGGACCACCCAGGAATTCCCATATATCTTTAATCTTTTAATGTAACATTCATTTAGCACTGTTTTAAAATTTCTTTTTAGAGTGGTCTGCTCTATACTATCCTCTCTTCTGTTAGAGCTCTGATACGTTTGCTATCAACCTAGATTTTTTTTTTTTGTCTCTTTCCACTTGAGAAAGGGACCATATATATATATATATATATATATATATTCTTTTCTCTTATGAATCTTTACTATATAGGTGAAAATTATAAAATATAAATAATATTTGCTGATAGGTCAGGACAGTGGTTTTCTGTGGATAATGACTATCACAGACAAGCATATGTTAGGAGAATTACATTTAGCTAAGTGAAGTATTTATCATCTGTTTCTTTCAAAAGCTGTGCTTGCTGGGTGGGGCACAGAGATGGACAGCGACAAGAAGTAATTCCTTCTCATCTATTGAAGAAATCTGTAGCCAAGTGGAAAAACCCCCTTTCAGAATTAAAACGGGGAGATTTCAAGCACAAAGGCTGAAAAACAATACAAATTACATCAATTGGTTGTAATTTAAGAATTGTCTTTTGTATCTTTATGTGACCCATATGGCAAAAACAACACACATAGGAAGAGGAGATTGATGACAATCTGAGTACATTAAGGGTTATATTTCAAAGGTAGAAATCCATCTCTATGTATAATATATTCTGTATGTTTATCTGAGGGCAGACTTGTTCACAAATATACAAAGGAGTGTGCTTGGGTAAGGTGAATAAAATTAAAAAGATGATAGCACATTAAACTCTTCACATTTATGGTCAAGTTAGAGGTCTGAGGAAATTATCAGCACAAGAGAGCCCAGCATTAAGCTTTCTAAATCATGTGTCTCCCACCTCCAGCAGGATTTGAGATCACGAAGAGCTGGCACTACACTTCTGAAGAAGCTTCCCAAAGCTTAGGAAAGTGCTCAGTCGGTAAGGGGCTTGGACTCCACCTCTCAGGACCAACTATTTGGTTGCAGCCAACTATTTACATTCTACTCTGTGAGAGAAGCACATACTTTCTCCTTGTTTTCACACAATGGTTTGGCACAGGTTTTTTTTTTTTTTTTTTTTTTTTTAATGAACAATTCTAATGCCATGCAATTTCCCCCCTTTTCTGCAGAGCCTTTCTCATTAAGTTTTTGAATTTTCTGTATGAAGGGGCTTTGGAAGCGGAGGACATGCATTCCATTCCTAGCTTCTCTGGTCTCTGGTTGGGCAAACTGCTTAACTTCTTTGAGCTTTAGTTTTCTCATCTGTAGAATTGAGATAACAATACTTTTCTTTCTCGGGCTTTCCCTGGTGATCTGGTGGTTAAGACTCTGCACTTCCAATACAAGGGGCCCTGGGGGCAATCCCTGGTCAGGGAACTAGATCCCACATGCTGCAACTAAGACATGGAGCAGCCAAATGAAGGAAAAAAACTCCGATATTATTTTCCCTTCTATTTCATAGAATTGTTTTAAGGATTGGTGATACAGCATGCAAAAAAGTGCTTTGTGAAGACATCTGAATTACAATCATGACTTTGGAACTGGAGAAATTATATAGAATTTCACCATCATATGTTTCCTAAAGATCTCTTTTTCTGTCCAGCCCCTACTTTAGTCAAGCCCTCATCGTTTCTGTCCTGGGCTGACTTAAGCTAATTTCTCAATTGCTTATTTTGTTTGCAATCTGGTTTCACTTAAATCGATCTTTTAAACTACTACCAGAGTGATCTGTCTAAAATGCAGATCTCATCATCTATCTGTCTCTAGGGCTCCCAGTGACTCTTCTGTGCTTGAAGCATAAAGCTGAAACTGCTTAGCCTGGTGGACCAAGGTCTTTGTCATTTTTTCAACTTTATTTCTAGTCACTGTTCCCTGGTGTTTTTCTTTGCTCCAGCCATACATAACTTCTTGCAGCTATGTATAGCTGTGGGTACCTTTCTGTCTTTGCATGTGCTATCCCTCTTGACCAGATGTCTTTCACCCATCCTACATCTGACTTTCTGACTTATCCTTCAGTTCTCAGCTCAAGGTATATCTTCTGGAGTTTTCCCACGTCCTCCCTCTCCTCCAGGAAAAGGTAAGTGATGTCATGGTTACCTTTCAACTCACATAATGATAACATTGTATTAATGGCAATAAGGATAGTATCTAATTTGTAAGATGATTGTGCATTAATATTTGTGAACCTGTCTGTAAATATTTGCCATTACTATTAAGAATTATGGCTATCATTTTGGGGAGAGAGGCATGATACAGATATTCCAGAATCCCATTCAGAAACCTCTCTCCCAGGTTCATTGGCAACTGGAAAAGCCTTCTGGAATTTGGTTTTTATCAGATGTCTGTTGCCAGTATAGTGAAACACACATTATATACACCAATGGAAGTTAATGCTCAGCTCAAATAACACTTTTAGTTGTATCTATTATTGTATTTTGTGTCATAATAACATAAATACTTCTCCTTATGTTACTTTCTTTCTCTCTCTTTTTTTTTCCTTTCTTTTCTGGATGTCAGTATGCCACTCTGTTTGAATTCTCCTGAGTCTGCTGGGAGGCTTATTTGTTTCACGGTCCACACCACTGGGATTATCAGAAGAGAGAAACAGAAAAAAGAGAGCGAGGCAGCAGATTTCACAGGTAATTACTACTTCTGTGATGCTGTGTGGCTAAGTGGTACATCTATTGCTGTTTCCCCTGATCTCCTCCACTTGGATCCAGGGGAGTTATTGTTGTTTGCAGGGAGCTACTAGACTGACCACTTCTTAGTTCTTTCTTCTTTAGAAAACATAACACGCTGATGAGAATAAGACTCAGGTGTGGATATTTTCAATATAGTGAGAAAAAGGGAAGTTGATTATAGTGAAAACAGATGTGAATATTTTTTAGTCTTGTTTTGTAAGAAAATATAGGTAATGCATCAAGAAGTCAAATAGATTATATATTTTAAATCATTACTAATAGATAACAAATATTATTTATTAAATTATATTAATTCTTAGAATTTAAATGTTGATCATACAACCCCTTGCATATGAACTTAAAAATATTAAGTTTTACAGTAGTACATTGGGAGCTTGCCAGGGGAACTATATTTCAATCTTCTCCCAGCTTTGCATTTTTGATGAGGGACCCCTGATTATCAATGTCTGTTTACATCTGTTTCACTGTCAAATGCATTTAGGGAGCAAGGATTGTCTTTCTGATTTTTGAATACTTGGTTCTGAGCACCCTGATGGACAAAATGTGTTTATTGTATTGATGATTGCAAATGGCACCATTTTTTATTTTTCATAATGTTTTTGGTAAGATTTACAATGACAATTTTTATTTTTACCTCCCCTTCTTAACAGAGCAGAGGATATCTCTTCTGTATGGTTTAAGTTGATGTGTTGAAAACTGTTATAGGCTGTTCTTGAAAAGATTTTATTTATTTCATTACTTTCATTAACCTAAGCAAAACCAATCCAACCATTTCTCTAAACTGTTATGTATTTCACTCCAAATATCACTTTCAGGCTTAACTGGAAATCTTTTCTGTCTCATATGTTATTTTAGTTCTTGCCCACAGACATTACTATATATTGGTAACATTAAATCATTAAAGTTTTTTTCAGTTGAATGATATAGCTGGAACATACTTGAAAAAATAATTAAGAGCTTTAAAATAAATCTTTAGTGTTTGAATATTATTGCTGAATAACCTTCAAAATTAGCTTGTCATGACATATATTTAAGGTATACAATTTATTTATATATATATATAAACATACATACATGTATGTATGTGTAAGTATATATGTATTTATGTACATAAACATACATATATATATAAACAAGTTGTATACCTTAAATATATGCAAGGTAAAATTGTCAATTATACCCCAGTAAAGCTGGGGAAAAAAATCTAGTGTAAAAAAGGATCACACATGTGACACTCAGAGTATGTAACAGACTATAGACGTAGGCTGTTAAAGAGAAAAAAAAGAAGTTTTCTCTTTGAACTGAAACTTTTATGCTGACATCAAATAAAAATTACGCTTCAATGTGTTTTGTGTCTATCAGCCTATACTAGTGGACACTAGAAAGCAGATCACTTTTTTAGAGACATGGGCAGAGCTTCTCAGTGGATAGGAATATAGTGATTTTTAGCTTCTTTTCGTATCACAGGTTTTATGACTCAAGTTCACATTCCTTAGAAATGTGATTAAGTTCACATTTAGTGAATTCAAGTTCACATTCCTTAGAAAAACTTAGAAAAATTTTAGTAGACTTCCTCAATCTCTTTCAAACCTTTCTAAAGGGATGATATAGTTACATTATTCCCTTGTAGGTTCTGCTGGCAACTTATTATATGGGAATAATTGTGTTTGGGAGTAGATTCTTATTTTAATCAGTCTATGTTCTTAACCTTGGATTAAAGACAAACTTTAAAATGAGCCTTATCCTATATGATAAAGCAGTGCTATATTTTGCTTGAAAAATTGAAAAATTTTACAAGTAATTAAAAAATTGTCATCATAGTAAATGTCAAACATACACAAAAAAGTGGGTAAAATAGTATGATGAAGCCTCGTTCATCGTCTCCTAGTTTCAACAATGACAAATTCTTGGCCAATCGGACTTCAGCTATTTAAGTCATTTTGAGAAAAACATCTCTTTCCTGCTATCCATTCTTTCTTCACTTGTTCAGCAGACACGATTTAATAATGATTTTAAAAAATGTCCTTGGTGAGGCAGCAATAGGGACTATTTTAGGAACTTTCTCTGTCCTTCTTGTTCTCATTTATTCCAGGTGACAGTGCAGTTTTATGCCTTGTAAAGATGTGGTTCAATTGGATGGATGTGGCCGAAACCTTTCTTACAACTCTCCTGGTTGTCCTTTGCCTTGATGATATCCAGCAGCTGATTTAGGTCTGTAGGTGATACTGAGCTAAGATACAGCCTTACAAAAATGTCTTGGCTGTCCTTTCCTTAGTGCCTGTCTTTGTGCAGAGAGTGAAGACTCGAACCAGTGTGGCAAGTTTGACCCCTAGAAACAAATGTATTTCTTTTCCAGGAGGAAGCATAGGAGCATTTTGCATCAATCCTCTTTCTCCCTCTTTGATGAAAATAATGAAGAGTTAGAGGGCTTTGCTCTTAAGGAGACATTTCCTTCCTAAGGACTGTCTCTTTGTGTCTTTACTGTCTCTGTTGTGTGTGTACAATGGAGAGAATAGCTCAGGAGACCCTTTGCCCAGCCCATTATGCTGTTATTCCATCTGTCTGTGGAAAACCAGAAAAAAAAAAAAATCCCAAAAAACCCAACACAACACAACTGTGTTAGGTCTTGCCTTATGGCAAATTCTGATTCACAGTTGCTGTTTTCCCACACTTACTTAAGCTTCTTTGCACATCTACTGGCACAAAGGCCTGGGGGCTTCCTTCTGAATGTGAGATACTTTCATATACCCGGGCCCTCTGGCCTTGCTTCTGGCAGATGCAAACAAATAAACAAAAGGCTGCTTGGAGCTGACTTCCAACAGTAGAAATTGGTTGCTGACCAGCACAGGAGAAACCATGGTAGAACTGCAAGTGTGTGTGGCTACTCGTTTGGATATTGGCAGCATTTTGTCAATTTGCGGATAATATATCTATTTTTATGTAATCTTTTGAAATGAATTACCAATAGAGAAAGAACCTCCTTGGGGAAAATGGCTAATTTTTAAAAATGAAAACCTATTTAAAAATGTAATGTGATTTGAAAATAGATGCACAGTTCTAATAAATTTGGAGGAGGTACCTGAAAGATGAATATTGGGCTGTATGTTATCATGGTATTTACAGAATGCAAAAAAAAAAAAAAAAGTTTAATGCATTACAAACAATGCTTTAAGTTACACTGAGCCTAATTTTATTTTCCACTGATGTAGTGTTGTAATCATCTTACCACATATAACAGTGACTAGCTTGGGCCTAGAGAATAACTTCATGGACAATGAAGTTTTAGAAAAAATGAAGCATACATATGGCTCTGGGTTATCCATGGCTTCTATTTCTTTTGGCTCTCCATCTTTTACCCAAACACAGGATGGGCAGGCAGCTTCTATTTTGAAGCTTGGCAAAGGACAGAAGAAAATGGAAATCAATGGTTACATCTGAAACTTCTGGGAGATTGAGTTTGAAAAGTTTGTCTGTTTTTTAGAATAAATAAGAAACCAGGGATTTCCCTTGTGGTCCAGTGGCTAAGACTTCGTGCTCCCAATGCTAGGGGCCCAGGTTGACCCCTGGTCAGGGAACCATATCCTACATCTGCAACTAAATATCCTGCATGCCTCAACTAAGACCTGGTGCAGCCAATAAATAAACAAATATGTACGCAGCTGCTCAGTTGTATCTGACTCTTTGTGACTCTGTAGATTGTAGTTCGCCAGGCTCCTCTGTTCATGGAATTTTCCATGCAAGGATACTGGGGTGGGTTGCTATCTCCTACTCCAGGGGATCTTCCCAACTCAGGGATTGAACCTGAATCTCTTGCATCTCCTGCATTGGCAGGCTGATTCTTTACCACTAGCACCACCTAGGAAGCCCAATAAACAAACATAAATATTGAAAAAAAAACCCAAATGATGCTAGAATGTTCCCCTCCTGCATGAATAATAGATGTGAAATGTATCTCTTTCCACAACTCCACATTTTTTTTAAAGATGGGGCTTCCCTGGTGGCTGAGAGGTTTAAGCATCTGCCTGCAATGCGGGAGACCTGGGTTTGATCCCTGGGTTGGGAAGATCTCCTGGAGAAGGAAACGGCAATCCACTCCAGTACTCTTGCCTGGAGAATCCCATGGAGGGAGGAGCCTGGTAGGCTACAGTCCATGGGGTCGCAAAGAGTGGGACACGACTGAGCGACAAACTACTAACCCCTTATTGAGGGGAATGAGGAAACTGAGAATTTTGTTATGCAGATAGCATTAACTGAATATTTTGAATACAGGAAATCAATAGAAGTGGTTGGGAATCTCTAGACTTTGAAGAGAAATAGGCTTAAATAGTATAATCAAAGACATCTTTTTCTATTACTACATTCATGCCTATATTCTTTCAGTTCAATTCAGTTCAGTTCAGTTCAGTCACTCAGTCGTGTCCGACTCTTTGCGACCCCATGAATCGCAGCACGCCAGGCCTCCCTGTCCATCACCAACTCCCGGACTTCACTCAGACTCACGTCCATCGAGTCAGTGATGCCATCCAGCCATCTCATCTTCGGTCGTCCCCTTCTCCTCCTGCCCCCAATCCCTCCCAGTATCAAAGTCTTTTCCAATGAGTCAACTCTTCACATGAGGTGGCCAAAGTACTGGAGTTTCAGCTTTAGCATCATTCCTTCCAAAGAAATCCCAGGGTTGATCTCCTTCAGAATGGACTGGTTGGATCTCCTTGCAGTCCAAGGGACTCTCAAGAGTCTTCTCCAACACCACAGTTCAAAAGCATCAATTCTTCGGCGCTCAGCCTTCTTCACAGTCCAACTCCCACATCCATACATGACCACAGGAAAAACCATAGCCTTAACTAGACGGCCCTTAGTTGGCAAAGTAATGTCTCTGCTTTTGAATATACTATCTAGGTTGGTCATAACTTTCCTTTCAAGGAGTAAGCGTCCTCCTTTCATGGCTGCAGTCACCATCTGCAGTGATTTTGGAGCCCCCCAAAATAAAGTCTGACACTGTTTCTACTGTTTCCCCATCTATTTCCCTTGAAGTGATGGGACCGGATGCCATGATCTTTGTTTTCTGAATGTTGAGCTTTAAGCCAACTTTTTCGCTCTCCTCTTTCACTTTCATCAAGAGGCTTTTTAGCTCCTCTTCACTTTCTGCCATAAGGGTGGTGTCATCTGCATATCTGAGGTGATTGATATTTCTCCCGGCAATCTTGATTCCAGCTTGTGCTTCTTCCAGTCCAGCGTTTCTCATGATGTATTCTGCATAGAAGTTAAATAAGCAGGGTGACAATATACAGCCTTGATGTACTCCTTTTCCTATTTGGAACCAATCTGTTGTTCCATGTCCAGTTCTAACTGTTGCTTCCTGACCTGCATACAGATTTCTCAAGAGGCAGGTTAGGTGGTCTGGTATTCCCATCTCTTTCAGAATTTTCCACAGTTGATTGTGATCCACACAGTCAAAGGCTTTGGCGTAGTCAATAAAGCAGAAATAGATGTTTTTCTGGAACTCTCTTGCTTTTTCCATGATCCAGCGGATGTTGGCAATTTGAAATAGCTTTTCTCAAAGCTAGAGGCACTTCCGTTAAGAAGATGGGATTTCCTGTCTGAAAGATGAGAAAACAAAGGAGAGTAAGCTTTCCTCTCCTGGCCCACCATCACTGTGGCTGGTCGATAGATGGCCACCTTTGGGTGTAGCTCCATCCCAAGTTCTATTTGCTGTCACTTGCCCTACAGCATGAGACAGCTTCTGTGCAATCAGTTGACAGTGACTGCTTTTTTATGAGGAGGTTCTGTGTAAAGCAGGACCCAGAAAATCAGTGGAGTCCACTGTGATTTGTCACTTAACAGTTTTATCTCTAGCTCCCATTGGCAGACTTTCCAACCTGTGCTGCAATTAGATGTGATTTTTCAGGTGCTGTTGGTTTTCCTTACTCCTTTCTTCCAAATTAATTTATGTGTCCATAAATTTTAGATTTTCCTTAGGCCACTTTTGATCCATAATTTCAATTTAATTCCATTTTGAATAAAACTAGATGAACTGTTTAAAGTTCTGGTGTAGTCTTGCTCTCTTTGGTATTTCAATCTAGTGAAACATGTACTGTGCTTAGTCGCTCAGTCTTGTCTGACTTTTTGCTACCCCATGGGCTGTAGCTTGCCAGGCTCCTCTGTCCATGGGATTCTCCAGGGATGAATACTGGAGTGGGTTGCCATGCCCTCCTCCAGGGGATCTTCCCAACCCAGGGATCGAACCCAGGTCTCCTGCATTGCAGGCGGATTCTTTACCATCTGAGCCTCCAGGGAAGCCCTGTGAATGATGGGTGACTAAATATCTATTAAAATTTCCTTGGGAATGTTGACACGTTAGTGTGCCTGATTGTTACTACTTAACTTCTCACTTCTTCTGCCCGAGTATGCAGGTCACTTGATTGTAACTGATTTGTCTTGGCATCTGCCACATCTTTGTGGGATTTCTGGGAAGCTGGGAGCAGACCATGCCCAGGGTTATCATGTATTGCAGGGGACCAACAGCTGTGAAACCAGCTTATGGCTTCAGAGACTGGTGTGTACCATTTACATCAAGGACTGCTAGCTACTGATCAACTAACTGGTTCAGAAATATCCAGCCACTTATCAAGAAATTTAGCCTAGGTTTCCCAAAGTATATGCCATCAAAAAGGGCTTTTGTGTAAGCTGATAAAATGTTGCATGAGGTACTATCCTCCTAACACATTTATAATGAATATTAATATAATAATGACTCTGAGAAGTCCTTCAGTAAAGAACCTTGCCTGTATTTGCTTTAGTGTTTCTGAAATTTCTTTTACCCCAGAACCGTACAGGTTACCCCTATTTCCTAACATTTTCTGGAATTTGTATTCAAAAAGAATACATTAAAAAATTTCTGATTTAGTTATTTTTTTCATGATAAGAAACACTGCAGGGAATTTGCTGGTAGTCCAGTGGTTAGGACTCAGTGATTTCACTGAGAGAGCCTGGGTTCGACCCCTGGTTAGGGAACTAAGATCGAACTAAGATCCTGCATGCTGCAGTGAAGATCAAAGATCCCTCGGGCTGTAGTTAAGACCTGGCACAGCCAAAGAAATAGATAGAAATAAAACACAAAAACAGAAAAGGGAATCCTGTTTCCCCCTGGTATCTTCAGAACCTTTTTGACCTTGACCTGCCTCTTCACAGTTTCACTGTTACCCTTGCCGCTGCTGTTGCTCTCAGTTCAGTTCAGTTGCTCAGTCGTGTCCGACTCTTTGCGACCCCATGAATCGCAGCACGCCAGGCCTCCCTGTCCATCACCAACTCCCGGAGTTCACTCAGACTCACGTCCATCGAGTCAGTGATGCCATCCAGCCATCTCGTCCTCTGTCGTCCCCTTCTTCTCCTGCCCTCAATCCCTCCCAGCATCAGAGTCTTTTCCAATGAGTCAACTCTTCACATGAGGTGGTCAAAGTACTGGAGTTTCAGCTTTAGCATCATTCCTTCCAAAGAAATCCCAGGGCTGATTTCCTTCAGAATGGACTGGTTGGATCTCCTTGCAGTCCAAGGGACTCTCAAGAGTCTTCTCCAACACCACAGTTCAAACGCATCAATTCTTCAGCGCTCAGCCTTCTTCACAGTCCAACTCTCACATCCATACATGACCACTGGAAAAATCATAGCCTTGACTAGATGGACCTTAGTCGGCAAAGTAATGTCTCTGCTTTTGAATATGCTGTCTAGGTTGGTCATAACTTTTCTTCCAAGGACTAAGCATCTTTCAATTTCATGGCTGCAATCACCATCTGCAGTGATTTTGGAGCCCAAGAAAATAAAGTCTGACACTGTTTCTACTGTTTCCCCATCTATTTCCCATGAGTGATGGGACCAGATGCCGTGGTTTTTGTTTTCTGAATGTTGAGCTTTAAGCCAACTTTTTCGCTCTCTTCTTTTACTTTCATCAAGAGGCTTTTAGTTCCTCTTCACTTTCTGCCATAAGGGTGGTGTCATCTGCATATCTGAGGTTATTGATATTTCTCCCGGCAATCTTGATTCCAGCTTCTGTTTCTTCCAGTCCAGCGTTTCTCATGATGTACTCTGCATATAAGTTAAATAAGCAGGGTGACAATATACAGCCTTGACGGACTCCTTTTCCTATTCGGGACAAGTCTGTTGTTCCATGTCCAGTTCTAACTGTTGCTTCCTGACCTGCATACAGATTTCTCAAGAGGCAGGTTAGGTGGTCTGGTATTCCCATCTCTTTCAGAATTTTCCACAGCTGATTGTGATCCACACAGTCAAAGGCTTTGGCATAGTCAATAAAGCAGAAATAGATGTTTTTCTGGAACTCTCTTGCTTTTTCCATGATCCAGCGGATGTTGGCAATTTGATCTCTGGTTCCTCTGCCTTTTCGAAAACCAGCTTGAACATTGGGAAGCCTGGTTTGGAGAATTTTGAGCATTACTTTACTAGCATGTGAGATGAGTGCAATTGTGCGGTAGTTTGAGCATTCTTTGGCATTGCCTTTCTTTGAGATTGGAATGAAAACTGACCTTTTCCAGTCCTGTGGCCACTGCTGAGTTTTCCAAATTTGCTGGCATATTGAGTGCAGCACTTTCACAGCATCATCTTTCAGGATTTGAGATAGCTCTACTGGAATTCCATCACCTCTACTAGCTTTGTTTGTAGTGATGCTTTCTAAGGCCCACTTGACTTCACATTCCTGGATGTCTGGCTCTAGATGAGTGATCACACCATTGTGATTATTTGTGTCGTGAAGATCCTTTTTGTACAGTTCTTCTGTGTATTTTTGCTCTAGACAAATGTTAAGTGTATTGTCCATGGATGTTCCCTTACCTTATCTCTGTGCCTTCCTAAGGAAAAGGTATTGGGCTAATCAATTCGTTATGCATTTATCAAGCACCTACTCTTTGTTCAGCTTTGTGTTAGGATCTGTGGTAATTAAGCAGAGTAATCTAGGGGAGACAGGCAAGTACATCATTTTAATATAATGTGATGTGTGATGATAGAGGTAGCAAGTGTTTTATGGGAAGTATAGGGAGGGTTGCCATACCTAACCTAGAGTAGTCAGGGGAGGCTTCCTGGAGGAACTGACCTGAATGGAGACTTGAAGGACAAACAGGAAATAACCAGATGAAAAGGGACCTGGTACAGAGGGCAGGTTTTCCAGGCAGCAGAAAGAAGGACATAGGCATGGAGGATGGAGGTATACACCATAGGTACTTGGGTACTGCTAAAGTATGAACTTTGAGGCCAAAGAAAGGACGAAGATACATCTTCATATCCTGTTCATACATTGACTCAACTGAGACTGGATTACTTCCTGAAAAGTGGTAGGAACAGCCAAGACCCAGGAGCGGCAAGGAGAAAAACAATCTTGTTAAAAGGATCACGATACAGAACGCTGAGGGGATGTGGGTGAGACTTTCCATTTCCCTTGAATTTTCCTGGCTTTTCTCTGCATCTAAATAAGAAATATTTCTTGGTGGGCTTCCCTAATGGCTCAGTGGTAAAGAATCACTTGCCAGTGCAGGAGAGTGGGTTTGAAAGCTGGGTCAGGAAGATCCCCTGGAGAAGGAAATGGCAAACCACTCCAGTACTCTTGCCTGGAAATTCCCATGGACAGAGGAGCCTGGCAGACTATAGTCCATGGGGTCACAAGAGTAGGACATGACTGAGTGACTGAACAGCAACAACAAATATTTTCTGGTGATGATTCGTCCTACTAGATATTAAGCTAAGGAAAACCTGGAAGGCATTATCTTATATCAAATACTGGACACAGATATCCTGATGATAGAAAATGAGGATTGAGTTAAATATGTCATTTATGTGGTTTAACCATTTATTCAGCAAGCATCTTTTTTCATGGGCAGGTGTTATTTTAGGGGCTGTGCATATGTTGATGAAGAAATCAGTTGATTCTTGTCCTGTTTCCCCCTTGGAGCTTTTTATTCAGTATGAGAGGAAAAAATTATAAATGTAATTATAATTGTGTTATGCACAGTAGGGGATTCTGATTAATATGTGAGTAAGAGTATGCTTAGCATGCTATTCTCAAATAGGAGTGGTGGTCTGAGTACTCGTACCCACAAAAGAAGACATCAGCTGAATGTAACCCTTCTCACTGGAGTGCAAATTAATAACTCCAAGGTCATATCATTCATGTTAGGATTTCCTAGTAAAATATGACATATACAAGACTATTGCAGAGCAAAGTCAATCTTAGAAATGATCATTTTATGAATCAAAACAAATTGCTAATATGAAAACCAGGCAGAACTCTTTTTACCAAAGCCCAAGAATATTTTAACCAGGGGCTCCATCTGTCAGGAGGGGAACTGCAGTATGGCATCTAAGGAGGTTAGGTAATGACGCCAGAAGCTCACAGTGACAAATGACTGACCCCTAGGGCCACCAACCCTGGCTGCCTGGTGCTCTGCTGGGCCCCTGCCGAGTGGCTCCTATTCTCTCACTTCCGACCGGACCGCTCCTCTAGCCCAAGGCGGGTATTTTCATTATGATCTATAATAACGTCGAATGGACTTTGTAATTGAATGAGGATCATACACTGGAGACTTTTGATGGGCTCAGCTCATCAGGATTTGAAGAGGGCTGTGCAACGGCGAGTGGATGGTGGGGGCTGGGTTTGAGATGGCAGCCGAGGACGGGCTCGCTAGCTTCTAGCTCTGCTTCTGTGACCATTTGCTGAAGCAGATCAGAAACAAGGAGTTACCAGTTTTACTACGGCATGAATTATAAACAAACATTTGTGTGCTTAGGGGCAATAATGAATGAAAACAGGAAAAGATTCCTGGTTGGAAAGAGCAGTTTGCTGTGTGCACTCTGTACAGAAGTAAACTGTCCTTGCATCTCAGGATTCTTCCTCCTCCTGGTCTGTTATGGACACCACCATCTGGCTGGAAGGGAGTATAGAGTGTGAGGAGGAAAAGGGTGAACCTACACATCCTCCTCTCTTCCCTGAAGCTAATTATTGCCCACCGTTTTCTGTTGATGGGAATACTTATCCTATTCACCAATGAATGATGAGACACCTTCCAATAAGGCTGTAACATACAGTATTCATTGTGAACAATGAATAAGGTTTAATGAATTGCATAGTTGAGGGGGAGGGGAGGGAGACTGGTAGAGCCAGTAGATGTGTATTGGGTGAGGTGAAAAAATTTTCATTGTTTGGTCAATGTAATTATCTTCTCTAATGGACAGAGGCTGTGCAGGAATCATCCCAAATGAAGGAAGAAACTTTAAAAATTGAATCTGAGGGAATTCCCTGGCTGTCCAGTGGTTAGAACTCTGCACTTTCACTGCCCAGGGCCCGGGTTCAATCCATGGTGGGGAAACGAAAATCCTGCAAGCTGCGTGGCATGGCCCCCCAAAAATGTATATGACATAGGATGTGCAAGGAGATTAAACCAGTCAATCCTAAAGGAAATCGAACCCGAATATTCATTGGAAGGACTGATGCTGAAGCTGAAGCTCCAATACTCTGGCCACGTCATGCAAAGAGCTGACTCATTGGAAAAGATTCTGATGCTGGGAAAGATTGAAGGCAAAAGAAGGGGGCGGCAGAGGATAAGATGGTTAGATAGCATCACTGACTCAGTGGGCATGAATCCAAGCAAACTCTGGAAGATAGTGAAGGACAGGGAAGCCGGGCATGCTGCAGTCCATGGGGTTGCAAAGCATCGGACATGACTTAGTGACTGAACAACAGCAACAACAGGATGTGGGTTACAACTTGCATTTCATGTGTGTCTATCTGGATTACTGGGAATTAACAACATCATACTTGATTCATTCAGTGCCTCCAATATGGTGTTTGTTAAATTACTTGAGTGCCAGCAGAAAATTAATTTCCTGGCCACAGCCTAGTTTGAGTACCAGACACCATTGCATGGGAGATGGGTTGGGTCAAGATATGGAGATGAAGTGAGGCAGGTAGGTTATACCTACACGAGGAAGCAGAGGGTTCCTTGGGAAACAGTGCCCACTAGGAAATGGCAAGTGAGAACTCAAGGACGGCTGGGAAAAGGCTTCCACAATACATAGCTCCATCAGAAATAAGCTGTTCCCACAAGGCCTTGGTCAAGGAGTGACACAGTAGACCAAAGCAGAGGGTTTGAGGTGGTGGAGGGCAGAACAGCATTGACAGCCTGGGGACAAGATGGGGACTCCATCTCCAGAGCTGAGGTGGTGGGGTCAGAAATGGAGCATGGCTACAAATGTGAGACAAGTTACAGATGAAGGATTGTGAAAACTCTGCAAAGCATTACGGGAAGATGGGGAAATGTGAATCAAAAATAATCACCAGTTAGTCATCATGGAGTTACAACAATTAGGGGTCCAGAAATGTCCACAGAACGATAAATCCCTGCCATGAGGATCTGTGTAGAAATTGCTAAGGGAGTTTATCTGCACTTAATGAGTGGTTCAGATTATTTTAAGAGAAGAGGAAGCATGACCTGTGGCAATGTTTTTAAGTAGGAGTCTTTTTTGGTTTGGGTCTGTAATGGAGGCAAGAAGTGCCCTCCTTTTACTTCAAAGGACCCACACAGAAGGATTCCTACTTCTGCTGGGGCTTTTTCTTTATAATTTAAAAATGTTTTCTCCAGAAATATAGAATTGTAGAAACAAACTTTAGATATTTCTCAGAGCAGTCCTAGGAAATGACAAGTGAAAAAATTCAGTATTTAGCCAAATAGCATATTTAGAAAATCCCATGGACGGAGGAGCCTGGATAGGCTGCAGTCCATGGGGTCACTAAGAGTTGGACACAACTGAGCGACTTCTCTTTCACTTTTCACTTTCATGCATTGGAGAAGGAAATGGCAACCCCCTCCAGTGTTCTTGCCTGGAGAATCCCAGGGATGGGGGAGCCTGGTGGGCTGCCGTCTGTGGAGTTGCACAGAGTCGGACACAGCTGAAGCGCCTTAGCAGCAGCAGCAGCAGCATTCCTGGGAATGGCTTTCCTTTGGAAATCCCTTGTTGTCCCTTGCCTGGCCGCAGACCTGCTGAAGTCAGTGCTCGCCATTCAAAAACTGCGTGGAGGATCCATGGGAACCTATTTAGGGTCAGTCATTGAGATCTGGGTCGGTCGAGGTCACCTGCTCTGCTCTTTTCACAAGATATTTGAGCTTTTTCTTGTGGTTTATATGATTTGTCACGTTATTAATTTATCATCGGGTAACGGAGAAGTCATTCCATCGTGCAGACATTCCATTAATTTCTGTATGCTCTGTGAACCACACTGCTCCCGCTGTCATTCGTCTGAGGTAGCGGACCGAGTGTACAGCATGGTGACAACGAACAGTTACAACACACACTATGCATTTTCGTCTGGGTATCCCAGAGTGAACAGAAGAGCAGGTGGTGATTTTCTTATACAAAATTTAATAGCCAATTTTGGTACCTATTCTTACCAAAATGTTTCCAATCATGGAACTCTTCTGGTTCTCATTGCAATGTAAATTTATATATTGTAAAATTTGTTTTGAAAATTTATATACCGGCTCACCATATGAACATGTTCTCATTGCCTACTCAGGCCTTTGAGCAATTTGCAGTCTTTTGTTAGCAAATAAAGGCCTTCAGAGGCTCCTATTTTGAGCCCCAAGTTTACCAGCTGCTATCCACTACCCAGCCTCATTAGAGGCCTGCTGCTCTGCTGAGAACCACACCACATGCTGCAGCCTCTCTTGTCTACATATTAGCCTGTTGCTGCTCCTTAAATTACCTGCTACAAAAGCTTGCTCTATTTCTCCACAGAGAGCGACCACTCCTATCCAGTTTGAAGAGGCTCTATATCATGATCTCTCGAACTAATTAAGGTTCGTGGGCAGGCCACAGGTTGCTACAGAGGAACTTTCCTGAAGGCTGATATTTATGAGGGTTTTTTTTTTTTGCTGCTGTAGCTTATGTTCAGAAGTCTCTTTTTAAAATTAAAAAAACCCTACTTTCTTGTTTTTTTTTTAATCTAGGAGATGTAATTGCTTTTACATTTCAAAAGTTATTTCCTAAAGGAAATAACTATAATATTAATTAAAAACATAAAATTAAGAGATTAAAAGTAGTTTCAGGAGATAGAGATAGTAAATATACTATCTCTAGTGCATTTCTATGAAGACTTATTGGAAATCATAGGTTGTATCTGGTATTTATGTTAATTGGGCAATTTTTAAAAAATGAAAAACATTATATCTTTCTAACTTTTAAGACGGTTTGTTTACAACTTAGTGGTTTAAGAAATGGATTAAATAATTTCAATTTCCTTAGTTCAAATAACCAAAATAAAATTTCATAAAATGCAGGGTTTCTGGGAAGAGAATTTTTATATTTTGTTGCAAATTCAGAGAGAACAGGGAAATAACAGGTATTCTAGAGTTCCAGCATAATGAATTGACAAGTGTGTCAGCATAGAAGATAAACTGTTGAGTGATTATTATTAAAAAATCATAGTTTACTAAAAAGGCTATTTTAAGCAGTAGAAGGCCCTGATGGTGGGAAAGATTGAGAGCAGAAGGAGAAGAGGGCAACAGAGGATGAAATGGTTGGATGGCATCACTGACACAGTGGACATGAGTTTGGGCAAACTGAGAGGCAGTGAAGGACTGGGAAGCCTGGTGTCTTGTAGCCCATGTGGTCGCAAAGAGTTGGACATGACTGACTGAACAACAACTAGTAAGTTCCTCTCATGCATTCATAAATAATGCAACCGACAAAAATTCTGCGCACACCTCGATTGTGTTAGGGAGGAGGGTTTGAGTTAGGTAGGAAGGCCTGGCTTATCAACCTCCTGCACCTATTGACATCTTTCAAAGCAGTGTTTTTGACCTGCTTGTTTTGTTGATCATGGAGTACTGCCTAGTCCTTCTTTCAGTTCAGTTCAGTTCAGTTGCTCAGTTGTGTCCAACTCTTTGCGACTCCATGGACTGCAGCATGCCAGGCTTCCATGTCCGTCACCAACTCCTGGAGCTAGCTCAAACTCATGTCCACAGAGTTGGTGATGCCATCCAACCATCTCATCCTCTGTCGTCCCCTTCTCCTCCTGCCTTCAATCTTTCCCAGCGTCAAGGTCTTTTCCAATGAGTCAGTTCTTCACATTAGGTGGCCAAAGTATTAGAGTTTCAGCTTCAGCATCAGTCCTTCCAGTGAATATTCAGGACTGATTTCATTTAGGATGGACGGGTTGGATCTCCTTGTAGTCCAAGGGACTCTCAAGAGTCTTCTCCAACACCACAGTTCAAAAGCATCAGTTTCTTTGGTGCTCAGTCCTTTTTTGCTTCCTCCTTTTGTTTCTTCTCTCTGTCCTTTGTCTTCCCTATTTCTGGAAAATCATATTCACTTGCCGAAATATTGCTCTTCTGTTTCCTCACCTGCTGATTTTTAGGGGAATTTCATTATTGACATATTTCATCTCTTTCTTCTCCCATATTTCATCTGTTCCCTGGTAATTCCATCCTGGTCAGCCAGACTGGCCTTTCTGGATACTCTCTTAGCTAGTGTAAGGGACTGAGAGTGCCCCTGGCTAACCAACTGTGGGTATTCCAGGTAACCTTTTGAATGAAGTATGTGTACTTACGTTGTGAGTATCTACAGTATGTATATTTGACCATGAAAACCAAATGAGGATACAAGTAACAGGCATTATGTCATTACAAGGGAAAAATATCTGGTTACTCAGTTTGTAACTCACTGTTTATGGTATAATGAGTTCCTGGGGACTTCCTTGGTGGTCCAGTGGCTAACACTCAGCTCCTAATGCAGAACTAAGACTCTGAGCTCCCAATGGGTTTGATCCCTGGTCAAACCCACATGCCACAACTAAGAGTTAGTATGCTGTGAGTAAAGATCCTGAATGCCGGAATGAAGCCCTGGTGCAGCCAAATAAACACATATTAAAGAAAAGAGTTCCCGAATCTAATTTATATGTGTAAATGAGCAGAGGATTGTGTCTGCCTAACACTGACCTTAGAACTTCAGAAAGATAGTAAATGCTTTGGATGAGCAGGAGAGTAAAAAATATACCGGTTAATCAAATCACATTAGGCGAACATTTTCTATAGCTGCAAATAAACACTTTTTAAAGTAGCTGTTGGGTAGACCCAGGGATTGTGGCAGCTTCACCAGTGCACACAGCACTTTGACAAGCATTTGTTGATCAGAAATGAACTCTAAGGGGCACATTTATGGAATCTGTTGTATCTTGTGGTATGGGTGGGCGGACAAGGAGAAGAGATGGGGCGTCCTCCCCTTGGAAGAAGATTTATTAAATAAATATTTATTAGATACTTACTATGTGCCAGGCATTATATTAGGTGCCAGAAGGACAACAGCAAAAAGACAGACCTGGTGCCTGTCCTCATGAAGTTCCCGGACTGGTGGGGGAGAGAGACAAATAAACAGAAAATTGCCCTGTGTGTTAATTGGAGCTCTAATGGCAGAGAGCAGAGTGTGCTGAGCGGACAGATTGGTCCTGCAGGTAGTAGAAATCATCCAAGCATAGGCTCAACTAGAGAAATGAGCCTGGGGTTTCTGGCCTTCCCTCTGCTACTAGGGATTTGGGTCTGGAAACATCAACCTTCATCTGCAGATCTCTGAGAAACAACCATTGTAGTAGGTTGTATTTCAGGCAGCCCCATAGGGATGTCTCAGCTCTTTTTCGTTTACCAAGCCCTAGGGCAGTTTTATCTGTTGAGTGTATGTGTGTGTATATATATACACAACACATTTATCTTGCGGTACCATTTGAAAGTAAGTCACAGACATCACTCGACTTAATATGCATCATGTAAGATTTATTATTAAGATTTATTGTCTACATAAGTAATAAAAACATCATCTCAAAAAATTAACAGTAACGTGATGAAATTATCTAGCATTCAGTCCATATTAAACTTTCCCTAGTTTTTCCTTGAACAAATATCCAGTTGAAGTTTATGTATTACGATGAAAATTGTTCAATTTTCCTAGTGTCTTTCTGCCCAAGAAGTAATCATTATCCTATTTACCTGTCAGGTCTGTACTTTTATACTTATGCTATATATGTTATATATGTAAAATAATATATAATATTGTTTTTTGTTTAAAATTTTACTTAAGTGGTATTATAATGTGTATATTATTCAAGTTTTCTTTAACTCAGCATGTTTTCAAGATTTATCCATGTTAACACATATAGACCTAATTCCTGTATTTTTAAACTTCTATAAAATATAATTTATCAGTTTCTCTATTGAGAGATACTTAAGTTATTTTCATTAGTTCAATTATTTTGCCTTTTTTTTTAGCATTAAACAGAGTGTCAGTTATAAAATTTGAAAGATGGTTTTGCACACTCACAGACACAGAGAATGGATTTGTGATTGCCAAAGGGGAGGGGAGGGGAGGGGAGGGAATGAAGGATGGATGGGGAGTTTGGTATTAGTAGATGTAAACTATTAATTATAGTATTGATAAACAACAAAGTCTTACTGTATAACGTAGGGAACTATAGTCAATATTCTATGACAAACCATAATGGGAAAACATGAAAAATAATATGAGTGAGCAAGTGATAGTCACTCAGTTGTGTCTGACTCTTTGTGACCCCATGGACTACAGCCTACCAGGCTCCTCTGTCCATAGGATTCTCCAGGCAAGAATACTGTAGTGGGTAGCCACTCCCTTCTCCAGGGGACCTTCCCAACCCAGGGATTGAACCCACGTCTCAGGCGATTTTTTACCATCTGAGCTACCAGGGAAGCCCAGAAAAACAATATATATATATAAACAAACAATATATATAACTATATATATGTATAATATATATAAAGCCATAATATATAAAACCCCCAAATATATATATACTATATATTAAAATACGTATATAAAATATACAAACTATATAAAAACATAAAAAACAATATATATATTGCAGAAATTAACACATTATAAATATATACAAAACATATAAAATACATTATAAAATATGTATAAACATATACAATATATATAAAAACATAATAGCAATATTTTATATATATATATATATAGCAGAAATTAACACATTATAGATTAACTCTTCTTGTTCAGTCACTAAGTCGTGTCTGAGTCTGTGACCCCACCTGGCTTCCCTGTCCTTCACCATCTCCTGGAGCTTGCTCAAACTCGTGTCCATTGAGTTGGTGATACCATCTAACCATCTCTTCCTCTGTTGCCCCCTTCTTCTCTTGGCTTCAATCTTTCCCCGTATCAGGGTCTTTTCTAGTGAGTTGTCTCTTCGCATCAGGTGGCCAATGTATTGGAGCTTCAGCTTCAGCATCAGTCCTTCCAATGAATATTCAGGATTGATTTCCTTAATGATTGACTGATTTGATCTCCTTGCAGTCCAAAGGACTCTCACGAGTCTTATCTAGCACCACAGTTTGAAAGCAAAAATTCTTCAGCTCTCAGCCTTCTTTATGATCCAACTCTCACATCCATATGACTATTGGAAAAATCATAGCTTTGCCTGTATGAACCTTTGTCAGCAAAGTGATGTCTTTTCTTTTTAATATGCTGTCTAGGTTTGTCATAGCTTTCCTTCCAAGGAGCAAGTGTCTTTTAATTTCATGGCTGCAGTCACTGTCTGCAGTAATTTTGGAGCCCAAGAAAATAAAATCTGTCACTGCTTCCATTGTTTCCCCATCTATTTGCCATTAAGTGATGGGACCAGATGCCATGATGTTAATTTTTTGAATGTTGAGTTGAAGCCGGCTTTTTGCATTTATTTCGGTAAAAAAGCAAGAAAGGTGTTTCTGTAGATCTGTTAACTTCTTGGTATATGTCTCCTTTTGCCCAAGTCCTTCTGAATCTCCTTCTGCTGTGAACTTGGTTCCAGTTTTGGAACCTGCTTCCATGGCAGCCCCTGTGTCGGGTGGCAGCCGTCTTCTCTTTCTCCCAGGGACTTCCACAACCACCTTTCTGCTGATATTGTAGACCAGAAGTTCTCAAATCTGGCAGCACATTAGAATTATCCAGGGAGATTTAGAATAGACTGATGCCGAGGTTCAACCCCCAGAGATTCTGATTTGTTTGAACTGGGGTGGGGACTGTATAACCACAATTCAGAACCATGGTTGATAATTATGGAAGTCACACAGGGTCTTAATGTAAGAAATTGAACAGCTGGACCGTATCTTAGTTTCAGTGCATTATATTACACTGATGGTGTTGACACTTAGAACCAAAGAAGGCTGCAAAAGATAAATGGCTACATTTCCCCAACCCCCTGAGCTTTTGGTTATATTCTACAGTTATTAAAAACTCCAAAGTTATTGGAATGTAGCAGACAGGAGAACTAAATGTCTTACTTAATTTAATACATTTTAACCTAATGATTTATCTCAGGGTTCTAGTATTAAAGGAAAGTTTGTCTCTTCTGAGATACTGATATAGTCTTGTTATTAGATAGTACCAGGACATTAGGTAGTAACAGGTTATTAGATAATGAAAGAATGTCATAATTATTCCCTTTTTGTCTTGGCTGTCAGGAGACTTTCTTTTTATTTATTTATTTATTTTTTATTTTACTTTACAATTCTGTATTGGTTTTGCCATACAGGAGACTTTCTAGAAGGGAAAACATGAATTGAACCATATCATGTGGCAGGCCCTTTATCTAATACATATGTCATTTCATCCTTCAAGTAACCCTTTGGCGTCATTATCCCTTTTACATGTAAGAACCTGAAGGTTCAGGGAAGTTAATTAATTTGCCCAAATCTATAGAGATAGCAAGTAGAAGAATCTGGGATGGAAACCAAATTTGCCTGATTTCAAAGTGCAGGTCCTTTCCGTGGTTTCACTGAAGGCGTGTCGTGGCTTCCCGCAGTGTCCTTTGCCTTGGCCCATCACTCCCCTGGTCAAAGTTGAGGTTCCTTATGGCCAGGTCTCTGTGCTGAAATCTGGACAGCATGAGGGGAAATATCCTGAGAGCAAAGAGTGGTTGGGGAAGTTGGGGATAAGGCCATCTTCTGTCTTACACCTCTGTGGAGGGTTCCCAGGTTCGTCACCCATTGTCTCTCCCATAGAACTCTTTCTTTTCTCCCCTCATTAGAACTACTGGGCTATTGGTGGCTCTCTCCAGTATTGCAGCCTTCAGGTCTCTTCCTTTTCCCCATGTGTCCTGGAGACCCTCTGCATGTTGCAAAATTTTTTTTCAGTGCATATGGCAAATTTCCAGTGCATATTGCAAATTTCCCTTGCATAGTAGCTTTTTCAAGATATTACTTGGTGGGGGAATTCCCTGGCAGTCCAGTGGTTAGGACTCTGTGCTTTGGGTAACTAAGATCCTACAAGTTGAGTGGCACCATAAAAAAAAAGTACTTTATTAAAAAAAAGATATTACTTGGTGGGATCATTTTGGACTAGGTGTCTGGGGGAATGTGGGAATGCAAAATGGTGGGGGTCTTATCGGCTACAGGAGTGCCAGTGGCCTTATGAAGGGAAAATGTGTAGCTTATGTCAGTCTGATGAACGCAGGACCAAGAATCCTTTGGTGGCAATAAGTGCTACTAAGGAAAATCTAAGAATTAGTATATCTGAAAGCAGGTGTTGAACAAGGCTGGACGGGTCATCACATGGAGGTACAAACTTGTGCCTTGTTGCTTCAGGGAAGTCTTCCTCGCATTTCAGCTGATGTGTGAAGGTAAGCACCAGGCAGGTCTGACAGGCTTCAGCTGGTTTGTAGCCGACAGTGATGCCAGCTTAGCCAAGACCTTGGAGTAAAGTAAGTTGTCATAAAGGATAAGGGATTGGGGGACTTTGGGGAGTGTGTCCTGGGAAATGTAACCTCATTTAAGGTGGCAAAACAGTGCCAGCTTAATTAAACCACCACGAATTGTCTCTCATTGGCAGACTGATGGGAGAGAGAGGGTATGAGAGGATAGAGTGCTGTGTTTTGTTTAGGAGCCTAGACCATTTGGAATGGGACAAACCAAACCACCTGTGAACAGAATGCCCTGCTCGTTCTGGCTGAACCCTTGAACAAGATGTTGGCAGAGAATCCAGATGGAGAGAATATGTGTGGGGGCCATTTGGGGGCTTGTGGGGTGCTGGAGGGTAAGCTGTGTTGTTTCTCATAGCAGGAAGTGTCCTGTGTCTCTCTCTGTTAATGCAGATGGTACACAGAGGGGTTTGTATTGACTATTTGCAGCCTAGGTTGCAGGCAAAGATGTGTTTTGTCTGCATGCCTCCATTCTCTGCATGGGATAAGGTGCTTCAAGCAAAGACATTTGTTATCCAAGTTCTGGCAGGTTCATTGGGTTTGGATGGGAAACTGTATACCACAATTTGTGAGACTTTCCTTTCTAACCCTTCTCCATGGAAAAGTCTTGTTTTCTTCCAGGTGGAATATCTTTTAGACCTGGTTTGTTTTCTCGGAAGCCTGGAATCTGTAGGGAGCTAATTGCAGTGAAGCATTCCATCACCCTTGTCCTGTCGTAATGCCTGACTTTTTCTTCCAGCTTTGTGGAGTGAGGCTGACTTGTCAGATAAATTCCCAGAATGTTAGTTCATGATGTAGGATTGCTGAGTATGGCAGCTGTTATGGGCTGAATTGTGTTCCCCTCAGAGCCATATGCTGAAGCCACAGCCCCTAAAACATCATAATGTGTCCATGAGGGGGTAGAGCTTTGAAGACATGATTAAGTAAAAATGAGGTCATTAAGGTGAGCCTTCATCTCATCTGACTGGTGTCTTTATTAGAAGAGGAAGTTTGGACACCGGGAGAGATGTCAGGAATGCACACACAGAGGAAAGCAGGTGTGAGAACATAGCAGGAAGGCACCACCTTCAAGCTAAGGGGGCAGGCTTCAGGAGAAACCAAACCAGCTAACACCTTGAGTTTGGACTTTAAACCTCCATAACTGTAATGGAATACATTCCTACTTATAGGCTGCTGGGCAGATTCCATATAGCACCTTGTCTTGCCCAGTCTTGTCTCATTTCTATTCTTAGTGAACTAGGTATGCAAGTACGTCTGCTCAGTCATGTTCAACTCTTTGCAGCCCCCTGGATGGTAGTCCGCCAGGCTCTTCTGTCCATTAGATTTTCCAGGCAAGGATACTGGAGTGGGTTGCCATTTCTTTCTCCAGGGGATCTTCCTGACCCAGGACTCAAACCTGAGTCTACCAAGTCTCCTGCATTGGTAGGTGGATTCTTTTACCCTATGTCGTGGGTGTTACCAGGGCCCTAAGCCATAATCAATATAGTATCACACATACTATATATAGAAATTAGGTATTAGTGAACTAGGGCAGCTAGTTAAATTGTTGCTGTTTTTTAAAAAAATTTCCTAATATTTTGAATTAGGAAAGCATTTAAAAATATTTCACTGTAGGTGATTTCAAACATACAAAAAAGTAAATAGAATATTATAATGAATCCCTATGTACTCACTACCCACCTCCAACAACCTGTGAATCATAGCCAGTCTCCTCCATCCACTCCCTCTAATTACCTAGGTGATCATCAACACAATCAAACTAAACTACGTCTAATTCCTTTCATGTCTTTCAGAGAATTATTTGGTGATTTTATATACTGCTTAATCTAGCACAATATACGTATGATCATATGGGACTGGGTTTATCATCATAGTTTAAATAATTGCATCTAATTATTTTTTCAACCATATTCTTATAGACCTGTGGTTTACAGTAGTTACCATATATGTTTCCCATTCCAGAAGCTCACCATGTGGTAGGGAACAGCACTAATGACAATCACAGTGCAATGTGGGACACATTTATGTACACATGTATGTAGAACTGTCAGATGACTAAGGAATAAACCCTCAAGGATGACTAAGAATTTTCTAGAAGGAAAATCAGGGGAAGAACATGATGGGTATGTGTGGAAGATGCTGCTGTTGCCTATTCAATAGCCAGTTTTCTTTACCTTGTCTCAGGAAAAAGACTGAGAGTACCAGGAATTTACTTTCCCACGTTTCCTTGCAGCAGGGAGTGGCCATATGATGCAGCTCTGGTCAAATCTGTTGGCTGAGGTGAGGGGTGTTACTTGAAAAGATAGAGCAATGCCAAAGGGGAAGCTCCTTCTCTCTCCTTTTTTGGAATATGCCACTTTGTGGGCTTCCCAGGTGGCGCTAGTGGTAAAGAACCTGCCTGCCACTGCAGGAGACTAAGAGACCCAAGTTTGATCCCTGGTCCAGGAAGATCCCCTGGGAGAGGAATGGCAACCCAATCCAGTATTTTTGCCTGGAGAGTCCTATGGATAGAGGAGCCTGGCAGGCTACCGTCTGTAGGGTTGTAGAGAGCTGGACACGACTGAAGCGACTTAGCACATATGTGAACACATGATTTGGAGTGGAGGCAGCCACCTTGTGGCAATGAGGCAGCAAACCTGAGGCTGGGTATGCCTGCTGAGGATGGCAGAAAGTGAGCAAGGAGTAAGCTACCTGCTTACAGTCTTTCTGTGAAAAATTAAATCTGTTTCCTGTTAATCCACTGTTGCTCAGGGATTTAGTTACTAGCACACAGAGGTAGCTTGAGTGATTCAGTGTGGAAATTATGTTGTTGGTTACTGAATTTGCCGAATAAGTTTCATGATTGAGGGACATTCAGATAGAGACTAAATGTGGGTTAAAATATACAGAGGCTTCATCTCAGGCTTTTCTTCTTTAAGAGTATTTCTCTTCTGTGCTAAGTGAAGTAATTTCATGTCAGATTTGCAGATATCTCAATCCTCTACTGTGGAACATTTCATTTCCTGAAGCTGAAAACTTCTAACATGTCAAGATATTTCTGGGACAAACAGTTTTTGGAGTTTCTCAAGTAGAAAGGGATGGAAATGTTGTCATTCTGTATTGTTATCACTTTGAAGGGTGAAAAACTCTTAAGATTTAGAACTGACTTGAGATTTTCAGTGAATTTTGCTAGCCCTTAGCAACTATTCCCCTCCTCCAATTCTTTTCTTTTGCTTTAGCCATTGTGATATTGAAATACTAATGAGTAGTTTGTGTGAACTTTAAAATGGTCCTCAGCTTTGTCAGTAAGGATGTGGGTAGATTGCAAGTGTGAGTTAAAAAATTTGAAAAGCAAAAAAAAAAAAAAATCAAACAAATTGGTAAAGGGAAGGTATACATCAATGAATAATAACAAACAGGACTTCTCTGGTAGTCCAGTGGTTAAGAATCCACCTGCCAGTGCAGGGGACACGAATTTGATCCTTGTTCTGGGAAGATTCCACACTGCCATGGGGCATTTAAGCCCACCAGCCACAGCTATAGAGCCCTCAGGCTGCAGCTACTGAAGCCTGCACAGCTAGAGCCTATGCTCTGCAACAAGAGAAGATACCACAAGTCCATGCACTGCAACTAGAGAGTAACCTCTGCTTGCTGCAACTAGAGAAAGCCCTTGCAGCACCCCCAAAATTAAAAACTAGTGACATATTGTTTATCTAATATATACTGAGCATTTACTATATGCAAGGCACTTTTCTGAGCTCTTTACAGGTGTTAAGGTGTAATCTTCAAAGTGTTATGAATTTTCACTAGCCTCATTTTACAGATGAAGAAACTGAAGCCCAGAAAGGTTGAGGAATGTGCCCCAGTCACAGAATTGTCAGTTGAAAAGCTGGAATGGAATTCAAACCCATGTAATCTAACTCAAAAGGCCATGTTCTCAACGTCTACATTCTTTTTTTTTTTTTTAATTTATTTTAGTGAAGTATAGTTGACTTATAATGTTGTATTAATTTTTGCTGTACAGCAAAGTGATTCAGTTATACATGTTTATACATTCTTTTAATATTCTTTTCCTCTATAGCTTATCACAGGATATAGAATATAGTTCCCTGTGCTGTACAGTAGGGCCTTGTTGCTTATCTATTCTGTATTTAATAGTTTACATCTGCTAATCCCAAACGCCCAACCCATCCCACATCTCCTCCCCCTTGGCCACCATGAGTCTGTTCTTTATATCTGTGAGTCTGTTCTTTATATCTGTGAGTCTGTTTCTGTTTCTTAGGTAAGCTCATTTGTGTCATATTTTAGATTCCACATATAAGTGATTGATATGATATGGTATTTGTCTTTCTCTTTTGACTTACTGCACTTAGTATGATCATCTCTAGTTGTATTCATGTTGTTGCAAATGGCATTGTTTTGTTCTTTTTAATGACTAAGTAGTATTCCATTGTATAAATGTACCACATCTTTATCCAATTATCTGCGGATGGACATTTAGATTGTTTCCATATTTTGGCTATGATAAATAGTGCTGCAGTGAGCATTGGGATGCATGTATCTTTTCGAATTATAGTTTTGTCTGAATATATGCCCAGGAGTGGGATTGCTGGATCATATGGCAACTCTTAGTTTTTAAGGAAACTCCATACTGTTTTCCATAGTGGCTGCATCAATTTATATTCCCACAAACAGTGTAGGAGGTCAATCTCTATGTTCTTGTGTCTCCCAATATGGACTTATATTTAAGAGAAAATGATTTATATTTAAGATTTATGTTTATATTTAAGGATTTATATCAAAGAGAAACTCAGCATTTAAGATGTAGTCTATGGTTTGAGTTTCCCAAGGATGTTAGGGAGACCAGTTTTTCTTGAACTCCCTAGGCCCTTTCATTTTGTTATGGCACTATTTTATTAATAACTGTCTTAACACAGGCCCTCTTTCTTGAGCTGTACAGTGGCACAGCTGTGTAAGAAGAGCAATTAGTGTTTAACAAAGAGATGCTAATTGTTTATAGATGCATCAGGAAGAAAAGATTTTAAAAGTTATTGTCATGATTGCTGAAGGCTGGATGAGAGTTGTGGCATATGTTTAGAATATTTTTATCTGGTAACCCTAAGCAAAATGTACTGTCAATTACAACTGGCTGTGAATTCTCTATATGATCTTCTTTTGTTATTTTCAGCCTTTTTTTTTTTTGCTGTATACACAGGATGATCAGGTTTTCACAGCTCAGTGAGAGCAATAAAAATTGCCCATCCTTAGGGAAGATGGGAAAATCTTAATATAAGAATTGAATTTTGTATGTATTAGAGGGATTTTTGTTTGTTTATTAACTAATGACTGTAATGATATAGATTATATACATGGCAATTTAAATTCAGTCATTTGTTAAAGCAAAATTAATATTTCCTTCTACCTATATTTTTCAGAGATATTCTATGTATGATATATTGAAAGAATGGAGAAGAACTTGGAGTATTTAATTCTTAGCATGAGTGGTTATTCTGAGTTTTTTTTTTTTAAGATAGGGTAATGGTCCTTAGGACTTCTTCAAGTATTCATGGTATCTTTGTGTGTGTTTAAAAAAAGGTGTATCCTCTGAGTTCACAAATTATATAAAGGTTCCTATTTAGGAGGATAATTAGAAAAAGAGGTGTCACTTCCCATCAGTGATGACACAAGGTTTGCAACAGAGTAAGGACTGGATTTCAAAGCACATCTTCACCCCCCGGGCTGCATGCTTTTGTTGAATATGCAACCGACACAGCTGTATGTGATGGCCCTGGTAATCTTACAGACAGTTCTATAAGATTATGAAAGGGCATGATATTATTTACACTGACACAGTTATATGATTTTGCACTAAGATAAAATTACAGATACTACATATGTCTTCAAGAAAGTGGGCACCTTTTGATACAAGCACATGTTTATCAGACTTAATTCTTCAGAGCATATTAATAACAGTGTATTTCTCAGATTTGCTTTATGACTTGCCTCTATATGCCCAATAGGATTCATGTTTTTAGGAAAAATGCAAGCAACCAAATAACTCTTGTATATAAGGTGTCATTCTAGGTGTGGAAATTTGGGGGCAGATTGCAAAGTAATGAACTCTATATCCTTCTTTTCCTTTTTTTTTGTATAGCTCAAGATGACTAGGTATCCAAATGAATTTTATAAAAATTTTATAAAAATGAAAGGTTTTCTCTTAATAGCTCTTGAATAAGGACTGGGGGTAAGCTTGGAATTATTTGGGATATCATGAATTATTATTTGTAGAAAGAGGCTATTGAACTAAAATCTCAGTTTAGCAAAAGCTTTCTGGTAGACTTTTCTTGCCCCATGAAACTTCATTAGGGCAACATTTAAGATTTCGTATACACATGTATGTATATACTTATGAAACATAGATGACATATGAAACATATGTCTGTCATACTCAAGTGGCAAAATTCTTCATATGTAATATTCTAGCACAAGTCCTTCATCAGAATGTGTTTTGTAACATATGCTCCCAATCTGTGCCTTGCTTTGCCTTGCATCCTTGCCTTTGCAGTCTAAGTATATGGTTTGTTACAAATAGAAGCTGAGGAGCATTTGCAGGATACTGGCATTCGTTTTAAACATGATTTTATTATGGAAATGTAAAACTAATGAATTGTAAAAAAAAATCGATTTTAGAGAGTTTACAGTAAAATTCACCCTTTAGATGTATAGTTTGATGAGTTTTAACAAATATACAGTTGTATAATACATTTAAGATATGTACAATATTTCCATCTTTCTCAAAAATTTCTTTGTGCCTTTTGTGTAGTCAGTGCTATACCACTTCTCTCAGACTCTGGTAGTTAATTTCTGTCCTGTAATTTTGTATTTTCTAGAAGTGAAACTGAAAGTCACTCATTCGTCTCCAACTCTTTGTGACCCCATGGACTGTAACCCGTTAGGCTCCTCTGTCCATGGGGATTCTCCAGGCAGGAATACTGGAGTGGGTTCCCTTTCAAGGGACCTTCCCAACCCAGGGATTGAACCCAGGTCTCCTGCATCGCAGGCAGATTCTTTATCGTCTGAGCTACCAGGGAAGCCCAAGCATTTTCTAAAAGGGTATATAAATGGAATCAATCCTTTTGTTGTTCTGGAAACATGCTTTATTGAAGTGTAGTTGATTTATACTATTATATTGAGTCTATATTATGAGCCAGAAGTTGGGATAGAATGGTGAGTAAGAAATGAATGAGTGAATATAGTGCAAAGGTAAAGTTGACAAGACTTAATGTTAGATTGGATGTAAAGAATGAGGGAATGTGAGGCACCAATAAGAGCGAGGCACCAATGACATGAGAAAAAAAGCAAGGAAGGGGAGTCAAAGAATAGTGGGAAAGGTGTGCATCAGTGGATTGGTCTGCATGCTCTGGAAGAGTCGTGGAGAAGGCCACTGTAACAGAAGGAGCTAGAAATGACTAGTTGTGGTCCAAGAAAGTACTGTTTGAATTTTGACTTCTAGAGGTGGTGCCCTATCTGGTAATGACAAAGCCTGGAGAACAGCTATGGGAGTGTGTGGCTGAGGAGCCAGAGTGTCTGTGGTTCACCCACGTGGGTGTTGAAACCACCATTGATGATTTCCGAAGAGAGGTTCAGAGGGGAAGGCTCTAAGCTTCTGAACAAGAGGCCTGAGTAGAAGGCCTTGGTAGGGGTAGAGCTAAATGCCTTGGGTGTTGGAGTTTGCAAGGTTTGGGAAGAAATGCCTTTGGAAGTGACATTCAGGAACGAGGAGAACCCTTCCCCATCCTTGGTGCTGAGCTGTGTTCTCCTTGGAGACCAACAATGGCACAGTTGGGAGGGCTGCAGGGGACACCGTGTCCTCAGAAGCAGGCAGGATTCAATGAAGGCAATGAGGTGAAGGGGAAGATTTGGAGGAATGGTTGGGAATCCAGTGAAATCTGAGTTTTGGTGTGATAGATGTCTACTGCTCTCGTGAAAGGTGCGAGTTCGTAACCTGTAAGTGTTACAAACATGTTCATTGCCTGGATTAAAGCAGTACCTCGTCTCTGACATCTTCAGCTTGGGGGAGTCAGGCGAGAGGCAGAGAGCCAGTCCTGGACCCAGTTCTGTTTCTCCTGAAGCAATGACATTGTGTGCAGGCGCCATGCTAGTGTTCGTGCACTAAGCCATCGGCGTATGCCACCCGATGTCGAGCTGGGCTTCCGACAACACGGCCGCAGATATGGGCTCCAGGTTTTACTGCGGCTGCAACAACCAGGTTGCTAATTAGGCCCAATTGTGAGGGTAGTTTTTGTGCTTTGGACACCTGTCCACTAGGAACTGGACTGAGACCACCAACTCATTTCCCACAGGTCACAGAACAGCTGTCAGATGGTATAATTTGGTTGAGTTCATTTGGAGCTGTTTGCAGAAGCTCTCTGAAGCATTATGCTCCGCATAATGTGCATGATTAATGCTTGTTTATTTGGACAATCCTGTGTTGTAACTAAAGTGGTGGCCTATTTTATGCCAGTTATAATATACCATTCCATTCACGGGACCGAGTTCCTTTGAGGGTATGAAGCGGAGCGATAATGTTCAATCTATTTACGAGGGAACCAACTCATTGCAGCCATTCTGCAAGCTGCTCGCTCCATTCGAGTGATGCTTCTGTGCTTAACTCTTCCGAGGAAGGGATCTGGGCTGATTTCCGTTCTGAAGGGTATGTGGAAAACATCTCTGAAAGCAGTGGTCATTTTAGAAAGCAGGGCTCTCTTACTCTGCCTCCTGTAGGAGGAAGAACGTAGAATGTTTTCATTCTTAGGGGAAAGACTTTCTGCCTTGTCAAATTTGGCCCTTATTGCCAGCCAAGCACGTGCTGTTTGCAGGGTTAGCAACCTTTTCTTTGTATACTCCAGAAGCTGTCCCACACCACTGCCTGCTTCCTCCCTGCCTACACATAAACTTTTTTCTTTTTTTAAACAAGAAAGGGCAATGAACCGGAAATTCTAATTCAGATTTAGCCTCTGCCTCTAATCAGGTGTGACCTTGGGTAGATCACCTGGGCTTTTTATTTTGCCTTTTGCACAGTTGTTGGCGCTCCTTAGGTGGGCTCCTGGGTCCCTCTCAGCTGCTGCCATGTTGTGGCTCTGTGATTCTGGTTAATTGTATTTTAGTTAGTGACTGTGTTTGGTTACATGGTAGCAACCTTCTGGATGTTGGTTCTGATTCAGTCTTTCCTTCTTTTGTCTTACTCTATCTGACTGCTTTCCAGGTATGAGGTCTTCAAGTGTGTGTTAGTTCAGACAGGGGCAAGTACATTTCTGTTATTGGCAGATACTTTGTTTATCCTAAATATTCTTTAGGGAAGAGTATGTCTTTGCCCTGTTTTGTCTTCACTTTTGAGCTTGTTGAGTAGTATCTTCTTTTAACTTTGTTTTCTTTCTTCTCAGGGAAGTTGTGATTTCAGTTAATTAGACCATGGTGAGAATTTGAGTTAGTGTGTTTCTTCTGGGGATATATATCTATTGTAAGTGTTACACACACAAGCATCTGTAATATATTAAATGCTGATCATATGCCTGCCTAATCACTGTTAGTCACATGATTCATTTACTGGGACTAACAATCTTGGGAAGGAGCTCTCGTTTTATAAATGTAGAAACTGAAGCTTAGAGAGTTTAACCAGAATGCAGTTCTGACTGACTGCACATGACTGTATGGTAAACAGAAAGACTTCGGTGTTGTTAAGGGGCTTTCAGAATGCACCCAGCACATAGTGGCAAGGTCTCTGGAATGCCCAACATTAATCCTATAAACCACTGTCTCTTGAATACTTTGACTTATGAATTCCTTTCACAGTCATTATCATTTGACAAATCCATTTAAGAACTTTATTTTTTTTTCTTTTTATTACATGGATAGTCTACAGAAACAGTTTTAAGTAAAAATGTATTAATTTAGAAGATATATTATTTAAGCTTAGATTACAAAGTTCATTTATACTTCAATCCTAATGACTCTGTTATGTAAACAAACATTTGGACATCACTGTATGTGGTATGTGCTAAGTCGCTTCAGTCGTGTCCAGATCTTTGCAACTCTATGGGCTATAGCCCGCCAGGCTCCTCTGTCTGTGGGATTCTCCAGGCAAGAATACTAGAGTGGGTTGCCATGTGCTTCTCCAGGGGATCTTCCCCACCCAGGAACTGAACCCCAGTCTCTTGCGTCTCTTGCATTGGCAGGCAGGTTCTTTACCAGTAGTGTCACCTTATATGTGGTACATGTGTATAAATTTACTTCAAATTAATTATGTGACAGAAGGATTTATTGATAAATAAATAGCATATTACTTTTGACTTGAGGTTGTGAATATATATTTCAGTTCAGTTCAGTTCAGTTGCTCAGTCTTGTCCAACTCTTTGCGACCCCATGAATTGCAGCACGCCAGGCCTCCCTGTCCATCACCAACTCCCGGAGTTCACTCAGACTCACATCCATCAAGTCCGTGATGCCATCCATCCTAGGTCATCCCCTTCTCCTGCTGCCTCCAATCCCTCCCAGCATCAGAGTCCTTTCCAATGAGTCAACTCTTTGCATGAGGTGCCCAAAGTACTGGAGTTTCAGCTTCAGTATCATTCCTTCCAAAGAAATCCCAGGGCTGATCTCCTTCAGAATGGACTGGTTGGATCTCCTTGCAGTCCAAGGGACTCTCAAGAGTCTTCTCCAACACCACAGTTCAAAAGCATCAATTCTTCAGGACTCAGGTTTCTTCACAGTCCAACTCTCACATCCATACATGACCACTGGAAAAACCATAGCCTTGACTAGATGGACCTTTGTTGGCAAAGTAATGTCTCTGCTTTTGAATATGCTATCTAGGTTGGTCATAACTTTTCTTCCAAGGAGTAAGTGTCTTTTAATTTCATGGTTGCAGTCACCATCTGCAGTGATTTACTTGTATATAAAAATCTATCTTAAAGTATCAGAATATATAAAACTGGGCATTTATCTGGAGAAAACTATAATTTGGAAAGATATATGCACCCCTGTGTTCATTGCAGCACTATTTACCTATGGTAGTCAAGATGTGAAGGCAACCTAAATGTCTGTTGATGGAGGAATGGATAAAGAAGATGTGGTACGTGTATACACTGGAATACTACTCAGCCATAAAAAAGAATGAAAGAATGCCATTTGCAGCAACATGGATGGACCTGGAGATTATCATACTGAGTGAAGCTTTTATGTAAAAATTATCTTTGTACAGTTTCATTTTTGTTTTTCTGCTCCTTTCCTCCCTAGATTTTTTTTTTTAAAGTGGGAGCTGAATGGAGGAAGTATATAGACTTAGTCCCCCATTTTTAATAGATGTTTCTGTCCCCAACTCTGCCCTGTGTCCCTCAGAGCAGACAGTCCCTCCAGTTTATCCTCTCTATTCTTCTACTGGGATGGGACAAGGCAGCCCTAGCTGCATGGAATGAGAGGGGAATCCAAGGTAACCTTCTTCCTACACTGACTTAAACCCACTATTCTGATTTTAGCCCCTCTTAACTCTACCTTCATTGGTATATCAGTCCCTCCACTTCCTGAGTCTGTCTGCAGTGCTGTGATGCAAATCTGTGTACATTTTGGTTTCTCCCTCTGCTGACCTAAGTTTCTGCTTTCTCTAGTCCACTAGGCAGTTATCATTTATCCATCCACTCTTTAGCTTCCAAAATTTTATTAATGTTCTATTATCTTTTGCTGCCTTGGTTTCCTTGGTTTAAAAATATCTCTTTACTCTCATTTTATAGGGTTTCAGATAGAGTGGGGGTAAACATATATTCGAATTTCCATTTTTAATAAATAGTCTGACTACTTTGAAAATTTTCTTTTTTTTTTTTTAAACTGGAAAGTTTTATTTTAGTCTCAGATTGCATACATTTCATATATGTTAACACTGAGAGCTAACATTTGTTGCATGTAGGGGGCCAGGCACTAGGGTAAGCATGCTAATTTTGGCTTATTTCTTCCTCAAGCCCTCTTTTGAGGTAGGTATCATACTATCCCCATACAGAGAAGAAGAAACAGAGGTTCCCTAAGTTTAGTAATTTGCTTACCATCACATAGTCAGTGACAAAGCCAAGACACAATCCCAGAAAATCTGTTCTAAAGCCATCATTTTAGTGCTTTTTCAGTGGGGACCCACTAGATCAGATGCCCTCAAAACATGATTCACAGATTGCTTTTTGGGGACCCACAGATAAAAGGTTTTTCATGTTAACAGTAAGATGTTATTTGCCTTTTTTCACTGTCCTGGCATTTACAATGAAGGTGCAAAAACAATGGCAGGTAAGCCTACAACCTCCTTAGCAAGAATCAAGGCTCTGGCATCAAACTGGTACTGGTGGTCATTGTGTTCTTCACTGCCACACACTCCCGGGGGGCAAAAGCCAGTTTTCACTTAAGAACATCCTTAATGAAGAAGAAAAAAAAAATATTACCTTTATTAAAGCTTGAGCTTTAAGTACACATCTTTCTAATATTCTGTAGGACAGATGGGGACATGCATATAAAGCTCTCCCTCATGCCAGACGACAGCAACTGTCTTGAGGAAAAGCTCTTGCACTATAGTTTGAGTAGTGAGCTGAAGAGTTACTACTTTCACAAAGCCCCATTTTCAGTTGAAAGAATAATAGACACACTATGGATATTTTGCATTGGCATATTTAGTAGATTTTTTACAAGAATAAGCAAGGTAAACTTGTGTTGAAGAATCACTGATAGTATTTATTGCTAATACCGAACTTGAGCTTTCAAGAGAAAATTAGAATTTTGGAAAATATTTACCACTGTCAGCTCAATAGCTTCAGAATACTTAAAGAGTTTTCTGACAATATCAGAGGTGTTGCTGCTGCTGCTGCTAAGTCGCTTCAGTCGTGTCCGACTCTATGCGACCCCATAGACGGCAGCCCACCAGGCTCCCCCGTCCCTGGGATTCTCCGGGCAAGAACACTGGAGTGGGTTGCCATTTCCTTCTCCAATGTATGAAGGTGAAAAGACAAAGTGAAGTCACTCAGTTGTGTGTGACTCTCAGCGACCCCATGGACTGCAGCCTACCAGGCTCCTCCGTCCATGGGATTTTCCAGGCAAGAGTACTGGAGTGGGGTGCCATTGCCTTCTCCATGAAAAATTTCTAAAATAGGATATTTTAATTTTATGTGTCTTATATTTATCATCTTTTAAAACTAATTTTGTTTTTAATGGATAATATAGATAATACATTCTCGTGACTCAAAATTCAAGATACAACAAGATATGTAGTGCAAATCTTCCTTGACCTAAATTCTCCTCCATGGAAATACTAGTGTAAATATTTTTGAGGACACTTCCAGAAATATTCTTCATGTATATGAGCAATTGACTATTTTAATATATTAAATTCTTATATAGAAATATAAAATTAATGCTATTTTTTGGCCAGAGACATGGAAATAATACAAAATTTGTCAAAGAAAGAGGTTCTTATAAATGTATTGGGCACTTCTCTGGCTTCCCTCTGATTCTAGCCAGTGCTGAGGTGACCAGCACTGAGTGGGCATCAGCTAGCCTCATTTGGGTACATCTCAACTGTATCTCACCTCAGGCCTGTGCAGTGAGCACCTCTTGCTTCCTGTCTGGGGTTTCTGTGACATCTTCAGGTGGAAAATCTTAGAAAATCTTTGGAAACACTTCAGTTCAGTTCAGTCGCTCAGTCATGCCCGACTCCTTGCGACCCCATGAATCACAGCACGCCAGGCCTCCCTGTCCATCACCAACTCCTCGAGTTTACTCAGACGCATGTCCATCGAGTTGGTGATGGCATCCAGCCATCTCATCCTTGGTCGTCCCCTTCTCCTCCTGCCTCCAATGCCTCCCAGCATCAGGGTCTTTTCCAATGAGTCAACTCTTCGCGTGACGTGGCCAAAGGACTGGAGTTTCACCTTCAGCATCGTCCTTCCCATGAACCCCCAGGACTGATCTCCTTTAGGATGGACTGGTTGGATCTCCTTGCAGTCCAAACCCTTAGAAGTGTCCATCTGCAGGTACAGGAACCCCCACTGGGACAAACCCTGACCCATGAGGATGACAGCTGATGATTAACTACTTCCTCCTCTTGTCTCCCAGCCCAGTTCTCACCTGCCTTTCGTGAGGCTTCTTATACATCCCCACCTGGTCAAGGAGAAGAGCGGCCCAAGGGGTAGCCAACTAGGAGCCCGTCCTGGGAGTGGCTTCTTCTGTCTTTAGCAGCCCTCGCCTGCATTCTGCTACCTAGGATCACTCCCAATTCAACTGCTTCCACTTAGGCCTTTGTTTTAGGTTCTGTTTTCAGAAGATCCCAGGCTAAGACAAATTAAAAACTTCTTATATGACTACTTTTTATGATGCACTTTAAGTAGGAACCAGTGCAAAAATGTGAGCAAAAACTATGGCATGAAAAGCCTGGGGTTCTTTGTCCTGTCAGGGAGCCTGTGCTAGTGCACGTGCAACCACACCGGTCACAAGTCATCCCGGAATAACTTCCAACATTTTAAAACATAGGTAATATATGTACATAGTACAAAATCTGGAATTTCTGGTGGTGCAGTAACCACACTGGTCACAAGTCATTCCAGAGTAACTTCCAACAATTTAAAACATAGGTAATATATGTACATAGTACAAAATCTGGAAGGTACTGGTGGTTCAGTAGGTAAAGAATCCTGAAATGCAGGAGACCCAGATTTGATCCTTGGGTTGTGAAGATCCCTTGGAGAATGAAGTGGCAACCCACTCCAGTATTCTTGCCTGGAGAACCCCATGGACAGGGGAGCCTGGTGGGCTACAGTCTATGGGGTTGTGAAGAATCAGACATGACAGCAACTAAACCTCCACAAAAGAAGATTTAGTGAAAATAAAGTCCCCGTCCTGCCTCCTCCCTCCTAGCCCCCCAGTTCCCCTGGCCAGAGGCCACAACTGCCTCTAGTTTGTTACATGTCCTCTAGAGACATGTTCTGGGCACATGAAAGCATTTTAGCCAGTGGGCAAGTATTTAATGAATAAATATATTCATATATATATGCTATTTTTGTACAGAAATGGTCACATACGCTGACTTTTGTGAAGCATGCTTTTTTTCACTTAGAAATACCACCTGAGTCATTTTGATTACTAATAGCTGATAGGCAGAGTTCTCGATGCTAACAATGATGACAGCCTAAAATTACAGCCTCAGGAAACCTGTATGTTTCTGATACTTATCTTATTGAGGGGGCTGAGATGGGGAGTCTACCTGGGGAGCAGAAGAATAATCTGAGGATATTGGGTCTCAGGTACGGATTAGATTCCCAACTTCCTTTCATTAGGTGCACTTAATGGGACCCCAGGCCCTTGACCAGTCCATTCTATAGGATTTACCTTATATAGGACCTGAACCCTGAGCTATGGAAACCTTCCTCTTCTCATCCATCCACCCAAGGAGTATTTGGGCACAGGCAGTATTTCTCTCTCCTTTCTTTTACCATTTTTAGTCTCTCTGTTGCCACTCGTCCATTAAGGACACTTGTAAGTTGAAAATTGGAATTTCTCTATAACCAAGACATGGAAGCAGTCTAAATATCCATTGACAGAGGAATGGATAAAGAAGTTGTGGTCCATATATACAATGGAAAATTACTCAACCATCAAAAATAATGAAGTAATGCCAATTCCCAACATCCATTGGATCATAGAAAAAGCAAGAGAATTCCAGAAAAATATCAACTTCTGCTTTATTGATTATGACAAAGCCTTTCACTGTGTAGATCACAACAAACTGTGGAAAATTCTTCAAGAGATGGGACTACCAGACCACCTTACCTGCCTCCTGAGAAATCTGTATGCAGATCAACAAGCAACAGTTAGAACCAGACATGGAACAATAGACTGGTTCCAGATTGGTAAAGGAGTACGTCAAGGCTGTCTATTGTCACCCTGCTTATTTAACTTATGCTGCTACTGCTGCTAAGTCGCTTCAGTCGTGTCTGACTCTGTGCGACCCAGAGACGGCAGCCCACCAGGCTCCCCCGTCCCTAGGATTCTCCAGGCAAGAACACTGGAGTGGGTTGCCATTTCCTTCTCCAATATTTAACTTATAGGCGGAGTATATCATGAGAAACGCTGGGCTGGAAGAAGCACAAGCTGGAATCAAGATTGCCAGGAGAAATATCAATAACCTCACATATGCAGATGACACCACCCTTATGGCAGAAAGTGAAGAGCCTCTTGATGAAAGTGAAAGAGGAGAGTGAAAAAGCTGGCTTAAAACTCAACATTCAAAAAACAAAGATCATGGATCTGGTCCCATTTCTTCATGGCAAACAATGGGGAAACAATGGAAAAAGTGACAGACTTTATTTTCTTGGGCTCCAAAATCACTGCAGATGGTGACTGAAGCCATGAAATTAAAAGACGCTTGCTCCTTGGAAGGAAAGCTATGACCAACCTAGACACCATATTAAAAAGCAGAAACATTACTTTGCCAACAAAGGTCCATCTAGTCAAAGCTCTGGTTTTTCCAGTAGTCATGTATGGATGTGAGAGTTGGACTCTAAAGAAAGCTGAGCACCAAAGAATTGATGCTTTTGAACTATGGTGTTGGAGAAGACTCTTGAGAGTCCCTTGGACTGCAAGGAGATCCAGCCAGTCAATCCTAAAGGAAATCAGTCCTGAATATTCATTGGAAGGACTGATGCTGAAGCTGAAACTCCAATACTTTGGCCACCTGATGTGGAGAACTGACTCGTTTGAAAAGACCCTGATGCTGGGAAAGATCGAAGGTGGGAGGAGAAGGGGACGGACGACAGAGGATGAGGTGATTGGAGGACATCACCGACTTGATGGACATGAGTTTGAACAAGACGGGGAAGCTTGGTGTGCTGGAGTCCATGGGACTGCAAAGAGCTGGACATGACTGAGCGACTGAACTAACTGAATGCCATTTGCAGAAATAGGGATGGACGTAGAAATTGTCATTCTGAATGAAGTAAGTCAGACAAAGGGAAATATTTTGTGATATTGCTTATATGAGGAATCTATAAAAATGATACAAAATGTTATTTACAAAACAGAAACAGACTCACAGACTTAGAGAATGAACTCTTGGTTACATGGATGGGGAGGGATAGTTAGGGAGTTTGGGATTGATGTGTATGCACTGCTATATTTAAAATAAATAAACAACAATGACCTACTGTATAAAAAATGGAGATAGGACAAGAGAATGATATAGATGAGATGAGATTGGCCATGTGTTGATTATTCTTTAATTGATGGATTTGTGAGGATTTATTATAGTCATTCCAAAAAAAGAAAGAAAACTAGAATTTTGGATAAGTGTAAATATTGCCTTAAAATTTTAATGTAAGGAAAAGCCAACTGACTCAGAGACTCTCAAGTAAGTCAACTTCCTCATATGTGTCCTGTTGATTTAGCAGCAAATCTGACTTGTGTTTGGATTCTATTAAATTGCAATAAAGGAAAAAGTATAATTAAGGCCACGTGAGTTTTTTTTTTTTTAAGAAAAGGGACTAATGAAATGTATAAACCTTCCTTTTAATATTTTGGTATAAATAATGTACCGCTGGTCTTTGAGTAAAGATGCCTTCTGTGCTATTACTGTGACCTTAACTCCCTCTATTTAAAAACCACTTTTTATTTGTTTATTTATTTTTGGCTGTGCCAAGTCTTCCTTCCTGAGTGGACTTTTCTCTAGTTGTGGTGAGTAGGGGCTACTCTTTAGTCGCGGTGTGCGGGTTTCTCATTTCAATGGCCTCTTCTTTTGCAGAGCATGGGCTTTAGTGTGCTTGGGCTTCAGGAGTTGCTCCCAGGCTCTAGAGCACAAGCTCGATGTCTATGGCCTGTGGGCTTAGTTGCTGTGTGGCATGTGGGATCTTCCCAGACCAGGGATTGAACCTGTGTCTCCTGCATTGGCAGGTGGATTCTTTACCACTGAGCCACCAGGGGAGCCCCTTTAGCTTCCCCTTAAAGTTCCATATGCCCATTTCACCCCATTTTTAGAAATCACTTCCTGTGGTAAGTTGAAATAAAAGACATAACATTTTATTATTACTATTGCAATACAAATGACATTTATAGAGTACTTTAAAGCTTATAAAATGAATGTGAATGATTTAATATTTAATTTAATCCTCATATCAACCTTGTATGGCATGGAATATTGTATTTTTCTAAAGATGGAGCATATTTATCTCATCCCTCATGGTCTTCTTATAATTCATTGTTGACATTTCTCCATGAATCAGTGGGGGTAGAGCTTTGTGATTACTTCTACCTATAGAACATGTGGAAATCACATGTTGTGACCTCCAAGGGTGGATCATAAAAGGCAATGTTAAGGACACAGGTTCAGAGGCTGCCTGAAGGTCTCATCAAGGGGCAGCGCTGGGTCGCACACGTCTTTGGCTTTAACTCCCATGGTACTTTCTCTTCTTTCTGCTGTAAGGCACAGTCACACACCCAACTCCTATTCCTTCCCTTGATTTTAAATACATTCCGAGCTGGGGGTGGGAACGGTGTCTTCTAGCGTTGTACGATCCTTGTCCGCCCCACACCTCTACCTGCACCATAGCTGGCATGGCCACTGCTGCTCTGCTCTGGGACCCCCTCATCTCTCAGGGTTTGATTCTTACAATATTTTCTTTGAGTTCCCCAGGTCTCTGGCTTTAATCAAGCTTCAGAAGCCATGTGGTGACACTCCTTTAAGGCAGTCGTGGGTAAGGAGCTTCCTGAAGGGGAGAGGAGCATTTTGCTGTATTATGTGGGCTGCTCGTTTAGACCCATGCTAGCCTGGCACCTGTGTCTTAGTGAAACAATTCAGTGAGCTTGTGAGTGGGCAGAGAGCCAGTCTAGCAGATGGTCATGAGAGAAGGGACCGTGTACCGTGTGATCATCAAGTGTGCTTGCCCAGGGCAGGAGTCCCTGCCAGAAAGGTCCAAATGCCTGCTCTTAGAACTAGAGTCTTATTTTTATAAGGATGCCTGAAATAGAAAAAAAAAAAGGTGCCTGGAAAAATATTAACTAGAACAACAATTTTTAAAAATTTTAGCTGGGAACATGGAAGAGAGGTCAGCTACAGTAAAAGATCTTTTGGGAGTTGAAGTACTTGGTCATAAGACACTCACTGCGTAGCTTTCTTTCTGGGATTGATAGGAGCTCCCTCTGAAACAAGGGGATGTGGATATTTATTGCACATGCACAGAAGTTGTATCCCTGGCTCATAGCTTTACCAGTGGGATGATTCTGGAAACCATGAGGTTGCAAAGAGTTGTACACAACTGAGCGACTGAGCAAGAAGCACTTGAGGCAGGAATACGCCAGTGTCTGTCGCTCACCCGTCTGGAAGCAGGAGCTGTAGAGGACTACCAGGCAGTCATGCTGGGAGGCTCACTAAGAGGTGGGAAACAGCTCACCACCAGAGCCCCCTTCCTTTCCCTCTCCTCTTTATCAGTCTAGAAACCCCCTACTTCAGATCTCCTTAACCCTCTTCTTTCCAGAAAGCTGAGCCCCCTGAAACAGTTTTGGGTGTCAAACACCGATGATACCATAGACACTACCAAAGGATTTTTCTCTTGAAAAAATGTCTGTCCCCATTTAATCTGAACTTTTAATGTATCTTCTCTCATATGATAATTTACTTCATGGTAGTGGAGGTATGTAGAGATGAGTGAGTGTGAGTGAAAACTGTTCAGTCATGTCTGACTCTTTGCAACCTCTGTGCATGGGATTCTCCAGGCAAGAATACTGGATTATGTAGCTGTTCCTTCTCTGGTGGAATCTTCCCAACCCAGGGATAGAACCCACGTCTCCTGCACTGCAGGTGGATTTTTTTGCCATCTGAGCCACCAAGGAAGCCCAGATATATAAAGATATAAAATCCAATCTCAGAATTCAAAAGCTCTTCTAATTAGGAAGGAAGTAAAATCCTATTGAGGTATATCTGAAGCAGGATGTGAAAGGACTGTAAGAAATTTAGAGCAAAATACCATGGAGATAATGAATACAATGAACATATCCATCACCTCCAAAATTTCCTCATGTCCTTAACTTGTTCCTCTCTATCCATTTCCCCTAAGCAATAATTGATCTACACCCTATCACTATAGATTTATTTGCATTTTCTAGAATTTTATATAAATGGAATCATACAATATGAATTTATTTTTGGTATGGCTTGTTTTAACTCAGCATAATTATCTTGAGATTCATCCATGTTATTGCATAAATATGCATCATCCATGTTGTATCAATAGTTCATTCTTTTTTAAAATTGAAAAGTATTTTGTTGTATGGATATGCTGTAATGAGTTAGTCCATTGCCTCATGATGGGCCTTTGGTTTTTACAGTTCTTGGCTATTACAAATAAATTTATTATAAGCATTAAAACAATGCCATGGAGAGTAAGGGGAGAAAAAGAGGAATAGGTCACTTGCATTCTGTTAGTTTCAGCCATGCTTGTAGAAGTAGACAATGTTTATAATAGACAGTGGGGCTTCCCAGCTGGCAGTAGTGGTAAAGAACCCACCTGCCAATGCAGGTAGACTTAAGAGATCCTGGGTTCCATCCCTGGGTCGGGAAGATCCCCTGGAAGAGGGCATGGCAACCCACCCCAGTATTCTTGTCTAGAGAATCTCATGGACAGAGGAGCCTGGTGGACTACAGTCCATAGGGTCGCAGAGTTGGACATGAGTGAAGTGACTTAGCATGCATGCATGCCAGTGCAGGAGACATAAGAGATGTGGGTTTGATGCCTGGGTTGGAAAGATCCCCTGGAGGAGGGCATGGCAACCCACTCCAGTATTCTTGCCTGGAGTATCCCTAGGACAGAGGAGCCTGGCAGGCTACAGCCCACAGGGTCGCAAAGAGTTGAACATGACTGAAGTGGCTTAGCACACATGCACAATAGACAGTGGCTAGTAATTGCTCGGAGAAGGCAATGGCACCCCACTCCAGTGCTCTTGCCTGGAAACTCCCATGGGCGCAGGAGCCTGGTGGGCTGCAGTCCATGGGGTCGCCAAGAGTCAGACACGACTGAGCGACTTCACTTTCACTTTTCACTTTCATGCATTGGAGAAGGAAATGGCAACCCACTCCAGTGTTCTTACCTGGAGAACCCCAGGGACAGGGGAGCCTGGTGGGCTGCTGTCTATGGGGTCACAGAGTTGGACATGACTGAAGCGACTTAGCAGCAGCAGCAGCAGCAATTGCTATTTCTCCTAATAAAATACATAGGCATTGAATAATATTTAGAAAACATAGGTTTTCAAATTGAATAGTAAAAAATTCCTGTAACTTCATCATCCATAGACAACTAATCTGCCTATTTTGAGATATACAGTTTAGTCACTTGTGTGTATGCACACATTCACTCACACACAAAATAGGATTTTATTAGGTATTCTGTTTTGCCTTCCCCCCCCCAGTTGTGCCCATCTTTCTAGGATATTAAACATTTTGCAACATCATTTTAAGTCGTTGTCTATTATTCCATTGTATAGATATGCATCTCACAAATCTTCTGTTTCGATTTTTTTTCTCATGATATCTTTTATCCCCTATTATAAACATGCTGGGTAAACATACTGGTAGCTATATATGAGGACCTGTGGATAGACTACCAGAAGAGGAAATATTGGGACAAAGCAAATCTACATTTTTAAGCCTTTTGATACTTTTGCCAGGTTGCCATCAAGAGAGGCCATCTTTGGCTGAATGAAAGTCTGAGATCCCTGTAGTCTCAACAACACCAGAAAGTACCACAAACTCTGAACAGTTTGTTGGTAAAAGATGCATTACTACTTCTTTTAAAATTTACATTTCTTTTATTATTAAGAAGATTGGGTAAGATTTACAATAGACTTTGCAAAATTGACATTGTTGCACTTAGAATCAAGGTTTACAAAGCATCAGTAAGAAAGCAGTGAATTAAAAATAAGCTGGCAGACTATTTCTTTTAACTTGGTTAGAGTTAACAGACAATTGGGTCAGAAAAAATATGGCAGGTGTAGTCAAATTGTTTTCTATACACTTGGCAGTAATAAAACTTTAAAAACTTCATGCTATCAAATTAGAGAAATATGGGTTGCAGGATGGTTTTATTAATTGGCCTTCTACCTGGTTGGATGACTGTTTTTGTTGTTCAGTTGTTCAGTTGTGTCTGAGTCTTTTGCAACCCCATGAATAGTAGCCTGCCAGGCTCCTCTGTCCATGGAATTTCCCAGACAAGAATACTGGAGTGGGTTGCCATTTTCTACTCCAAGAGATCTTCTCAACTCAGGGAATCAGCCCACATCTCGAACATTGGCAGGTGGATTCTTTATCACTGAGCCACCTGGGAAACCCTGGATGAACGTACCTGTCCACTAAAGAGAGGTCTCCAGGGGCAAGACTCAGGACTCTATCCTCAATCCTGAGTTTTCAGTAGTTCTGTCAATGCCATGATGAAGTCATGCAGATGATAGTCAGAGATAATATAAAACAGACATAACAAAATCAGAATCCCCTCCCCCCAAAAAAAGCATGACAGGGGAAAAAAAGCATTTAGCACCAATTACACTTGGAGGATGAAAGTTGAGTATTGTGGTTTGGTAGTAGCATGTATTTTGAAAAAGCAGGCATTTCAATGAAATCAGTATGTTTTGAACCTGCAGGATGATATAGCTGGGAAAAAAGTGAAAATAGCAGAAGACTGTATTAATAGAAATAGGAATACACTTACTTCTAGAGAGTCAGAGGAGAGCACCTTACCATACAGCCATGGCCAGCCCCCATTTGGGAGAATGTCTTGTTTTCTAGTTTCCATGTTTTCAGAAGGCTGTGTGTCCCTCTCTGTTTTCCAGATCTTAGAAGCTTCCATGCAGTCATTGCATGGGTTTGGGCCCATAATTCAATTCCTTTAGTGGGAAAACCCAAGGGAAACCACAGACAGACTTTAGAATTTTGTTATGCATTTCAGGATTTCAAGGTTCATCTTATTTGTTAAACAGGATATGTACATGATATTTTTTAAAAATAACTTTTAATTTCTGCTACTTCCAGGGATCTAGAAATTTCCTCTTCAAGGAGATCATTAATAGTAAATTCCCTCTAAATGTTTATATGCTGTGCTGTGCTAAGTTGCTCAGTTGTGTCCGACTCTTTGTGACCCCATGAACTGTAGCCCGCCAGGTTCCTCTGTCCATGGGGATTTTCCGGGCAAGAATACTGGAGTGTGTTGCTATGCCCTCCTCCAGGGGATCTTCCCAACCCAGGAATTGAACCCAGGTCTCCCGCATTGCAGGCAGATTCTTTACCATCTGAGTCACCAGGGAAGCCCAAGAATACTGGAGTGGGTAGCCTATTCCTTCTCCAGGGGATCTTCCCAACCCAGAAATTGAATCAGAGTCTCCTGCATTGCAGGTGGATTCTTTACCAGCTGAACTACCAGAGAAGCCCCAATGTTTCTATATGTTTTTATAAATGTCAAAATGGTACCGTTGTTTCTGTGGGGCATAGGGATAGAGAAAGAACTGGGAAGATGATCAACTTTGATTTTATACCTCTTTGCTTTCACCACTTACATTATGCATGTATTAATTTTCTTTTTGGAAAAAAGGAAAGATTGATGAATTAATTTCTTGAAACAATCACAAAATTTAAAAGTTGGAAATACAGTGAAAATAACTTTTAAAAAAAGCCCTGAACCATTTGAGAATAAGTTGTCAAAACTGATGACCCATCATTCCCGAATAAAGTGAAGTCGCTCAGTCGTGTCTGACTCTTTGCGACCTCATGGACTGTAGCCTACCAAGCTCCTCTGTCCATGGAATTTTCCAGGCAAGAGTACTGGAGTGGATTGCCGTTTCCTTCTCCAGAGGATCTTCCTGACCCAGGGATCGAACCTGGGTCTCCCACACTGCAGGCAGACGCTTTATCGTCTGCTGCTGCTGTGGCTAAGTCGCTTCAGTCGTGTCCAACTCTGTGCGACCCCATAGATGGCCTCCTACCAGGCTCAGCTGTCCCTGGGATTCTCCAGGCAAGAACACTGGAGTGGGTTGCCATTTCCTTCTCCAATGCATGAAAGTGAAAAGTGAAAGTGAAGTCACTCAGTCGTGTCCGACTCTTAGCGACCCCACGGACTGCAGCCTACCAGGCTCCTCCGTCCATGGGATTTTCCAGGCGAGAGTACTGAGCCACCAGCAAAGCCCATCATTCCCAAATACTTCAGTGTATATTTCCTATAAATAAGGGCATTTCCCTATGTAGCCACTATACAACCATCAAAATCAGAAAATTAATAATGATTGGTAACTACATTGAATGTTCACACCCTATTCAAGTTTTAGCAATTGTCCTAATGTCTTTTAGAGCAAAATGCTTTAGTTCGGAATCACATGTTGCATTTGGTATCATGTATCTTTAGTCTTCTTCAGTTTGTAATAGTTTTCAGTGTTTCCTTTCATGACTTGAAACTTTTGAGGTTTATAGGCCAGTTATTTTGTAGAATGGCCCTTAATTTGGATTTGTCTGATGTTTCTCATAATTAGATTCAAGTTGTGCATCTTTGACAGGAATATCAAAGACGTTCTTTGAAGAACAGTGACACTGTTCTTACTGAATATTATTGAGCAACACAGTTTTGATTATCACTGGTGACATGGGCTCTTAAAATTTTTTTAAATAATTGAAATATAGTTGATTTATAATATTGTGTTAGTTTCTGGTGTATAGCAAAGTGATTCAATTATACATATATATGTATTCTTTTTCATATTCTTTTCCATTATGGTTTATTATATTAATAGGATATTGAATATACTTCCTTGTGCTATCCAGTAGGAGTTTGTTGTTTATCTGTTTTACAGGTAGTAGTTTGAATCTGCTAATCCCAAACTCCTAATTTATCTCTCTCCCACCCTCTTTCCCCATTGATAATCATAGATTTGTTTTCTATGGCTGTGAGTCTGTTTCTGTTTTGTAAATAAGTTCATTTATATCATATTTTGGATTCCACATATAAAAGATATCATATGATATTTCTCTGTGTGGCTTACTTCACTTAGTATGATACTCTCTAGGTCCACCCTTGTTGCTTCAGATGGCATTATTTCATTCTTTTTTATAGCTAAGTAGTATTTCATCATTTGTGTATATATACCATATCTTCTGTATTCATGCATCTGTCAATTGACATTTATGTTTCTTCCATGTCTTGTCTATTGTAAATAGTGCTTCTATGAACATTGAGGTGCATGTATATCTTCAAATTAGAGTTTTCTCCAGATATACGCCCAGAAGTGTGATTGCTGGATCATATAGCAACCCTATTTTTACCTTTCTGAGGAACCTCCGTACTGTTTTTCCATAGTGGCTGCACCAGTTTACATTTCTACCAACAGTGGAGGAGGTTCCCTTTCCTTCACACCCTTTCCAGCCTTTGCTATTTGTAGATTTTTGATAATGACCATTCTGACTCGTGTGAGGTGATACCTCATTGTAGTTTTGATTTGGATTTCTCTAATAATTAGCTATGTTGAGTGTCTTTTCATGTGCATATTGGCCATCTGTATGTCTTCTTTAGATGAATGTCTCTTTAGGTCCTCTGACCATTTTTTGATTAGGTTGTTTGTTTTTTTGCTGTTGAGTGGTATGAATTGTTTGTATATTTTGGAAATTAAGCCCTTGTTGGTTGCATTGTTTGCAAATATTTTCTTCCAGTCTGTAGTTTGCCTTTTTGTTTTGCTTATGGTTTCCTTTGCTGTCCAAAAGTGACATTCTCTTTGATCACTCATTTATTTATTATAAAGTTACTTTTCCCCTCTCTGTGATTAATAAACATTTGTATGGGGGTACTTTGAACCAAAGTAAATATCCTGCTCTTCAACTTCCAACTTATTCATTCATTTATTTATGTATGTAGGAATTTTTAATGTCTTATTATTTATTAATAATAAAATACTATATACTAAATACTAAAATACTATACTATCATGATTTATTTTAATATTCAAATTATTAACTCTGATTTGGCCAATGAGTCATTTCTCTGGTCTGCTGACATTTAAATGCAATATTTCTAAAGTGTAGACAAGGCAGCAAGGGCTTGAGGCTGGGATTTGTGGCCTCATGAGTGACTAGATTGGGGTTCGTTATGCAGATATACTACTTCTTTGGGGATTTGAGTTTTAGAGCAGTGTTTCTCATGGATCATCTGTATGAGAATGGCTTTAAGTAGTTCTTTAAAATGGAGTCTCTGTGACATCTGACCCCTCTGATTAAGAATCTAAAGATTAGTGGTGGAGACTGGAAATGCATGTTTTATACAATTTTTTCCGGGTTGTCATAAACATTCTCAAGTTTGAAACACTAGGAAAGGTAAACGGTGCAGCCCACATACCGACAGTATTTTTTCTTTAAAATATTGCTCTTTTCCTATTTTTCTTATAATTTGGTTGTGTGTTTTTAATCACAAAGAGATATAATTTTGTTGGTAATAAAAAATCTACCTTCTGAGTCTGGTACCAAATCTGAAGGGCTAACTTGTAAACATTTGGCTATTCGACCTACACTGCCATCTGGTGACAATTTTTTCAATTACGGCTAGCTACTGCATAAGTGCTTGAACTTTGGGGAGGTTATGACTAGGCAATTCATCTTATTCAAATGAATCCACTTACCGAATAGATGCTGTTTTAGGTGTAAAATCTTTTCTATTCACATTTATTAGTCTTACTGTCAGTGGACCATGGCTTTATATTATAAGATTGCTGGGTAGGTATTCAGAGTTTTTTGACTCTTCTCCCTTGATGTATGTTATATCGGTCTGTTAGGCCATTCTCTGGTGATCGGTTATAATTTACATAGAACATCTTGGATATGAACCCTAGGTACCTTCTAACATTTTCACCTTTAGGAAGTGTAATGAGTTTTCATTGAAATCAAGTAAGTTGTAAGAAGAAATTTTTAGATTTTAAAAATTAATTTAAGGGGGATAATCTTACGACATGAAGAAAATTTTGAGGGAGTATCTACTAGATCTTAATAAAATTGAGACATATGAATTAATATTAACCTTTATACATTTTGCAGTAAACAATATTTTTCATAAAATTGTCTATATTCTTGTAATATTAATATAAATCTTAAAAACTTCTATTTTATGTGAGTGGTGAATTGAATAAAGTATTAAAATATTACAGGCCCGTAAACTTAACATTATCTTGTGATTATATAGGTAAGAATACCTATGGTTTTTACTTAAAATTTATTAACATATTCAAATGTATGGTTACATAGTTATGTTTATGTGTATCAGTTATACTATTACTTTCACATGAAGTATTTCTAATGAAATCTCAAATGTATTTTATTACTCTTATATAATTACATGCTCAGATATTTACTAACAAAACTGTTTAAATTTTTGAGGATAAAATAGTACAGATTTCTTTTTTTTTTTTAGAGATTGTTTTAATGATAGTTTTTAGTATTAAGATCTGACTATAAATAGTCAAATGTTAGAAAAAAATTTTGAGCAAAACAAGGATAAAGAATTTCAGTGGGGATAATGCGATGAATGTTTCTTACTTCTTTATTTTCTTGTAATAATTGAAATTCCACAAATTTCTAAACTTTATTTATATTGCTTCTCTTGATTTTAGTTGTAACATAAGCTTATGAGTTTGTATTGTTCACAGCTATATTTCTGGTACCTAGAAAATTACTTAGCACATTGTAGGTGCTTAATAAACATTAGTAGGTTGAATGAATGAATGAATCATAAATGTTTAAGTAGGGAGTAAAACTCTTTAATCCCATAGAGATAATCACTGTTAAATTGCTATATATTCCATTAGGTTTTTAATACACATATTTCAGTTCAGTTCAGTTCAGTCGCTCAGTCATGTCTGACTCTTTGCAACCCCTTGAATTGCAGCACGCCAGGCCTCCCTGTCCATCACCAACTCCCGGAGTTCACTTAAATTCATGTCCATCGAGTCAGTGATACTATCCAGCCATCTCGTCCTCTGTCGTCCCCTTTTCCTCCTGCCCCCAATCCCTCTCAGCATCACAGTCTTTTCCAATGAGTCAACTCTTCCCATGAGGTGACCAAAGTATTGGAGTTTCAGCTTCAGCATCAGTCCTTCCAGTGAACATCCAGGACTAGTGGAGGTGATGGCATTCCAGTTGAGCTATTTCAAATCCTGAAAGATGATGCTGTGAAAGTGCTGCACTCAATATGCCAGCAAATTTGGAAAACTCAGCAGTGGCTACAGGACTAGAAAAGGTCAGTTTTCATTCCAATACACATATTTAGCTGTACACAATTTTTTGAAAAGAGACTAAACTCCATGTATTGTGTACAGCTTTATCTTTCATTTAACAATATACCTGTGCCCCTACATGTGATTTGTTATCATTGTTTTTCTTGGTAGATGTGCACTGTGGTGCAGCAAATATCTGTGTATGTGTATTTGTGTATACAGATGTCTGTGTACCTATGTTTGTGTGTGTGTGTATGTGTACAGTTGTTCGGCTCAAGGATATATTCATGGAAGTTGAATTGCTGAGTAAAAAATAATGGCTATTTGACATATATACACGCTATGTATAAAACAGATAACTAATGAGAACCTACTCTATAGCGCAGGGCACTCTACTCAATGCTTTGTAGTAACCCAAATGGGAGGAAATCCAGAAAAGAGAGGATATATGTGTGTGGACACAGATTTCACTTTACAGCAGAAACTAACACAACATTGTAAAGCAACTATACTCCAATAAAAATTAAAAAAATAAAGCCTAATTAATATAATCAGATTATAGCAGAAATACTAGACAAATACTAGATCAGACTCTAAGATACTCTCCTAGAAAGTACAGTTAAAACATCAGATAATGTCAAATTAAGTGAAAGTTAACAGAAACAAAAATATCTGTGATTTAGAACAAATAAAATCACATCTACTTTATTTCATTTAAAAAACACCAAAGTGTTTTATATTTTAATGTTCACTATTAAGGTTAAGTTTTGATTCATTGCACATTAAAATTGCTTGCACACACAAAAAAGATTCTCTATACGTAAGATGGACTTTGTTCCAATTTAAATATAATGACATAATAAGTATTCAGGAAATACCAGCTTTTCACTTCTAAAATCCCTTATTTGGACACATTAATAATAACCTTTTGAAAAAATTTGAAAAACAACAAAAAGAATGGCCATTAAAATAACCAATATTGCTCAACTTCCCTCCAAAATTTTGTAACGATATGGCAGCTTTTAACCCTCCACACTTTTTGCCAATGAGTAGAACTTTATCTTAGTTGAAATAGAACTCGTACGACTGATGCTGAAGCTGAAACTCCAATCCTTCGGCCACCTGATGCGAAGAGCTGACTGATTGGAAAAGACCCTGATGCCGGGAAAGATTGAGGGCGGGAGAAGAAGGGAACGATAGAGGATGAGATGGTTGGATGGCATTGCCGACTCAATGGACATGGGTTTGGGTGGACTCCGGGAGTTGGTGATGGACAGGAAGGCCTGGCGTGCTGCGGTTCATGGGGTCGCAAAGAGTCGGACGTGACTGAGCAACGGAATTGAACTGAACTGAATACTTAATCTGATGAGTAACATCTCAACCCTGAATATTACATGTTAAGAAAAACATTTCTGATGACAGGAAGCTTATTCCTTTAGAGGGGTTTATGAAATTATTAATATTTCTATGGTAGATTAACTTTTAAATTTATATTGTAATAGATTGTATATTATCAAATAGTTTTCGGCTGTTTAAGCTTTAATTAATGTTAGTTTGAAAGCTCCAAAACATAAAATAATGATTCCCAGGGCTCACATAGTTTTAAAGATTACAGTAATTAATATTGCACATCAATTTTGTAAACTCACACTGTCAGCATAAATGTTATTTTGCAAATCATATTTATTTAATCCTTCAACTTACTACTATGTAATTTTGTGGAGGAAAATTTTGCATTTTATAAAAATAGATTAATTATTAAGAATAAAGATATCAGTCCTACTTTTCAATCTTACTAAAAATCAGTAATATTGGTAATGTTTATGCTTATTATTCCTATTTTTCTAAAATATTGAACAAATAGCATTAAATTATAAGAAAAAGATACAGATAATACAAGACATTTTTGTTGTGTTTATTTTCTTAGCCTTGCAGTTTGGTAAGGAGGGTGCCTGGAACATTTGCATCTTGTATTGCATAATGAGACCAACGCAAAATGATTGTGGCTCATGTAGAAGACAGGGTGGCATGTTTTCAGTTTTAATGGGGACTCTCAGAAAAGTTCCAATTCTTCCTGTCATTTCTTATAGCCAAATAAACGTGGTCTAGGTTGGAGTGTCTATTATGAAAATAAGAGGAGAGCAAGTCAATTATATTTCAATGACTGAATAGCCAGGGGTCCTCATTAAAATGATCAGAAAGATTGCAGTGTTGCTTTCTCCTGTGTAGCCGATGATTAAGTTGTATAAGAATGACATGGCCTTTTGGGGCGCAAGCCAGGATGTGCCTCAGTATTTGGAGCCAGAAAATGCTGACCCTTCCCAGGGTGAAATGTGTACTAGCTTAAGTCAGAAAATTATTTTTCTCTTATCAGATGATGGACTTAGGAATGACGGATGTGAAATTTGTTGAGGTTATTGTATTAGAGCTTTAATTTGTGTTTTGCTATAAGAAAAATATCCTTTAATAATACAGTAATGAGAAGAATACTTCTCTTTAAGTTTCTTTCAATCAGATGTAGTTTACTGGAGTAATGTTTATAATGCAAGTAAGTGATTGTGTTTAATCTATGAATCCACTGCTATTCTTTTCCCTTTATTTTTATTTGGCTGTACAGCTTGTGGGATCTAAGTTCCCCAACCAGGGATCAAACCCAGGCCAACAGCAATGAAAGCACCAAGTCCTAAGCACTGAACTGCTAGGGAATTCCTATTCTTTATCTTTTAATATTGTTACTTACAAGTGTTTGTTTTGAAGGTGGAGGTATTAAATACTCCAGGGAAAATTGCTATCTCTATTTCTCCTTCCCACTTGCATGCAGAGACAATGTAGCTTAATATAGCAATGTAACTTAAGAAGAACAAAGCCATTGCTTATGAGAATAGACCCTTCCTTGGTTTCTGTATTTTCTAATTCTTAAATTTAACAGCTTCAGATTCTAACTCAGGTCTCAAAAGTCAAGTTACCAATGTGACAAAACTCCTCAGGTATATGTTGTCTACACATTAAGATACATAAGCCCCCACACCTTCATTTAGCTCAGTTTCTAATACTGTGTAATTTTTTCAAGTGAGAGATGATCTACAAAATTTGCAGCAAGACTCAAGCTCGTTGGATCAAGTGATTGAATTTTTAATTCCTCAGTAGTAACAAAATGAACAATGGTTGAGTTTTCTAATATTTATCTTTTCTCAATCAATAACATGTATTTTAATTGATTTCCCGTGGTTTGCATATCATCCTAAAAAAGAAATGTGTCAGTATTCCAAACAAAAAGAGCACTGAGACATGTTAAAACTACATCAGCCTCAGCTGGTGTGTTTCAGATAAGTGAAAAAAATTCTGTCTTAGTAAAATTAGGTAAATCACGAGCTTAAGATTTTTGTGTATGTGAATGCATAGGGTTTCTCTGTTTCTTTCTCTATTGGTCAACCCGGTAAAAAGGATGAAAACCACTTATTAATCTAGGAGTGGCAAAAAAGAGCGATAGCTGAATTTTGTTCTCAATTAGGCTTCAGAGTATCATTTGTCATTAACATTACCTAAGATTAATGTTCAATATTTTATATTATATTATGAATGTCATCATTACTTATGGTAGTGTTAGGGAAGTTACAAATTTCAAGTGATTGAAGTTTCGGGATTGCTTTTTCTTGTGCAAGTTGGGTCTCATGTTGCAATGTTATACTTTCACTTCTACCTAATAGTCAGACTGCAAAGTTGACTGCACTATCAAGCATGTTTCAAAATAACAGAGAAAAACAGGGCTATCATGATGCCTTTTTTCTTTTTTTGGTGGCTATTCTGATGTGCAATTCACTGTGAAAGAAAGAACACAATGGGTTGCAGCCTGGATTAAAGGAACCAATTATGTGCCTCTCAAATACACCACAGAATTTAGCAGTACACAGATTTTATAATAATATTATTCTGTCCTGTAGTTTTCATCAAATTTATGCCTTGACCAAATAAAATTTGAAAAATGCCTGTATCTCTTTTGCATTCAAAGATAATAAAATATTTATGTAGAACATTAAAATAGGTTCCTTTTCATGGCTACATTGCTTCTGGTTTTAGGATATAAATTCTGTTTCCTTTAACTGAGAGATATTGCATAGAATCAAGAAATGGTTAAAGAATTGCTTGTCACAAAAGTGCTGGTTTAAGGGTAGCAAGGACAGATATAAGGCCTGTGTTTCTCCAGACCACCCACAGTGTATATTATACACATACACACGGAGGTGGGTACACCCTTATCTAAAACAGGTCCAGCCTCCTCTGGCTGTAGTTCTCAAGGTGTGTCTCACAAGGGGAATGGTGGGGGAGAGGGATACACACTACAATATATAAAATAGATAATCAATAAAGACCTACTGTATAGCACAGAGATCTCTACTCAGTGTTCTTTGATAACCTGTATGGGAAAAGAATCTGACGAAGAATAGATATAGGTATATGTATAACTTTGCAGTACCCCTGAAACTGACACAGCATTGTAAATAAACTATACACCAATATGAAATAAAATAAAAAAATAGGACTGAAAAAACCCTAACCCCTCCACTAATGTTGATTAAATTGTGGAATGTATTGTTTCACAACAGAGTGCCTGTGTGACCCTGTGCTGTGATGTGTGTAGAAGGGAACATTGACTTGAAACAGGATGTGGTGTGGTACACAGCTTGCTGTGAGTAAGGGTAAGAAGCATCGTTTCCGGTCAGCCAGCGCCATGCTCATTAGCACATGTGAGAACCTTGCCTTATGAATATATGATACAGAGGTGAGGGCAGCAGATATCTCCACCACAAAACAGCAGCATCTGGGAGGAATCAAGTAAGATAATGTGATATCTGTGAGTGTATGTTTAGATACTATACTTAGTATGTTGCACTAGTGATGGTTTGTAATCATTGCTGTCTTGTTTTCCTGCTCCTTGAGTCAGCATTGCTCTGTGCTGCTATTATATTCAAGTATTAGAAACCATTTTGATGGGAAGTGTTCTTTATAATGATACAGAATGATCCCTGATTTGGGATGGTTTGACCTACAATTTTTCAACTTTATGATGGTATGAAAAGCATACATGCAGTAGAAACCATGCACTTGGTAGAAACCGTGCTTCAAATTTTGAATTTGGATCTTTCCCCAGCCCAGCAATATGCAGTAAGATACTCTCTTATGATGCTGTGCAGTGGCAGCAAACCTCAGCCCCCAGCCAGCCATGTGATCCCTGGGAGGGGGCTGACACTGGGGTGGGGAGGTAAACAACTGATACACTTAACAACAATTCTGTTTCCTTACAACCATTTTACTTTTTGCTTTCAGTACAGCATTTGGTGAATTACATGAGATATTCAACACTTTATTATAAAATGGACTTTGTATTAGTTGATTTGGCCCAGCTGTAGGATAATGTGTGTATTCTGAGCAATTTAAGGTAGAAAATCACTGCAGATGGTGACTGCAGCCATGAAATTAAAAGACACTTACTCCTTGGAAGAAAAGTTATCACCAACCTAGATAGCATATTCAAAAGCAGAGACATTACTTTGCCGACTAAGGTCCATCTAATCAAGGCTATGGTTTTTCCAGTGGTCATGTATGGATGTGAGAGTTGGACTGTGAAGAAGGCTGAGCACCGAAGAATTGATGCTTTTGAACTGTGGTGTTGGAGAAGATTCTTGAGAGTCCCTTGGACTACAAGGAGATCCAACCAGTCCATTCTGAAGGAGATCAGCCCTGGGATTTCTTTGGAAAGAATGATACTAAAGCTGAAACTCCAGTATTTTGGGCAACTCATGCGAAGAGTTGACTCATTGGAAAAGACTCTGATGCTGGGAGGGATTGGGGGCAGGAGGAGAAGGGGACGACCAAGGATGAGATGGCTGGATGGCATCACTGACTCGATGGATGTGAGTCTGAGTGAACTCCAGGAGTTGGTGATGGACAGGGAGGCCTCGCGTGCTGTGATTCATGGGGTTGCAAAGAGTCAGACACGACTGAGCAACTGAACTGAACTGAACTGATGCTGAGCTATGATGTTCAGTAGGGTTAGGGTACTTAAATGCATTTTCAAACTATAATATTTTCAATTTACAACAGGCTTACCTGATTGTAACCCCAGTGTAAGTTGAGGGAGATCTATATAGTCAAATAAATCATGGAAACAAGTTGAACAAGTTTCTTGATGCAGGATTTCCTAAGTTTTTAAGTATTCTAACATGTTTTTTGCTTCTAGGTAAGGGATTTAGAGAGCTTCCCAGATGGTGCTAGGGGTAAAGAACCTGCTGGCCAATGCAGGTGACATAAGATACTTGGGTTTGATCCCTGGGTCAGGAAGATCCAGGGCAACCGTGTCAACCCACTCCACTATTCTTGTCTGGAGAATCTCGTGGACAGAGAAGCCTAGCAGGCTACAGTCGATAGGGTCTCAAAGAGTCAGACATGACTGAAACAACCTAGCATACACGCCTTCAATGGCTTTAGATTTTCTGAAATGTGTTTAGTTCTGGACTCCTTCTTTTAGGAACAAGTGGTTTTTGGTACACAGTTTGGGAAACATTAGAAAAGACTGCCCTGTGAGAGTCCAGGTTGCAGAACTGGTAAACAATACTGAAAGAAATTTACAATGATTGAAGGAAACAAGCTCTTGTTATATAGGAAATCCAGATTTCCAAGGAGACAACTTACTCAAGACCAAAAGCCATAGAAGGAGAGGAGATGAAAGGAGAGATCACATGGCAAGGCTATGAGCTACTACAGAGGGGTGGGTGTCCTAAAGTAGATGGAATTGGAAATACTGTGAAATTAACCTGATTTTCACAAGAAGAGCGACAGGCAGAGACATCAGTTACTTAAAAAGACCCAAGACTCCTTAAAGAGTTAAGATCAAGAAATCAATAAAGAAGAAATAAAAGGTCTAGCTTTAGAGTGGAGGCAGGTCAGTAGTTTGTGGAGCTTAAAGCTTCCCAGGTGGCTCAGTGGTAAAAAATCCACCTGCCAATGCAGCAGACACAGGAAATGCTGGTTTGATCCCTGGGTTGGGTAGATCCTCTGGAGGAGGAAATGGCAGCCCACTCCAGTGTTCTTGCCTGGACAGAGGAACCTGGGGGGCTACAGTCCATGGGGTTGTAAAGAGTTGGACATGACTTAGTAACTGAGCATGCATGCATGCATGCAAAGCTTGTATATGTAATTGGGATCTATAAAAAGCAGAACACTATTTTTAAAAAGCAAAAAAAAAAAAAAAAAAGGAAAGCTAAGACTGAAGTCTCTCCTCTCCTTCCCTCCCACTTAACAAGCAAAATTGATTGTGGGGGAAACTAACATGGTAGAATTACTTGGGAAAATAAAAAATATTTTTTTATTGGAAGTTCAGTTCAGTTCAGTCACTCAGTTGTGTCCAACTCTTTGCGACCCCATGGATTGCAGTATGCCAGGCTTCCCTGTCCACCAACTCCCGGAGCTTACTCAAACTCATATCCATAGTGTCGGTGATGCCATCCAACCATCTCATCCCCTGTTGTCCCCTTCTCCTCCCGCCTTCAATCCTTCCCAGCATCAGGGTCTTTTCCAATGAGTCAACTCTTCGCATGAGTTGCCCAAAATACTGGAGTTTCAGCTTTAGTATCATTCTTCGCATCAGGTGGCCAAAGTATTGGAGTTTCAGCTTCAGCATCTTCCTTCCAATGAATATTCAGGACTGATTTCCTTTAGGATGGACTGGTTTGATCTCCTTGCAGTCCAAGGGACTCTCAAAAGTCTTCTCCAACACCACAATTCAAAAGCATCAATTCTTTGGCGCTCAGCTTTCTTTATAGTCCAACTCTCACATCCATACATGACTACTGGAAAAACCATAGCCTTGACTAGATGGACCTTTGTTGGTAAAGTAATGTCTCTGGTTTTTAATATGCTGTCTAGGCTTCCCTGGTGGCTCAGAGGATAAAGTGTCTGCTTGCAATGCAGGAGACCCGGGTTCAATCCCTGGGTTGGGAAGATCCCCTGGAGAAGGAAATGGCAACTCACTCCAGTATTCTTGCCTGGAGAATCCCATGGACCGAGGAGCTTGGTGGGCTACAGTCCACAGGGTCGCAAAGAGTTGGACATGACTGAACGACTTCACACACACACACACACACACACACATACACGCACAGGTTTGTCATATCTTTTCTTCCAAGGAACAAGTGTGTTGTAATATAAAAAAACATATATAAAATTTTTTTTAACCATCTTAACCATTTTTAAGTGTACAGTTAAGTGAGGGTTTCCCTGGTGGCTCAGATTGTAAAGAATCCTCCTGCAATGTAGGTGACTGTGGTTTAATCCCTGGGGTGGGAAGATCCCCTGGAGAAGGGAATGGCTACCCACTCAGTATTCTTGCCTGGAGAATTTTCTGGACAGAAGATCCTGGATCCTGGCTACCATCCATGGGATCACAAAGAGTTGGACATGACTGAGTGACTAATACTTTCACTTTCAATATTTTAAATGTATTTATATTATTGTGAAGTAGATCTCCAGAACTTTTCATCTTGCAAAACTGAAACTCTATACCTGTTAAATAACAGTCTCCACTTCCTACCTTCCTTCAGCCCCTGTTATCTAGGAGGATTTTTAAAACAGATCCCAGGAGTCTCCCACCCCAGGGATTCTGATTTAAGTGGTGTGGTCATAAATATTTTTAAAGTTCTCCAGGTAATTCTATTGTGCAGCTAGATTTGAGAAATATTTTGTCTCATGTATTTTAGGTGATTATTTCATTTAACCAAAATACATTCATCTTAAGAGCTGGAATGCTGGATTTAGAGCAAGGAATAAGTCACAGTTGTTGCTGTCTGGGATACAGTCCATAACGGTTAAAGATGGGAAGGCACTTGGTGATAATCTGGTCCTAAGGGCCCCAGTGGAGTAGTGAATAGGACCCCAGGAAGTATCCAGAAGGAAAGGACCATCCAAAACAATTTCTTACTGTGCTAGTATTGAAAATGACCTGATGCTGAATACAGGCAGAGTCTAGGGAAGGAACTTGATATACCGGGGCCACTGCACAATTTAAATTATGAGATAAATATATTATCTCAGTTTTAGACACTTGGGATTTTCTACTCCTGATACTTACTACAAGCTTTGTAATATTGGTAATTTAGTCCTTTTTCAACTTTGAAAACACTTTCTAAATTTTTTTTTAGTATTTCTAATGCATTATTTTAACATATACACACAAGTTGAATTCTGTATTGAGAAGTCAACCATGGATATGATTATTAAGTTGAATGAAAACTTGTCCTTTGATGTTGAGTTTCTTGAGTCATATTGGTGATGAAACTAGGAAAAAAGGAACTCTTCTAACTTAAACTGAAATCGTTGTTATCTATTTTTTTTTTTTACTATCTTACTTTATTTTATAGATAATATTACATTTTCTTCAAATGCTAAAGATTTAAAATAGAAGGATAAGTCATAGCATTTGAAGTTACATGCCAAATGCTTTTGCTGGGAAATTAATTTACTATAAAAAGGAGCCATAACTACCTCAAAATGACCTAATGCCAACATGAGCTTTCCATCCTGTGTATCCTCAGAATAATTGGCCTTTTAGTTGATTTGACTAACTGACAGCTAAGCCGGTAATAATTACCTATGGCATGCTTTACTTTCGATTTTATATTAGAATACTCTGCTAATGAATGAATGTATAGAATCTTTAAACAATTATATTTGACTATATTTGAATGCTTTGCTCTTCATTTAAATAATTCTCTATGGAACTATGTTCACACATCAATAACTACAGAGGAGACTTATACATTTAATTAAAAGAAAAGCAGCACACCCATGATCCTTCTTTTTGGTTAAACAATTGTGACTTAAAATTATATATTAATTTTGTCAATTTATAAGAATATCATTTCAACTTTATGACAAGCTTTCAAGTTTATTTAGGGACACTCATGATCCATAATGCTGTACTCTTAAAATTTATGCTTTATGGTATTCTCCAGTAAACAGGGCAGTCTAACTATTGAGAATCTCTTACTCGTTTATAATAGGGGTTTTAATAGTAATGTTTTCCTCAATAATCAGTAGATCTAAACTGTGCTGTGTAGTTGGTCTTAGCTCAGTAGGAATGCCCTGCATGGTAATCTGTGGACTTATTATATTGGCTAAATCAGAAGTGAGGTAAGTTGATTTGAAGAAAAAAATACTGGGCTATTACTGTTTGTAAGCATTCTATATTATTATTTTATTTCATCAAAATTTTATTGCAGTTGGGTATTTAATAGTGCTTTAATGTTAATTTGTCACAAATGATTTTTATGTTAAGTGCATTTTTAGAAAAAAAATTGGTAACTGGAAAGCAATTTCGAATCTTAGGAAATGTATTGCTTACTTGATTGAAATCTAGTTCCTGAGAGAGCAACTGTGATGGTAGATATAAAAAGATGGCATTTCTACAGAAATTCAAATGTTACAGAGAAAACAAATAACTCAAGACACTATTTATTGAGTTTAAAAGGCATAGGAAGTTTCTGTGTGAAAGACCACCATGTTTGTTTAATCTAGTTTGCCTTTATGAGAAGTCATTTTAAATTTATTTATTGATTGTAACAAAGTATATATTATTTTAGAGTCTGAGAGTTGTCAAATAGAAATTAAATGGTTATGGTGTTTTGAGGCATTCTTTGCTATGAGTATGCATAGATTTATAGATTTACACAAGTATTATTATATTTTTATCTCTAAATGTATATGTATTAATATATGCCTTAATATTTTTAGTATATTACTAGGCTGTGCCTTATGATAATACATTATAAACATGTTCACCCTATCATTTTATTACAAAGTTGTCTTTGACAATGTGTATAACTAGAAAAACTATAATGATATTCTTTATACTTATTTAATTTTAGATATTAGAATGTGTAACAATGTTATCTCTATGTATTTTATATTGTTTTTATGAAGCATAGGCTCTTGGGATTGAAAGAACATTTCCAGTTACTCAATTCAGTGGTTCTCATTTTTAGGTGATTTTGTCTCCACGGGGATGTTTGGTAACATTTGGAGATATTTTCGATAGTCACATCTGAGGAGCTCCTACTGGTATCTAATGGGTAGAAGCCAAGGTTACATAGAAACAACCTAAGATCCAGAAGGTACCTCCCTCAGCAATGATTCAACCCCAAATGTCAATAGTATTGAGAATGGCAAACAGTAACTTGGTCTAGCTACCCATCTTTTATGTAGTTCATCTCTCTTCTGAGAAAATAAGTTTCAAACTTTAGGAAACCAATAAGTCATAGTTACAGAAAATATCAGAGGATGTTTATCTCATTTTCCTCATTCTTAATATACAGATAAATAAAAAGTGTTATGCATTTGTTTGAGATGGAAGGTAATGAAATTTAAAGACAAGATTCCAGATTAATATGCTTTTCAAGGTGACCATTTTAGGAAGCTAAAAACTTATTCTAGAGTGCAAGTGTCTCAAAACATTTTTAGAAATGCCTTAAGACAATTTTAGGAAGCAAACAAAAATCAATTGTGCCTTATTTCAGTATAAAGATTGGTAGTTGTTTGGCAACTTGTTCCATCAAATTTAGTTGTCAAAGATGTATGATTTTCTCTAAATCAAATCCTCTTTCAAAGACTGAGATTTGCCACCATTTAAGAATGTTCCCCAATATTTTGTGCAATGGCAAATCATTGCATCAAGTGCAGCTTCCTCAGACAACTTTGTGTAATGCTAGCAGATTTTCGACTGTGCAAGTTCTGAGTATGATTGTTTTTTTAAAAGTCTAATTTAATTTTGTACTTTTTATATATTCAAATATTTTTATATAAATAAATAAGGCTATATATGTTTATGCTTGTATTCTGTTTTATGCTTACAAATTCCATGTTATTTTAAATCTGCAAATCAAAAGTATGTTATTATTATTTTTTAAAACAAAATTATAAACTGTGTGTGAACCTAACATTTGTAAAGGTCTTTGTCATAAAAATTTAATTGTTAGAATCTCAGACAGTCTCATTTTTCTTGATGATAATCTTAGTTTTGAGTTTCATGTATCCTATTCCTCAAATAATGTATTAAAAAAATATACTTGGAAAATATAACTTCTTATGGGATACTTAAGAAATATAGATAAAAGAATTTTAAAATTAATTTTGTTTATATTCTTATGATTATTGGTAACTTGAATAATATGTTTCTTAAATATAAAATTGCTTAAGATTTTATTATTTTCTAAAGTTATCAGGTTATGGATGTATATAGTGGTGTTCAAATATGCAAGGAAAGAAAAGGTTCTGAATCTTTTGCCCCATAAGATATAAATTCTTGAGTTGAGGATGATTATGAAGAGTATTCAAATTGCTTCATAATGATTATTACCTGTTGGTATCTGAATGTGACTAAAAGTTTCATTTTTCATTAGTAAGCTCTGGCCTTGAATAACAGTCACTGAATTTCTTGATAACTTTATGAGAGGAAAAATTTCTGTGATAGTATTAGTAGGTAATTGAATCATTTTCAAATAACATAGGATCAGTATCTATGTTATACTATAATATGTAATAATATATAATTAATATACAGTAATATAATGTATAATATATTATAATACATCTTTTTGTTTCTGAATATGAAGGTTATCATCTTATTGTAGACTTTTTTGTTTTATGCCTAACATTTAAGAAATAATAAAATAATTTTAACTTCCTTTAGTATATAGTAATTTATGTTTATTATTATCTAGCTTTTAGATGTTACATCTATTTTTAAGAATTCTTAATGAAATAATAAGTATAGAAGAGACATGAAATAAACTATTTTTTATTGATGCAAAAATAAGTATAATGAGCATTTCATATTGAAATTCAAGTGCACATTTATATTTCTAATATCTTACAGTGATAAATGTATAAGTTTTGATTATAAACTGCTATAGCATATTTCATAGCAATTTGTAACACAAATATCAGATATAATAAAAATTATCTTTGAGATAAAAATATTAATGAATTGATAAGTTTAAAAATAAAACCACCTATTAGTGTTTAAAAAGCCAAACTAAGTAGATTTTTGACACATTTTCTTAAAATCTCAGGTAGTCTAAATCCTTCCATGGAATGATCAGATGTAGAAAATGGCAGACTAGAATTAATTTAGCTGTTTTGACTTTGATGTGTGCGATGATTCTAGGAAAAATAGTTTGAGAGGAAGGTATGGTAAAGAGAAAACTGACAAGTTATAAGACGGAATGTTAAAAACAACACCCCAAAATCATCATTCACATGGGAAGAAATTTCTGAAGGCAGCCGAGCTAGAAAAATAATTAAATCTCTGTATGGTCAGCTGACTCCTGTCTTGTGCACCAACAACCTATCTGGGCTGAATGGTTACCCTTTCCCTAGTTGTAGCTAAACAAGATGAAAGGTAAAAAATTCCATCATTAATTATTTTCAAGCAATTGAGACCTTTGAAGTCAGAATCCAAGGTGATTATGCTTTTCACTTTATACTGACACACTTTCTTCTAGTGTCGACATGTGTGCATGCATATGTGTGCTCAGTCATGGCCCACTCTGTGACTCTGTGGACTGTGGCATGCCAGGTTCTTCCGTCCATGGGATTCTCCAGGCAAGAATACTGGAGTGGGTTTTCATGCTCTCCTCCAGGGGATCTTCCTGACTCAGGGATCGAACCTGCATCTCCTGTGTCTCCTGCATTACAGGCAGATTCTTTACCCTCTAAGCCATCGGGAAAGTCCCTGAAGTGCCACTGGTGCAATAATAATCATTTTTCAAAACCAGTAAAGGAGGCAGGTTTTACTTGTTCCTTATGTGATAGCAGACCTCATCCACATGTAAATTCATTTAGGTCAGAATCTGCAAGTCAGAGGTCTACTCTCACAGTGTATTATTGTATTTCTGACACCATCATTATATGGCAGCATTGTAAAATGAAAAAATAGCATATTTATTATTCCCCAAATATATACAATTAATGTCAAGAGGTTAAAAGAAAAGACCATTTTCAGACTTACCTCTTTCAAGAAAAGCAAGTTAGAAAATTGAGGCAACCTTTCCGTTTCCTAAAAATGAAAAATATCTAGATTTTCAAAACCAGAAAAGCCCACCACTTTATACCTTTAGACTGGTAAGAATCTCAGAGCAAGAGATTTACAGAGTTTTAAGGGATGTGATCCAATGTCCCATCTGGTGCTTACGTCCCCACCACAACCTTATAATTAAGACGTTGTCTGGTCTTCGCTTGAACACTGCTTGTGAAAGGGAAGTCACAACTTCTTGACACAGGTCATTCTGTTTGGGAGCACAGAAAATTCTGATTTTTCTGACTAAACCCAGAGTTATCCAAATGTTAAGTATACAGTCTCAGGAAACTGACATTTCTAGGCAAAGGATGTCCTGAGTGAGGGAATATCATGTATGCCACATGTGCTAACAACTGGCAGTCAGGCTGCCAGTCATGACTTCCAAAAGCTTCATGAAGGATTTCTATCCAGACGAGTCATTTTTCTGAACAGAACTGTAGAAATGCCGTAGCATTTTTGTGTACTCCACTGTTGTGCTGTTATTTGTGAGTTATTTTTGATAATTTCATAAAAGGTTGTGAACGTTAATTTATGGCGAGTCACATCATTATCTGTTTAATAATTTACCTCTTAAATGAATAATATGATGCATTTTTTCACTCCTGTGTATTTAGATATTTTAAACAAAATGAAACTTCATTGCACATTAGCCTGAAAATGTATGTGAGACTACTGAACATAAATTTTTACATTTATACATTTTAAAGTGAACTGGAGAATTCTAGAATACTGTCATGAAGCATTACTTTTTTCTGACCTTTGTATCATTTTCCTCAAAGACTATGTTATGCTAACATTTGTCTGTTCCCTTAATTGAAATTCATTTTCTATAATAAAAAGAATTCAGAAATTTGATCTCTGTATTCTTAAATAAACTTTCATGAATAAACTGAAATACAACTTTATGAGTAAAGCTGTATATGCAAAGCAAATATATCTGTACACAGTGCTTACAGCATTAGCAGCATTGGTTACTGTGCAGAAGGGAATATATACCTCCAAGAACACGTGCATAGGTGAGCGCATCTGTATCTCCACGCTGGCTCTTGCACTGTGGTGTAGCTGCACCAGCATTGTCAAGCGACAAAGGTGTGCAGGTTTGAATGCTGTGCTTCATCTCTCTCCTCTCTCCTGTGCGTTTGGTGCATAAACCCCTTTGTTTCATGATTTGATCTAATTCTAACTTTCGGCTATTCATCGAAGAACATCTGTGGGTAATGTTGATTTCTCTTAGAAAAATTGATCTCTGTTGGATAAATGTTTGTAGTATACTATAGTGTGGTAATTTCACAGCAAAATCCAAACTAAAATATCAGCACACAAAACTGCACACAGCACAGAGTGAGATGGTTCCATCAAGTTTGATATTTGTTACCAAACTCTATCAACATGTGTGACATTAATGCAGCAGAAGGAAGACAAAGAGTACACAATTTTTAAGCTCAGACTTTTTTTTTCCACCACGCATATGTAGTACTTATCAGAAAGTATGCAAAGATAGTTCATGAATCCCTTCTATTTGTCATTTAAGCAGGAAATTTCTTATAAATCTTGTCATTCTGTTTGAGTTAAAGTTAGATTTAATAAAGGAGAATATTTTTATTTTCTTAAGTTTTTATTTCAAAAAATTTCAGTAAAATGAATAATTGCAAAATAGTAGAATGAACATTTGTATTCACCTAAATTCAACAATTGTTAACATTTTGCCACATTTGAATACTGTTTCTGTATTTCTCCCTCCCCATCTTGTTCTTTTCCTTCCCTTCCTTCTCTCTCCTCCTCTGTCCCCCTATACTATCTTCTCTATATGTGTTTAAGGTTAGTTACATCATGACACTTACATCTTTTCAAAATAAAGATATTCTCCTAGGTAACTTTAAAATCATTATCATACTTAAGAAATGAACAGTAATTCCATAAACCAATCTATCTCATATTTAAATTTCTCTCAATTAACTCCTAAATATCTTTCATAGCTTTAAAATTTTTTTCCTGACTCAACGTACAATCAAGGTTCATGCATTGCAAGAATAGACTTTTTTCCCCTTGATTTTCATTGGGAGAAGAAATAATTTTACGATAAACTCTAAGTGAGGTGATATTTTATTCACAGATTTTGAATCATTTTTACATCTATATCTTGATTTTTGAAATACTGTGTGACCTTTGACAACATACCAAAATTTTGCTATTTTTCATGACGTCTTTAGACTGAGCACAAAATTACCCAGCAGAAGGGTGACGCATATGGAGCTGATCACAGAACAGTGGCTTAATAGAGTTAGTCGTGTGACCTGCCAGAAGTTGACCTCATTTCAGAATTCCATTGGCGCACGATACATTCAATTCCACATAGAATTTTAAAAACATGCTAACATTCATGGTAGTTCTCATTTTGACTTTGGTTCAGACAGCTGAGTATAACGATTTTATGCTTTTCCAAAGAGTATTTCTACTTCCACTAATACATGCAAAAAAAAAAAAAAAACCAAACAAACAGAAAACACCAGAGAGATGGAGAGAGAGAAGAAAAATTGTTAAACACGAAGATGAAATGGCGTTTATTTTGTAGTGAATTTTGCCACAATGTCTGGGCCCCATTCTTCCAGAGATTATGAAAGGATCTGTATCACCTTTTACTTTGTTAATTTCTCAGTGACTTTTGTACCCACATCCCCTGTTTGTCCTCTAACACCTGTCTTGAATGCTACACCGTTCACAGTCATGGGTGTGGTTTTATTTTACCTTCCTTGGATTTAGACTATGTTTGACCTTTGTTACTGTTGGGTTCCATCACATCATCGTCCAGTTATGTACATAAGCTTTATCATATTGTTTCCCGCTCTTATCTCCCATATTGCCTGATGAAGGAATGAATTCACTGAGCACCTGCTCTGAGCTGGCTGCTGCCCTTTCATCCTAGGTCCCTGAGTAAATATGTCTGGTGTAGATTGGCACCCTCCTGTTCGACATGTAGATGTAGTTTAGATATGTTCATGGTGGGAGGTGACTTCCATGTCCTCTTACTCGGCTATATTTATGGATCCTCCTAGGTCTCTAAATGCTTGAATTCCAAAAATGTTGTTTGTAGGGGCTTGGCAAATCCAAAATCTAATGGAGTAGGCTGGCAGGCTGGAGATTCTGAGAAGCGTTGCAGTTCAAAGGCAGTCTGTTGGCAGTATTCTCTGTATATATGTTTTGTTCATTTGTTTTGTTTTCTAGATTCGACATATTTGTGAAATCATTTGTCTTTCTCTGTCTGACTTATTTCACTTAGTTAATATCCTCAAGGTCCATCCACGTTGTCACAAATGGTAAGATTTCCTGCTTTTTTTGGTGACTGAGTGCTAGTATTTATCTACCATATCTTCTTTATTCATTCATCCATTGATGGACATTTAGCTTATTTTCATATCTTCACTATTGTGGAAATGCAACAGTGAACATCAGTTCAGTTCAGTTCAGTTGCTCAGTCGTGTCTGACTCCTTGAGACCCCATGAATCACAGCACACCAGGCCTCCCTGTCCATCACCAACTCCCCGAGTTCACTCAAACTCGTGTCCATCGAGTCGGTGATGCCATCCAGCCATCTCATCCTTTGTCGTCCCCTTCTTCTCCTGCCCCCAATCTCTCCCAGCATCAGGGTCTTTTCCAATGAGTCAACTCTTCGCATGAGGTGGCCAAAGGACTGGAGTTTCAGCTTCAGCATCTCCTTCCAATGAACACTCAGGACTGATCTCCTTTAGGATGGACTGGTTAGATCTCCTTGCAGTCCAAGGGACTCTCAAGAGTCTTGTCCAACACCACAGTTCAAAAGCATCAATTCTTCAGTGCTCAGCCTTCTTCACAGTCCAACTCTCACATCCATACATGACCACTGGAAAAACCATAGCCTTGACTAGACAGACCTTTGTTAGCAAAGTAATATCTCTGTTTATCAATATGCTTTCTAAGTTGATCATAACTTTCCTTCCAAGGAGTAAGTGTCTTTTAATTTCATGGCTGCAATCACCATCTGCAGTGATTTTGGAGCCCCTCAAAATAAAGTCTGACACTGTTACCACTGTTTCCTCATCTATTTCCCAGGAAGTGATGGGACCAGATGCCATGATCTTCGTTTTCTGAATGTTGAATTTTAAGCCAACTTTTTCACTCTCCACTTTCACTTTCATCAAGAGGCTTTTTAGCTCCTCTTCACTTTCTGCCATAAGGGTGGTGTCATCTGCATATCTGAGGTTATTGATATTTCTCCCGGCAATCTTGATTCCAGCTTGTGTTTCTTCCAGTCCAGTGTTTTTCATGATGTACTCTGCATATAAGTTAAATAAGCAGGGTGACATTATACAGACTTGATGTACTCCTTTTCCTATTTGGAACCAGTCTGTTGTTCCATGTCCAGTTCTAACTGTTGCTTCCTGACCTGCATACAGATTTCCCAAGAGGCAGGTCAGGTGGTCTGGTATTCCCATCTCTTTCAGAATTTTCCACAGTTTCTTGTGATCCGCACAGTCAAAGGCTTTGGCATAGTCAATAAAGCAGAAATAGATGTTTTTCTGGAACTCTGTTGCTTTTTCCATGATCCAGCGGATGTTGGCAATTTGATCTCTGGTTCTTCTGCCTTTTCTAAATCCAACTTGAACATCTGGAAGTTAACGGTTCATGTACTGCTGAAGCCTGGCTTGGAGAATTTTGAGCATTACTTTACTAGTGTGTGAGATGAGTGCAATTGTGTGGTAGTTTGAGCATTCTTTGGCATTGGTTTTCTTTGGGATTAGAATGAAAACTGACCTTTTCCAGTCCTGTGGCCACTGCTGAGTTTTCCAAATTTGCTGGCATATTGAGTGCAGCACTTTCACAGCATCATCTTTCAGGATTTGAAATAGCTCCACTGGAATTCCATCACCTCCACTAGCTTTGTTCATAGTGATGCTTCCTAAGGCCCACTTGACTTCACATTCCAGGATGTCTGGCTCTACGTGATCACACCATCATGATTATCTTGGTTGTGAAGCTCTTTTTTGTACAGTTCTTCTGTGTATTCTTGCCACCTCTTCTTAATATCTTCTGCTTCTGTTAGGTCCATACTATTTCTGTCCTTTATTGAGCCCATCTTTGCATGAAATATTCCCTTGGTATCTCTAATTTTCTTGAAGAGATTTCTGGTCTTTCTCATTCTGTTGTTTTCCTCTATTTCTTTGCATTGATCACTGAGGAAGGCTTTCTTATCTCTCCTTGCTATTCTTTGGAATTCTGCATTCAGATGCTTATATCTTTCCTTTTCTCCTTTGCTTTTGGCTTCTCTTCTTTTCACAGCTATTTGTAAGGCCTCCTCAGACAGCCATTTTGCTGTTTTGCATTTCTTTTCCATGGGGATGGTCTTAATCCCTGTCTCCTGTACAATGTCACGAACCTCCGTCCATAGTTAATCAGGCACTCTATCAATAAGATCCAATCCCTTAAATCTATCTCACTTCCACTGTGTAATCATAAGGGATTTGATTTAGGTCCTACCTGAATGTTCTAGTGGTTTTCCCTACTTTCTTCAATTTAAGTCTGAATTTGGCAATAAGGAGTTCATGATCTGAGCCACAGTCAGCTCCCAGTCAGTTTTTCTTACTGTATAGAGCTTCTCCATCTTTGGCTGCAAAGAATATAATCAATCTGATTTCAGTGTTGGCCATCTGATGATGTCCACATGTAGAGTCTTCTCTTGTGTTGTTGGAAGAGGGTGTTTGCTATGACCAGTGCGTTTTCTTGGAAAACTCTATTAGCCTTTGCCCTGCTTCATAGAGGTGCATATATCTTTTCTTTTTGAAATTAAAAATTTTTTTAATTAAAATTTTTTTATTGGAGTATAACACTGCAGATGGTGACTGCAGCCATGAAATTAAAAGACACTTACTCCTTGGAAGAAAAGTTATCACCAACCTAGATAGTATATTCAAGAGCAGAGACATTACTTTGCCGACTAAGGTCCATCTAGTCAAGGCTATGGTTTTCCTGTGGTCATGTATGGATGTGAGAGTTGGACTGTGAAGAAGGCTGAGTGCCGAAGAATTGATGCTTTTGAACTGTGGTGTTGGAGAAGACTCGTGAGAGTCCCTTGGTCTGCAAGGAGATCCAACCAGTCCATTCTGAAGGAGATCAGCCCTGGGATTTCTTTGGAAGGAATGATGCTAAAGCTGAAGCTCCAGTACTTTGGACACCTCATGCGAAGAGTTGACTCACTGGAAAAGACTGATGCTGGGAGAGATTGGGGGCAGGAGGAGAAGGGGACGACCCAGGATGAGATGGCTGGATGGCATCACGGACTTGATGGACGTGAATCTGAGTGAACTCAGGGAGTTGGTGATGGACAGGGAGGCCTGGCGTGCTGCGATTCATGGGGTCGCAAAGAGTCGGACACGACTGAGTGACTGAACTGAACTGAACTGATGGTTGCTATCTTTTCAAATTAGTGTTTTTGTTTTCTTTGGATAAATGCCCAGAACTGGATTGCATAGTAGTTCTATTTTTAATTTTTTGAGGAAACTCCATATTATTTTCCATAGTGGTTGCAGCAATTTACAGTGCTAACAATAATATAGGCTTCCCTGATGACTCAGTGGGTAAAGAATCTGTCTGCAATGCAGGAGACACTGGAAATGTGGGTTTGACTCCTGTATAAAGGCTGCCTTTTCTTCACAACTTCTCCAACACTTATTATTTCTTTTCCCTGTTTTTTTCTTCTGATACCAGCCATTCTAACAGATGTGAGGTGATATCTCATTGTACATTCAATTTGCATTTGCCTAATTATTAGTGATGTCAAACATCTTTTCATGTGCTGGTTGGCCATCTGTATCGCTTCTTTGGAAAAATGTCTATTTAGATCCTCTCTCCATTTTTAAATGGATTGTTTGTTTGTTTTGCTATTGAGTTGTTTGAGTTCTTTATGTATTTTGCATATTAATCCCTTATCAGACACATGATTTGCAAATATTTTCTCCTGTTCAGTAGGTTGCCTTTTAATATAGTTGAAAGTTTCCTTTTCTGTGCAGAAGCTTTTTAGTTTGATGTAGTCCCACTTGTTTATTTTTGCTTTGTAAGCTTTGGTTTTGGAGTCAGATCCAAAATCTCAATGCTAAGACCAATGTCAAGGAGCTTACTGCCTATGTTTTATTCTAGGATTTTTAATGGCTTCAGGACTTACATTTAGTCTTTAATCCATTTTGAATAAATTTTTGTGTATGGTTTAAGAGAGTGGTCCAGTTTTGTTCTTTTGCCTGTGGTTGTCTGGTTTTCCCAGCACTCCATACTGAAGAGAGTATATTTGTATATTATCCTTTGTATATTATCCTTTGTAAAACTGTCCCCATTGTACATTCTTAGTTCCCTTGTAAGTTAATTGACCATGTATGTGTGGGTTTATTTCCGGGCTCTCATTTATGTTCCATTGATCTACATGTCTGTTTTTATGCCAGTATTATATATATATTTTTTGTTACTGTAGCTTTATAGTATAGTTTGAAACCAGGGAGCATGATATCTCTAGCTTTGTTCTTTCTCAAAATTGCCTTGGTTCTTCAGGGTCCTTTGTGGTTCCATACAAATTGTAGAGTTATTTTTTCTAGTTATTTTTTTAAGAAACATGTCATTTTGCCTTTTGATAGGGGTTGCATTGAATTTGTAGACTGCTTTAGATAGTATGGACATTAGCTTTTTGCCACTGAGTATAATGTTAGCTGGGGACTTGTCACATATGGCCTTTATTATTATGAGGTATCGTTTCTCCATACCCACCTTGTTAAGAGTTTTTGTTATAAATGTATGTTGAATTTTGTTAAATGCTTTTTCTGCATCTACTGAGAAGATCATATTTTTCTCTTTCATTTTTTTAAAATGATTTATGGATGCTGAATCATTCTTGCATCCCTAGAATAAATCCCAGTTGATCTTGGTGTATGATCCTTTTTAATGTATTGTTGAATTTGATTTGATAGTATTTTATTGAGGAATGTTGCATCTATGTTTATCAGGCATATTGGCCTATAAAGTTTTTTGTGTTTGTGCTTGTCTGGTTTTGGTATCAGAATAATGCTGGCTAGAGTAAGTGAGTTTGGAAGCATTTCCTCCTCTTCAGTTTTAGTTTTGAAAAGGACAGGTATTAAATCTTTAATTGTGTAGTGGAATTCATCAATGAGGCCACTTGGTCCTGGACTTTTGTTTGTTGGGAGCTTTTTGATTATTGTTTTAATCTCCATAATAGTAATTCAGATATTGTATTTCTTCATGATTCAGTCTTGGAAGGGTATGGAAGAACTTCATTGATTTCCAGCAGTTCTTAATTTTGATGAAGGCCAGCTTATCCATTTTTTTTCTTTTATGGATTATGCTTTTGGTGCCTTGTCTAAGACATCTTTGCTTATGATAAGGTCACAAAGTTTTTTACCTCTGTGTTTTCTCATAGAATTTTTATAGTTTAAGGTTTTATATTTAGGTCAATTATCCAATCAGAGTCAATCACTTATATGGTATGAGGCATGGGTAGGTGTGGATTACAGTTCATTTTTGCATATAGGTATCTGATTGGCCTATTACCATTTGTTGAAAAAGATTATTCTTTCCCACTGCATTGCATTTCTGTGCACCTCTATCAAACCCAATTGTTCATATAGGTGTTGGTCTACTTTTTGATTCTGTATTTTGTTCTATTGATCTGTCATTGTAGTATTTTGATTATTGTATTGTTGTAGTAAATTTCAAAATGAGGTCATGTTAGTTCTCTAATTTTGTTCTTTTTCAAAGCTGTTTTGACTATTTTATGTATTTTGCATTATAATGAATTTTAGAGTTAGCTTGTCAATTTCTACAAAAAAAGCCTTCTTGGATTTTGACTGGGATTGCATTAAATCTATAGATCAATTTGGAAAAATGGACATCTTAACAATATTGAGTATTTCAACTTATATACATGGTATAACTCTTCATCTAGGTCCTCTCTGAGCAATATTTATAGTTTTCAGTGGACAAATATTGCACAACCGTTGTTAAATCTATCCTTTATAGTTCATTTTGATGGGATTGTAAATAACATTGTTTTTTAAAAATTATCTATTATTCTTTTGCTGGCATATAGGAAAGCAGTTGGCACTAGTGGTAAAGAATCTGCCTTCAGGGAAGGGGATGTAAGAGATGTGGGTTGGATCTCCGGGTCAGGAAGATCCCCTGGGGGAGGGCATGGCAACCCAGTCCAGTATTCTTGCCTGGAGAATCCATGGACAGAGGAGCCTGATGGGCTACAGTCCATAGCGTTGCAAAGAGTCAGATATGACTGAAGCAACTTAGCATTCAGGCAGCATAGAGAGACAATTGATTTTTGTATCTTGAACTTATATCTTACAGCCTTGCTAAATTCACTTATTATTTCTAATAGTTTTTTTGGATAGACTTCATCTTACATAGGCAATCACATTGTCTGCGAATAAAGACAATTTTAATTTTTTCTTTCTAATCTGGATGCCTTTCCTCCCCTCCCCCATTCCTTCCTCTCTCCCTCCCTCCTTCACTATCTTTTTCTCTTTTCACGATGGCCAACACATTCAGTACAATATTGAACAGAAGTGGGGAGATAAAATGTCTTGTGTTATTCCTACATTAGGGGGTAAATATTTAGTTTTTTACCATTAAGTATGATATAAACTGTAGGTTTTTTCATGGATGCCCTTTATTAGATTGAGAGAGTACTCTTTTATTTCTACTTCTTTGAGTTTAAAAAAAATAAGGAATGGATGTTTTGTCAAATAGTCTTCCTATACTTATTGATATATATCTGTATCTTTCTATATCTTAATATACTTAAATATATAGTTTATTCATATGATGAATTTTAGTAATATTTGAATATCTAACGAATCTTGCATTCATATAATATGCTCCATTTTATCTTGGTATATTATCATTATTATATATTGTTGAATTCAGCTTGCTAAATTTTTATATCTCATTTGATGAGGGATATTGGTCTGTGGTTTCCTTTTTTTGGTAATATCTTTGTCTGGGTTCAATAGCAAGGTAATGTTGGCCTCATAGGATGAGTTGGGAAGTATTGCATATTTAATAACATTGTGGAAGAGTTTGTATTGAATTCTTCCATAAATATTTAGTAGAGTTCACCATAGAATCCACTTTTACACTACAAGTTCACTTTGATTAATAGATATGGAGTTCTTCAGGTTATCTGTTTTATCTGTTAATAATTTTATCTATTTTATATTTTAATCATTTTGTTCTCATACAAGTTTTTAACTGATATATAATTCACATACAAGTTTTACATTTTTAAAGTATATAGTTCAGTGGATTTTAGTATGTATACCAAGAAATACAACCATCATCACTATCTAAATCCAGAACTTTTATTACCCCCAGAAGAAACCCCACACACATCAGCTGTCAGTTCCCATCTTTCCTTCACCTCCAGGCTGAGGAGACAACTAATTTATTTTTACTTTCTGTCTCTGTGGATTAGCCTATTCTGGAGATGTCAAATAAATGAATTATACAACATGTGACATTTTTATGTTTGGATTCTTTCACTTAACATAAAATCTTTGTGCTCTTTTGTATTATAGAGTATATCAGTACTTCATTCCTTTCTATATCTGAATAACCATCCATTGTATGGATATGCCATATTTTGTTTATCCATTCATCAGTTGGTATACATTTGGATTGTTTCTTCTTTTTGGCCCTGAAAATCTGTTTATTATCTTTATTCTTTTTTCTTTCTGTTTCTTAAACTGGATTTCACTTGATATAACTTCAAATTCATTGATCCTTAAGCCTGTTGAGCTCTTTTGGTAAATTTTCATTTCAGTTATTGTACTTTTCAATGACATATTTGTATTTAGCTCTTTTAAAAAGTAATTTCTATCTTTTTACTGATATTTTCTCTTCGGTGAAGCATAATTTTCATACTTCCTTTAGTTTTTTTAGACATAATTTCATTTAGTTATTTGAACACTTTTAATGTAGCTGATTTAAAGTCTTTGTCTAGTAAGTTCAGCATCTGGCTTTCCTCAGGGACAGTTTCTGCTTTTTCTTTTTTCTGTCTCTGAGTGAAATCTTGTTTCCTTTGGATGTCTTGTAATTTTGTTGTTGTTATGGAAAATTATACATTGTAAATGATATAATGTGTCAAGCTTGGAAATCAGATTCCCTCCTGCCATGCCATCAGGGTTTATTGTTATTGCTGCTTGTTTAATGACTTTTATGAACTAATTCTGTAAAGCCTGTATTCTTTGTCATGTGTCACCTCTGAAATTTCTACTCAACTCAGTGGTTCAGCTAGTAATTGAATGGTGAGTTCTTTAAATGCCTGGAACCAATAAATCTTTGTTTTCCCCAAGGGATTCTGTATGCATGTTGGGGCATACCTTCAACACCCGTGCAATTTACAACTCTGCTTCAGTCTTCTCTTCTTGCACAGGGTCTCAAGGGCAGCCAGGGATGAGACCTTATGACTTTCTGAAGTTTTTCCTGAGCATGTACACAGCTCTGGGCATGTGGACAGCTTTACACGTGTGCATGGCTTTTCCAAATCCTCCTGTATTAGTTTGGTAGGGCTGTCTTACCAAAATACCATAAACTGGGTTGCTTAAACAACAGAAATTTATTTCTCATAGTTATAGAGACTAGATATCCAAGACCAGGGTGTGTTGGAAGGTTTGATTTTTTCTAGAGCATCTCTCCTTGACTTGTAAATGGCCACCTTCTCATTATGTCCTTGTATGACCTTTTGGTCTGTGTGTGCACACCCTTTTATTATAAGGACACCAGTCATATTGGATTAGGGTCTGATGCTTATGACCTCATTTAACCTTAATTATCTCTTTAAATGTCCTGTCTCCAAATAGAGTCACATTCTAAGATATAGGTGGTTAGGACTTCAACATATGAATTGGGAGGAGGGGCACAATTCAGTTCATATCATCCCTTATGGACATGTCATTCCCTAGCTTTCCCTTCTAAGTGTTTTAATTAGCATATTGTTTGCTCAGCTGTGGTCTAACTTTATCAGGCAGCCATGATGTCAAACTATTGCTACTAACTTTTTCTCAGCAAATACTCCTGGTAAGAATGCTGATTACAATAGGTGAGCTCTGACTGGGGGCATATGAAGTCAAGACCCACTGTGAGGTGGGTCTTCCAGTGAACCACCAGAAAGGTAAAATAATTATCTGAGAATGTGACTTTGGAGGAGCTCCAAATCTCTTTCATCCCCCTCCACTGACTTCAGGTGTGATTGCGTGCAGTTAGTTTTCAAGGCTCCTGCAGAACCGGAGAGAGGTGGAGGGAAGTACAGCAAGTTAAAATGCCACAAACCTCACTGTCCTTACTGGTATTCTATTATTTGTCTTGAATAAATGCTCTGCAGATTGGTTAATTGCCAGAGTTCTGAAATACTGATTTTTGTGTGTTCTTGTTGCATTTACAGAGGAGAGAATTTTGGAGGTCCTTGATTCTCCAGTCCCACTAATGTCCTATCTATTTTTTTTTTGAGCGAGCTTTTGTATTTGTGTTGTTCAAGGAATATGTACATTTCATTCATGTTGTTGAATTATTGGCATAAAGTTGTTCATAATATTCCCATGTTATCCTTGGAGTATCCATAGAATTAGTAGTGATTTCGCCTCTCTCATTACTGTTTTTTCTATTTTTGATACTGATTAGTCTGGCTAGAGGTTAATCAGTTAAAAATAGTCTCAAATAAATATCTTTGGCTTCATTGATTTCTCTCTATTATTGTTTTTGTTTGTTTTATATTTTTTTGATTTCTGCTCCAATTTTTATTATTTTCTTGTCACTTAGTTTGGGTTTAATTTGCTTCTCTTTTTCTTCTCCTTCTTTCTTAAGAAACCTGTCTTATGGGACTTTTCTTCTCTAATTATTGCTTTAAGATTTCACCTAAATACAATATTAGCAGCATCCACAAATTTAGGAATGTGTTTTCATTTATGTTTAGTTTTAAATATTTAACATTTTCACTTTTGATTTCTTTGACCCAGGGGTTCTTTAGTGTATTATTTAGTTTCCAAACATTTGGGGATTTTGACATTTTCCTGCATTTGATTTATAATTTAATCCCATTGTTATTTGAGAGCATACTTTACTTTATTTGAATCCTGTTATATTTCTAATACTTGTATGATGGCCCTGAATATGATTTATCCTGGTAAAAGTTCTGAGTGCACTTGGAAAGAAAGTGTATTCTGCTATTGTTGGGTGGAGTGTTTTATGAATGTCAAATAGGTCAAGTTGTTTGTTAGTATTGTTTAAATCTTTTATTGCCTTAATGATTTTTCTGTCTACGTGTTGTATCAATTATAGAAAGAAAGGTTCTGAAAACTCTGACAGTCATTGTGGGTTTGTCTATTTCTTTGTAGTTTTATCAATTTTTCCTCATGTACTTTGAAGATGTTATTAGGTGTATAAATATTTAGAATTTTTAATATATTTGTGATCAGTTGACCATTTTATAATTATGAAAAGACTCTCTTTATCTTTGGTAAGATTGTTTGACCTGAAATTTACTTTGTCTAATATTAAAATAGCGATATTAGCTCTGTTTTGATTGCAGTTACCATGATATATCATTTTCCATGCTTGGAATTTTAACCTATTTGTGTCTTTATATTTTGTTTCCTGTAGGTAGCATATAGTTGGGTCTTATGTTTTTATGTAATTTGACAATCTCTGCTTTTAATTGGTGTTTAGATTACATATAATGTAATTATACATGGTTAGATTTGAATCTGACTTTTAAAAAAATTTAAGTTTAATTGACTTACAATATTATATTAGTTTAGGTGTACAACATAGTGATTCAATATATTTATAGATTATACTCCATATAAAGTTATAAAATATTGATAATAGTCTTTGGGCTATATCCTTTATCTTATTTATTTTATACCTAGTAGTTTGTACCTCTTAATTCTCATCCTCTGTCTTGCCCCTCTCCCTACTGCTTTCCTCAGTGGAAGCCATCAGTTTGTTCTCTGTATCTGTGAGTCTGTTTCTATTTTGATATATTTATTCATTTGTTTTATGTTTAGATTTCACATTTAAGTGAAGACATATAGTATTAATGTTTGTCTTTTTTGTCTGACTTATTACACTAAGTGTAATACCCTCCAAGTCAAATCTACCTTTTGGCCTATGTGTTATTGTTGTTGTTTTTTTAAGATTTTGTAACTTGCTTTTATTTATCTATTTATTTATGTTGAAGTATAGTTGATTTACAATGTTGTGTTAGTTTCAAGTGTACAGCAAAGTGTTTCATGTAAATATGTGTGTGTGTGTATATATATATATGTATATATATATACAATATACCTTTTTGAATATGTGTTCTTATTGTTTTCATCAAATTTGGAAAAATTTTTGCTACTAGTTCTTTAAATATTTTTTATGTCTTCCACGTTGAAGTCTTAAATCACACATACATTAGATTCATTGTGACTTTTCTGCAGCTAACCTATATATTGTTTACTTTTACAGTTTCCTTTTCTACTTGTGTTTCATTTTGGATTAGTTTTAAAGTGAAAGAGAGAAAGTGAAAGTTGCTCAGTCATGTCCTACTCTTTGTGACCCCATGGAATTCTCCAGGCCAGAATACTAGAGTGGGTCACCTTTCCCTTCTCCAGCGGATCTTCCCAACCCAGGGATCGAACCGAGGTCTCTTGCATTGTGGGCAGATTATTTACCAGCTGAGCCACAAGGAAACCTTAGAGCTCAGACAGTAAAGCATCTGCCTGCAATGCGGGAGACCTGGGTTTGTTCGCTGGGTCAGGAAGATTCTTTGGAAAAGGAAATGGCATCTCACTCCAATACTCTTGCTTGGAAAATTTGACTGATGGAGGAGCCTGGTAGGCTACAGTCCATGGGGTCGCAAAGAGTTGGACACAACTGACCTACTTCACTTTTCTTTCTTTGGATTATTTTTATTACTATGTCTTCAATCTTTTCTGCTACAGGGTCTAGCTTATCATGATTCCTATTCAATATATTTTTTAATCTCAAATATTATACTTTTCATTTCTAAAGGTTCAATTTGGGGCTTTGAAAATATTTTTCATTTCTGTAAATCTTTTTGAACATACAGAATCAGGATAAGCTATGTAATTGTGGGTCCTAGTGAAAAATGAAAATGTTTGAGCCCCCTTGTTCAAAATTATTAAAAATATCAAGATGGTAATAGCAGAGCATTAAACCAAAGGGGGCCTTTCTAGTAAGAGGTTGGTTCCGTGTGACTGCACAGGTCTCACAGTCATGAATGTGGCCATATGTGTGATACAGTTTTAAGAGCTGATTTTAATGTTCTTGTTTGATCATTTCAGTATTTGTGTCTGTCTGGGTTGGTTTCAGTTAATTAATTTTTCTCTTCATTTGAATATCTAGCAATTTTTGATTGAGTATCAAACACTATATTTTACCTTGTTAAGAGTGCTAAACACTCTGTATCCCAGTAAATATACTTGAGTTTTGCTTTGGGATACAGTTAATTTACTTGGAAGCATTTTATGCTGTTGTACTTGCCTTTAGGATTTGTTCGATGGGAACATGGGTCCCACTTGTCAATGAAGGAGTGTCAGGTACTCTGAGGTTATTTATTAATACCGAGATGAAGAAGGTGTAGCTTCACTATAATAATATAAAAAATAGAGTAAATAAGAAAACATAACTAAAATACAAGGCAGAATACAAACAAAATACTATGGGATCAAAGAGAAATTCATCAGTTGGTGGGATTAATGAAAAGGGGACACTTGAGAATTACTTTGAGCGATAAGCAGGGTTTAAGTCTGACGTGGGTGGAAAGGGTAAAGGGGACTCCAGCTTCAGAAATTGTTACAAGCAGACACAGTTTTGAGAGTGTACAGTCCAATATGGCTAAAACACGTGCATTCATAAATACAAGCAAATAAAGACTCTAATCTTTATTAGCCTATCTTCCAGTGAGTGCTGAGGCTAGACTTCAATAATCTTTCAATCTGAATCTTCATTATAGGCTATTCTGGGGTTAAAAATCAAGGCATTATATCACTGTAATTGACAGTGAGTGCTCTGGAGCTGGATATCCTGGGTTGAATTCAAATCCTGGCTCCATATTCATCAGCTGAGTTCTGGTTAATTTGCTCTATTTAAGCTTCACTTTCCTTATGTGAAAAAATGGGTATTGCCTAAAAACACCAAATGAGTTAGGGGTTTTGGAAGATGAAATGAAATAATGCAATTGAAGAGCCTGCCACTCAGTAAGTAACCATGCAGGTAGACTTTCCACACGCTTGCACCAGATATTCTGTATAACGTTATTTTGCCCTCTGTGCATGGTAGTACTAATGGGAATTCTGTCTTAGATGCATGGTGTCATACTAAACTTGTGCTTTTTAAAGTATCTATGATAGGAGTATGGGGTCTATTTCTGAGACTTGATGCTAACTCATGGCAAAGTTTTGTTGTTGCTACTGTTGCCTAGTGACGTATATGATGAAGATCAGTGAAAAAGGTCATACAAGCATCTGCTTGTCTTGTCATCTTCATTTCATTTTTTATTACCAACTAGTAGTTATTGTAGCAATTCATTAACTGAGTTTATTTTCAACATCAGTAAATCCCGCAATTTATGAGAGGCTCTGTTTAAACCAAATGTCGTAGCTAGGGTATATGATGATTTCCCATTGCTTGGATTATTTTATGATTTTTACTTAATAAAACATATTTTATTGCCATTATTTTTCAAAATTATCTCTAATATTAAATACACTTTTTAGCTTGCTTGAAAGCTCTTACAGGCATACCCAGCCATTTCTCCATTTGGATCTGTGAGGTGGCCATGGAAAGAGGCATTTGCTTTCCCTCCTTTGGGCAGGATGTGCAGTGAGTCCAGATTGGCTTGGGCAGGCCAGAGTTGTAGGGGCCCCAGCTTCTCCCAAGAGACTTTTGGACTTAAGATGGACCTGTGTCTGTGGTTGAGCTTCAGCATCATCACTATGTATTGATTTATATTAAAAAAATCTAATCCCATTACTCTAAAATAAATACTGGTATTTGGGGGAATATTTCCTTCTAATTCTTTCTTATATTTTTATTTTAAAATAACTTATTATTTTTTGATTTAAAAACAATGTAAATTCACTGAAGGAAGTTGGAAAGTAAAAGCTCAAATAATAGATAATATTTATATGAAATAAAACATAAATTAAGATCACTGTACATATTAACTTGTAACTCAATTTTTTACTTCATTTGTTGTCGTTTCTCCACTGACAACTCCATTTCTCCATCTCATTATATACTTTATGAGTTTAATGGAAATGAAAACAAATATACATTTTTGTGTTTTTCTTTTTCAATCAAACATTTCTGTATAACCATATTTCCAGATTACTTTCCTTCTCATTATAAGGTGTTATTAATACTAGTAATTCAACAGAATGACTGTGTTATACTATATATAAACATACTGCTACTACTTAATATTTAGGTTCTTTATAACTTTATGTCATTTAAAAAGCAGTAGGAATCTCATTTTAATTAAATAGCCTTTTTCATATTTTGGATTACTTTATTGGGATTACTTTACATATTACTTTATATTCTCAGAAGTGGAATCACTACATCAAAGGTTACACACCTTTAAAGTGGTTATAAACATTAGTAATAAATTTCTGAAAAAGTTGCACTTTCAACAGCAAGTTGCAAGTTTATACTTGTAGCAGTAATTGTGAGACAGCCAATTTCAACATCCTCAAAGTATTTAAGTTAGTTAATTGTTCAGAAGTGATACCTTCTAGTTTTAATTTATAATTCTTTGACAACTAAATAAACTAGTTTACTATGTTTTTAAGCAAGCTATGTATTTGCTTATGGTTATTATCTCTCTGTGTCCTTTGTTTATTTTTTCATATTGGAATTTTTATTATTTTTATTATTATATAATTAAGAAATCCCTCACTGTCATATTTGTTTCAAGTATCTTCCTCTCAATCTCTGTCCTGTATGCATTTTCTTGTATTTAATTTCTATTAAAAGAAAACTATATTATAAATAATTTCAATTAAAATACATAATAAATACTTGATTCTTTACTGAGAACTGATAGGAATTTTTTGGGGGGGGGGCAAAGGAGGCAAAAAGTTTAGGTGATATCACAGTGGCATGTATGCTTTTTATCTTTAGTTTCCTTTCCGTATGAAAAGTATGAGAACTTTGTGGTTGGTTGCTAATCTGCATTTTAATAGACAGTTCTTTAGTTTTAAACAGAAAGTATATATGTCAAATGTTATGTTGACAATTTAATTGACCATAATTGTCAAAATTGCTGGTTATTAATTTATTTTCAGTTTTTGTGTGTGAAAATGTGAAACTGCACAAGTGCCATGGTCAATTACAGTGCATTTGATGTGACCTAATTAGTATCGTGAGGAACCAACACATGGAAAAGCAAATGGGGACACATGCTAGGGACAAAATTGGATGTGACATGAATACTAATTTTGGCTCTATACTGTTTTATTCATTAAAAATCCCTCTCCTCTAAAAGAAGAGAAAACAGAACGAGACAGTTATTGAGTCCTTCTATGGCAGGGGCTATGTAAGGTGCTTTGTGGCATTTATTTAATCCTCATGAGTCTTTGAAGGAGGCAATAGGCCCCATTTTACAGATAAGGAAATAGACTCAGTGAAGTGAATTGAACTTCCCAAAGCTATATATCCTATACGGAATAGCCAAGATTTCAACTCATCCCTCTGGCTACAAGATAACCTCAGTAAAATTTTTTTCAATTTTAGTCTTAATGGGATAACTGACTCCATCTAAAAATTTTAAAAAAGGATTGGATTTTCATAGGAAAAAACATATTTTTAAGAACTCAGATATTAGTAGATGAGATATTGTTCCTAGATGGAATATCATGAAAATAAAACATAGCTCTTTGAGAAAAGCTTCATATCCATCAGAAAGTCTTAAGTTTTCCCCTAAGTGACAATTCCTAGTATAATAACCAATACCATCTTTAGACATGGGCAGGTGGGTCCTTGCCCTAGGCCTTGGGTCTCAGAAGGCCTGCTGTTTTGGTGTGTCTTCCTAGAAATTTCAAAGTCCTTCTCCAGGGGACCCTGTTCCATTTCCTCCTTCAGGACACTCTTAAACGCTCTACTTCCTCCCCCTACACCATCCACATATGAGGTGATGTCCAGAGGACTCTAGAAATTGCACCTATGGTGGCATCTCCAGGCCCTGTGGTTGGGCTTTTTCCAGGAAGGAGGCTTGGCCTGTGGAAATTAATTTCCTTTCTTCCTCTGCCTGGTATGGTATTTTTCAGTATAGTAACCACTGGACATGGAAGGAGTTCAAGACTCAGGACTACTCATAGCCCACTGCCAACTCTTGGACATGTATGGACCCATATGTCAGTCCTCACCTGTGTCCTGATTGGAGTGCTGTTTTCTAGGTACATCTCCTGAGGACAAGGGTGGCAGGGGTAGTGGCAGGCATCTTGTAACCTGTCTGGTCACTGAACCTGACACCCAGGTGGTGCCTACATACTCTGAAGACTCTGCTACGTGTCAGGCAGCCCTCGTGGGGTGATCCTGTCTGTCTCCTTTCAAGATTATAACTCTGCAAGGCTCACAAGCCTTTCAGTGGGTGTCTTTTCATGGCTGATTGATTTGGTGATATTGCTCTTCCAAGTCTGTTGTAAGCCATGCCAAATGATGGACAGATATTCTCTGAGCAAATTGAACCATTCTTTCTGCTTTGTTCAAGGATCTCTTGCCTATTTTCCTGGCTGGTGGCCTGTAAGAAAGGCAGGAATACAATTTGACAGGGATTACATTCTCGGAATGCAGTGATCATGGCCTGGAGTTAAGATATGATTGGAAGATACATTGTTTTACATTTATCCTGTAAAATTCCAAGAAATAATTTTTTAATGGTCAGAAGATAAATTTTCCTATGTGTTCTGGTTAAGATATGCATTCATGGTTATTGTCAATAAAGAATAGTAACAAATTTTAAGAGGGTCATTTGAAGCTTATATTCACATGGCATGTGGCATGGTAAATATATCAGCATCATGTCTAATGATGAGACCATTATTAGTTAGTAGTATTAGGGATCTACAGAATCAAGAAGACCTGTATTGTTTCAATGCAAACATATTCTGAAAAGCTATGTTATTATGAGTAGAAATAACACTGTTACAGTTTTTTTTTTTCAGTGGGAGAGGTAAAATTAGCCAGCAAAGATGCATTAGACAATAACACAGAGGTGATTCCTGAACCTGAATGGAAAGAGATGGTGCCTGGACATTTTGAATTATTAATATCTTCATGTACTAAATGGACACTAAATACATAAGTACCTTTCTCAACCCATTATTCTAAATATCCATTGATAAATTAGTGTGTTTCACATGGTGCCATGAATTTAGTTATACATTTTAAAATCAGATTATTTTTATACATAGAGGTCCACAAGAAATATTTGGCCAGGGTCCTGCACATCCTAGAGGCAGACTTGTAAAATACAGACATTTAGTTTGGACCATAAAAACTGTTCTTCATGGAACTCTTCTTTTAGATGAAGATTTTTTCACAGAGTTTCTGTTTTTGAGGATAAATAGGAAATTTTTGCATGAAGAAGTTTTACCCAGTGCTGTTTTTCATCAGGTACTTATTCTACTGAGCTGAACTTGCACTAGGTTGGATCTTCCCCATCATGGAACTAAATGCTACCATTGGTGAAAAATCTTAGCCATTTCCATTGTCATTCTGTTGGTATAAGAGTGTGTTTGTAAGTCTTGGTATTTTAACGTTTCATTGTGTGACCCTGAGAATTCCAACTCAAGTGCTTCTTCGTGGGAAGAAATCACCAGAGAGAAAGTGCTTTATGTATTTAGGTGCTCCTCTGTTGCATGCATATATATTTACTGTTGTTATATCTTCTTCTTGGATTTATCCCTTAATCATTCTGTAATGCCCTTCTTTGTTACAGTTTTTGTTTTAAAGTCTATTTTGTCTGATATAGTATTGCTACCCCAGCTGTCTTTTCATTTCCATTTGCATGGGATCTTTTTTTCCCATCCTCTTACTTTGAGTCTCTCTGTGTATCTTCAGATCTGAAGTGACTTTGTTGTAGGCAGCATGTATATTGATCTTGTTTTTCTGTTTCCATTCAGGCACTGTATGTCTTTTGATTGGCACATTTAGTCCATTTACATTTAAAATAGTTATTGATAGGTATATACTTATTGCCATTTTATTAATTGTTTTCTGGTTATTTTTGTAGACCCTTTTTATTCTTTCATTTTTCTTTTGCTCTCTTCCCCTGTGATTTGATGACTATCTTTAGTGCTGTGTTTGAATTTTTTTTTTTGGTCTTTTTTTGCATGTGTGTATCTGTTATAGATTTCTGGTTGGTAGTTACCATGAGGTTTATATATAGCAATCTATATACTTGGTTATTTTAAGTTGCTGATCTCTTAAGTTTACCTGCATTTTTATACCTCTGTGTTTTTCCTCTCTTATCCCCGTGTTTACTGTTTTGACATAATATTTTATATCTTTTTGTTTTGTACGTACACCTTGACTGCTTGTTTTAGATATAGATGATTTTACTAATTTTGTCTTTTAGTCTTCCTTCTAGTTTTATATATGATTGATTTACAACCTTTCAATTACATTTATTTTTAATGGAATACAGTTTGACAATTTTAACTCTGGTTTTCCTTTTTTTGCTTGTTTTCATGGACAAAGAGACTTTACACTTGCCATTAAAGTAGCATTTGTTGTCCTAGATGGAGGGTGGATTCAACCCAAAACTAAACAGTGTTTTCTAACTCTGTCTGAGTTCCAAAAAGGCATTTAAATGGCCACAGCAGAAATAATAGATGGAAAGGCAGTGTACTATTGCTTTACAAGAGTCAGGTCCTTGAGAGAGAAAAGATCTTTAGAATTCTGAAAATTTAATCTTCAAATTGAGCAAATGCTATTGGGCTCAAAAGAGATGAATTTCTTCAGTGAGTGGGGAAAAGTTTTTTTTTTTTTTAACTTCTTATGAATGGAAGGGGTTGTATTGTGAATACATGTTAGATATCAAAGGACGAGAACTCTGATTCCATAGCTTGGATGGTGGAGGAACAAGAGGAACCCTCAGTCATGGGGAATGTTACTTGACTACCCAAGATATTGCCAGGGTCAAAGGAAAATTCAGAGACTTGATGTGAATATTGAGTGAGAAAAAAACTGTGGACAGAGACACTTCAAACCTGAAACTGTTATGAAGCTCCGAGGCATGGTGTTACAGGATGGCTTATAAAGTGAAAATGAAGAGGACGTTTAACCTTTACAATGATTGGTTACTACACTGTGGATTTCCAGATGGCAAAAAATCAGTTTAAAGTAATTATAAAATTTTAGGAAGATGACTTAAGTTTTGTTTATGATCATCGGAGACATTAACACAAAATAAGTTTTACATATATTCATGACATTAGCTAGATTAAGTTTTGTTTAGCAAAAGAATGTAGCTTTGTTGATTTTGTCTGCTTGGCGATCATTAAGCCTAGTGTCCATTTAGTTTTATATTAACACAAGCCGGGGAAAATCTGACTGAACACCTAAATTTACGTGCATACTATACTGCTGACATTTTTTCTCCCTACATTCATGACATTAATGAGTAAAAGGGCACAAACTACAAGGACAAAGATAGAGGGGATATCCATAATATATTGAGGACCTCCAGTGGAATATCCAGAAATTTCAATGAGGCTTCTCTCCAGACATGGGCTTTTAATTTAGTTTCAAAGTGCTGTATCTCTCTGTAAATATGGACATCCAAGAATCAGAGTCATTTGAAGAATGCCTCTAACATGTTTGACACTGACCGAACATAAAAAAGAAAAAGGAAACTAAGGAGAAAGAGATAGTGGAGGGGATGGAAGAAAACTAAAAGACAAATTATAATTAATATTCTCAGAGAGATGATATTTTGTCACTGAAACAAGAACAAAGTACAATTTTAAAAAAGGAAGATTCGCAAAAACATAATGCAAATGAACTTATTTACAAAATGGAAGAAGACTCACCAATTTAGAGAATGAACTTATGGTTACCAAGTGGAAAGGGTAAGGGAAGGGAAAAATTGGGAGTTTAAGATTGCCATGTACACACGGCTATATTTAAAACAGATAACCAACAAGAACCTACTATATAGCACAAGGAACTATGCTCAATACTCTGTAATAACTTAAGTGGGAAAAGAATTTGGAAAAGAATAGTACAAGAAAAGAATTTGAAAAAATTTGAAAAAGAATAGTATATATATATATATATATATGAATCACTTTGCTGTATACCTGAAACTAACACAATATTATTAATCAACTACACTCCAGTATAAAATAAAAAGGTAAAATTCATGTGCTTTGGGAAAAAACAAAGATTCAGAGGATAAGAAAGAATTCTTATCAGTTAAAAATATTATATAGATATAAGAATTCTCTAGGCAGCTTGGATGATGAAGTTGACATGTCTTCTGATAAAGGAAACAAAAAGACAAGAGAATGGAAAATAAGCGAGAAAAGAGTAGTAATAGGTAGATTCCTGTATAGACAAATGGGCCAGAGGACGTCAAATTCCAGTCCCTCAAATACTAGTGTGTGTGGAAAGCAGCTGAGTGATCTGCTCTCTCCTTCCGCCCCAGGACTGCCGTGGTAGTGGCTGAGAGGACTGATACTCAGCCACTAGTGGGAGCTGTGTGGTTGGAAGGAGTTGGATGAAGGCTGTATGGACTGGTGCCTGAAGGTTCATGTCAGGCCGGAGGGCACTAACAAAGAGGCACCAAACAACGATACTGTGGCCCAAATCTAATTAAGACAATCAGTGGAGGGCCAATAAAACTGGTTGGCATGGAACTGGACATCATTCCCTCAAGCCCCCGTTTGCTGATGTCATGGAAGCCACTCCACTATCCAGCAAGGAGAAAAGAGGGAGCAGGAGCTGGGTGGGAGTGGCAAAAATTTTAGAGGCCAAGTTTTGGTGGGAAGAGTTTGGGTTATTTTGAATTGGCCAGTATGTGTTCTTTTATGAGGTAGAAATAGGGACTTGCGAACTGTTAATAAAATTATAGTGGTGTCCAGAAAGTTACTCTATCTCCACCCAGCTTTTGTACTTGAAGTGAAGTCGCTCAGTCGTGTCCAACTCTTTGTGACCCCGTGGACTGTAGGCCACCAGGCTCCTGCGTCCATGGGATTTCCCAGGCAAGAATACTGGACTGGGTTTGCCATTTGTACTTGAAAACCATACTAATTATAGAGAAAATAAAGTACATGGCTATCATGCATGTATAATTAATAGAAGATAATCTTCCTTTATTTCTAATAGCAGATAAACATTAACTTTTTTCCTAACTGGCATTCTACCTCATTATTAGCCAATGTAGACAGTTATTTTAATATTCAGAATACACAAATGCACATACATCATGCATCACATACTGCTGATGGTGTAGTTTTTATTGAGTTGTTATCATGTGCATGTAACATTGTAATTACTGAAAAATGAAATTAAGTGATTCTTGTTTTCATGAATGCTATGAGCAAGAAGATAGGGAGTAATTAAGTGTAAAATAAGAGTTGTACACAATAAAAATTCAGAGGAAGGAGAGAGTTTCATGGGTTCAGCTATTTAGAGAAACTGAATTGGGTGCAGGAGACTTGAGTTGGATGGACATTGAAGCCCAGAGAACCCAACAAGGAATGACAAATTGACTTCTACCAGTGTGGCAACCTGGAAGTCTTTGTTAAGACACATTCTGGGGTGAGTGGTTTCAGTGGGGAGAGTGCTGTGGAGAACTAGTGTCATCCTCTGTGGAAGGGACAGGGGAGATGGACAGGGTAAGAGCATGCCTTGGCATCTGTCTTTGAGAAAGGCAGAGAGCAGAGGGCCAAGCATTCTGTGCAGTGATACTGGAATAACAGAGGTGCTCATTTCAAAATGATTTCACTGGGTGGAGTAGTGATGATAAGTGAGAGGGACCATGTCAAGGCCAGATGGAAGGAGCCTTTGAAAGTTAAAAAGATAACCCATTATCTCTTATGTCATCAAATAAGATGATCAAAATAGAAGACGATAGGATGAATGGGGTTTCAATATATGAAAAGAATGTGAAACACTCAACTTGGGGAGCGAAGAACTGATAAATTTGAGTTTGTCTTGTATGTCTTTGTGATCTCTATCCTTGAAGCATTCAGAGTTCTTTAACACCAACTTGCTAAAAAGTTCATGTTATCCCTGATTTTGAGCAAACTCTGGGAGACAGTGAAGGACAGGGAAGCCTAGTGTACTGTAGTCCATGGGGTCACAAAGAGTTGGATATGACTTAGCAACTGAACAACAACAACTGTCCCTAACTGGAAACAAATTTCTGCTCCTCACTAACTATGTGATCTTAAGAAAATTGCTTAATCTCTCTGGGGTTTAGGTTGAATGAGTTGGTAAAATATAGTTTATAGAGCCTCTCCTAGTGTTAATATTTTATCCAGTAACATTGGTAACTGGTGACTTAATTTTCTTCCCTATCCCTCCTTCAGAAGTAGTTTTCTCAAGAATCAATCTATTCATTATGGCTATGAGGAGGTATGTTTATTTGCTTGTGTATGTGCTTATCTCAATTAGCTTTTGTGATATTAATAATTATAATCAATTCCTTAATGGGAATCTAAATCTAAAATGGTAGTAAACATTTCTGGTGATAATGTTCTGTGCATGTATATATGATGAATTTCATAATTTCCAAGCAAAATTGAGAAATGTGATTTACTGAGTCCATGATCAGTATTGAAACACAGCTTCATTTGCTGGCACATGAAGTGGAGACCATATTGTTTTCCCTGCCTTACCTACCCAATTCTTATACCTCTGTTACTACAAAAGCAGAACCATTTATTTTGCAAAAGGTTTATCAGAGAAGTAATTATAACACTAAGTGGGGTGGTGTTCAGAACAGTCTGAATGACAAATAATGAGAAAAAATCATCCAATAATTATTTAAAGTAGTGGGTGTTAGCTTCCACTCATTCTGATTTGATGGTGGTGGTAGCTGGGAAAAGCTTCAAAGTAACAATACACATCCAGCCATTGATGATATTTTATTCTTCTATTCAGAGTTTATTTCATCACAAAAGTCCAGTGGATTTCATCTGTTTTTCGATTACCCTGGCCACTTACTTGCGGGTATTATGCCCGGTTGTTTCACGTGTGCCGCGAACCCTCTGCACTATTATCCTGTTTAACAAAAGGCAATTATTAAATTCTACAAAAGCTTTAGGTGAAACTGCCGTGACAATAGACTTAGGTAATCAGAGATATAATCACGTTCTGCTGGAAAGCTGCGCCTGTAGAATGGACAGGAACACAGTGTAGTCTTTGAAGTCCATTTTCATGTAAACATCAAATGGTTATGCTGGGGTTTTCACCACAGGTTTGAAGTGTAAATGTGCCTCATCAGGTCTGGGTCAAAAAATAACGGTTTTCGGTTTTAGTGTGAATACATTTGCAAAATATACTGTTTTCCAGTTTTAGGGCCGAATCTATTAAGGATAGTGGAGTATTATGCTTTTTCTGTTTGTCGAGTGGAAATGCATCACCGTATCCCCTCCATGACACAGATGGGTTTAATGTGAATTGAATCACATGCTCAGAAAAAACAGCAACTCAGAATAAGAGCCTGATGAATGGACTGGAACAAGAGGCCGGCCATCCTGTGTCCAAATGTCAGGTGGACGTGAGTTTGTGTAGCTGTGTGTTTCTGAGGAGAAGGATTTTTAGAAGCAGCTGTGTTGTGACACTGTTAAAGTCTGGGGAGACTCCTGCATTCAGAAGAGAGGGTGGGACTGGGAGGTACGCCCTCAGGTAACTCAGAGGCTACTTTTTTGTACTAAAGAGTAGCAATGGCAGATTCTAGACTGCTCCCTTTTTGCCGAGAGTTACAATATGCCTGGGCTTCCCAGGTGGCGCTAGTGATAAAGAACCTGCCTACCAATGCAGGAGACTTAGGAGATGTGGATTTGATCCCTGGGTTGGGAAGATCCCCTGGAGGAGGGAATGGCAACCCACTCCAGTATTCTTTTTTTTCTTTCTTAAAAAAAAAAAATTATTTTAATTGGTGGCTAATTACTTTACAATATTGTGGTGGATTTTGTCATACTTTCACATGAATCAGCCAAGGGTGTACATGTGTTCCCCATTCTGACCCTCCCTCTCACCTCCCTCCCCATCCCATCCCTCGGGGTCTTCCCAGTGCACGAGTCCTCAGCACCCTGTTTCATGCATCGAACTTGACTGACGATCTATTTCACATATGATAATATACATTTTTCAATGCTATTTTCTCAAATGATCCCACCCTCACCTTCTCCCACAGAGTCCAAAAGTCTGTTCTTTACATCTGTGTCTCTTTTGCTGACTTGCATATAGGGCCATTGTTACCATCTTTTTAAATTCCACATATATACACATCAATATACTGTACTGGTGTTTTTCTTTCTGATTTACTTTGCTCTGTATAATAGGGTCCAGTTTCATCCACTTCATTATAACTGACACAAATGCATTCTTTTTAATAGCTGAGTAATATTCCATTGTGTATATGTACCACAGCTTTCTTATCCATTCATCTGCTGATGGACATCTAGGTTGCTTCCATGTCCTGGCTATTGTAAACAGTGCTGCGATGAACACTGGGGTACATGTGTCTCTTTCAATTCTGGTTTCCTCGGTGTGTATGCCCAGCAGTGGGATTGCTGGGTCATAAGGCAGTTCTATTTCCAGTTTTTTAAGGAATCTCCACACTGGCTCTCCATAGTGGGTATGTTAGTTTACATTCCCACCAACAGTGTAAGAGGGTTCCCTTTTCTCCGCACCCTCTCCAGCATTTATTGCTTGTAGACTTTTTGATAGCAGCCATTCTGACTGGTGTGAGATGGTACCTCATTGTGGTTTTGATTTGCATTTCTCTGATAACGAGTGATGTTGAGCATCTTTTCATGTGTTTGTTAGCCATCTGTATGTCTTCACTGGAGAAACATCTGTTTAGTTCTTTGGCCCATTTGTTGATTGGATCGCTTATTTTTCTGGAATTGAGCTGCAGGAGTTGCTTGTATATTTTTGAGATTAATTCTTCGTCAGCTGCTTCATTTGCTATTATTTTCTCCCATTCTAAAAGCTGTCTTTTTACCTTGGTTATAGTTTTCTTTGTTGTGCAAAAACTTTTAAGTTTAATTATGTCCCATTTGTTTATTTTTACTTTTATTTCCATTACTCTGGGAGGTGGGTCATAGAGAATCCTGCTATGATTTACATCAGAGAGTGTTTTGCCTATATTTTCCGCTAGGAGTTTTATAGTTTCTAGTCTTACATTTAGATCTTTAATTCATTTTGAGTTTATTTTTGTGTATGGTGTTAGAAAGTGTTCTACTTTCATTCTTTTACAAGTGGTTGACCAGTTTTCCCAGCACTGCTTGTTAAAGAGATTACCTTTTTTCCATTGTATATTCTTGCCTCCTTTGTCAAAGATAAGGTGTCCATAGGTGCATGGATTTATCTCTGGGCTTTCTATTTTGTTCCATTAATCTGTTTCTGTCTTTGTTTCAGTACCATACTGTCTTGATGACTGTTGCTTTGTAGTATAGCCTGAAGTTAGGCAGGTTGATTTCTCCAGTTCCGTTCTTCTTTCTCAAGATTGCTTTGGATATTCGAGGTTTTTTGTATTTCCCTACAAACTGTGAAATTATTTGTTCTAGTTCTTTGACAAATACTGTTGGTAGCTTGATAGGGATTGCATTGAATCTATAATTTGCTTTGGGTAGTATACTCATTTTCACTATATTGATTCTTCCAATCCATGAACATGGTATATTTCTCCATCTATTTGTGTCATCTTTGATTTCTTTCATCAGTGTTTTATAGTTTTCTATATATGAGTGAGTGAATGAGTGAAGTCGCTCAGTTGTGTCTGACTCTTTGTGACCCCATGGACTGTAGCCTACCAGGTTCCTCCATCCATGGGATTTTCCAGGCAAGAATACTGGAGTGGATTGCCATTTCCTTCTGCAGATCTTCCCAACCCAGGGATTGAACCTGGGGCTCCCACACTATAGGCAGATGCTTTACCATCTGAGCAAGCAAGGAAGTCCTATATATAGGTCTTTTGTTTCTTTAGGTAGATTTATTCATAAGTATTTTATTCTTTTCATTGCAATGGTGAATGGAATTGTTCCCTTAATTTCTCTTTCTGTTTTCTCATTGTTAGTGTATAGGAATACAGGGGATTTCTGTGTGTTAATTTTATATCCTGCAATTTACTATATTCATTGATTAGCTCTAGTAATTTTCTGGTGGAGTCTTTAGGGTTTTCTATGTAGAGGATTGTGTCATCTGCAAATAGTGAGAGTTTTACTTCTTCTTTTCCAATCTGGACTCCTTTTATTTCTTTTTCTTCTCTGATTGCTGTAGCTAAAACTTCCAAAACTATGTTGAATAGTAGTGGTGAGAGTGGGAATCCTTGTCTTGTTCTTGACTTTAGAGGAAATGCTTTCAATTTTTCACCATTGAAGATAATGTTTGCTGTGGGTTTATCATAGATGGCTTTTATTATGTTGAGGTATGTTTCTTCTATGCCTGCTTTCTGGAGGGTTTTTTTTTTTAAATCATGAATGGATGTTGAATTTTGTCAAAGGCTTTCTCTGCATCTATTGAGATTATCATATGGTTTTAATCTTTCAATTTGTTAATGTGGTGTATCACATTGATTGACTTGCAAATATTGAGGAGTCCTTGCATCCCTGGGATAAAGCCCACTTGGTCATGGTATATGATCTTTTTAATATGTTGTTGGGTTCTGTTTGTAGAATTTTGTTAAGGATTTTTGCATCTATGTTCATCAGTGATATTGGCCTGTAGTTTTCTTTTTTTGTGGCATCTTTGTCTGGTTTTGGTATTAGGGTGATGGTGGCCTCATAGGATGAATTTGGAGGTTTACCTTCCTCTGCAATTTTCTGGAAGAGTTTGAGTAGGATAGGTGTTAGCTCTTCTCTAAATTTTTGGTAGAATTCAGCTGTGAAGCCATCTGGTCCTGGGCTTTTTTTTGTTGGAAGATTTCTGATTATAGTTTTGATTTCCATGCTTGTGATGGGTCTGTTAAGATTTTCTATTTATTCCTGGTTCAGTTTTGGAAAGTTATACTTGTCTAAGAATTTGTCCATTTCTTCCAAGTTGTCCATTTTGTTGACATATAGTTGCTGATAGTAGCCTCTTATGAGCCTTTGTATTTCTGTGTTTTCTGTTGTGATTTCTTCATTTTCATTTCTAATTTTGTTGATTTGATTCTTCTCCCTTTTTTTCTGGCTAATGGTTTGTCTATTTTATTTTATCTTCTCAAAGAACCAGCTTTTAGCTTTGTTGATTTTGGCTATGGTCTCTTTTGTTTCTTTTGCATTTATTTCTGCCCTAATTTTTATGATTTCTTTCCTTCTACTAACCCTGGGCTGCTTCATTTCTTCTTTTTCTAGTTGCTTTAGGTATAGAGTTAGGTTATTTATTTGATTTCTCTCCTATTTCTTGAGGTAAGCTTGTATTGCTATGAACCTTCCCCTTAACACTGCTTTTACTGAGTCCCATAGGTTTGGGGTTGTTGTGTTTTCATTTTCACTCATTTCTATGCATATTTTGATTTCTTTTTTGATTTCTTCTGTGATTTGTTAGTTATTCAGAAGTGTGTTGCTTAGCCTCCATATGTTTATATTTTTAATATTTTTTTTTCCTGTAGTTGACATCTAATCTTACCGCACTGTGATCAGAAACGATGCTTGAGATGACTTCAATTTTTTTGAATTTACCAAGGGTATATTTATGGCCCAGGAAGTGATCTATCCTGGAGAAGGTTCCATGTGCACTTGAAAAAAAGGTGAAATTCATTGCTTTAGGGTGAAATGTTCTATAGATATCAATTAGGTCCAACTGGTCCATTGTATCATTTAACGTTTGTGTTTCCTTGCTAATTTTCTGTTTAGTTGATCTATCCATAGGTGTGAGTGGGGTATTAAAGTCTCCCACTATTATTGTGTTACTGTTAATTTCCCTTTTCATACTTGTTAGCATTTGCCTTACATATTGCGGTGCTCCTATGTTGGGTGCCTATATATTTATAATTGTTATATCTTCTTCTTGGATTGTTCCTTTGATCATTATGTAGTGTCCTTCTTTGTCTCTTTTCACAGCCTTTATTTCAAAGTCTATTTTATCTGGCATGAGTATTGCTACTCCTGCTTTCTTTTGGTCTCCATTCGCATGAAATATCTTTTTCCAGACCTTCACTTTCAGTTTGTATGTGTCCCTAGGTTTGAGGTGGGTCTCTTGTAGACAGCATATATAAGGGTCTTGTTTTTGTATCCATTCAGCCAGTCTTTGTCTTTTGGTTGGGGCATTCAACCCATTTACATTTAAGGTAATTATTGATAATGATCCCGTTGCCATTTACTTTGCTGTTTTGGGTTTGAGTTTATAAACCTTTTCTGTGTTTCCTGTCTAGAGAAGTTCCTTTAGCATTTGTTGAAGAGCTGGTTTGGTGGTACTGAATTCTCTGAGGTTTTGCTTGTCTGTAAAGCTTTTGATTTTTCCTTCATATTTGAATGAGATCCTTCCTGGGTACAGTAATCTGGGTTGTAGGATTCATCACTTTAAGTATGTCCTGCTTTCCTTCTGGCCTAAAGAGTTTCTATTGAAAGATCGGCTGTTATACTTATGGGGATCCCCTTGTGAGTTATTTGTATTCTTCCCTTGCTGCTTTTAATATTTGCTGTTTGTGTTTGATCTGCATCAATTTGATTAATATGTGTCTTGGTGTGTTTCGCCTTGGGTTTATCCTGTTTGGGACTCTCTGGGTTTCTTGGACTTGGGTGGCTATTTCCTTCCCCATTCTAGGGAAGTTTTCAACTATTAATCTCCTCAAGTATTTTCTCATGGCCTTTCTTTTTGTCTTCTTCTTCTGGGACTCCTATGATTCAAATGTTGGAGTGTTTAACATTGTCCCAGAGGTCTCTGAGGTAATCCTCATTTCTTTTGATTCTTTTTTCTTTTTCCCTCTCTGCTTCATTTATTTCCACCATTCTATCTTTCACCTCATTTATTCTATCTTCTGCCTCAGTTATTCTACTGTTGGTTCCCTCCAGAGTGCTTTTGATCTCAGTTATTGCATTATTCATTATTGATTGACTCTTTTTTTTTAAATTTCTTCTAGGTCCTTGTTAAACTTTTCTTGCATCTTCTCAATCCTTGCCTCCAGACTATTTATCTGTAACTCTATTTTGTTTTCAAGATTTTGGATCATTTTTACTATCATTATTCTGATTTTTTTTTTTTTTCAGATAGACTCTCTATCTCCTCCTCTTTTATTTGGTTTGGTGGGCTTTTATCATGTTCCTTTACCTGCTGAATATTTCTCTGCCTTTTCATCTTGTTTAGGTTGCTATGTTTGGGGTGGTCTTTCTGTATGATGGAAGTTTGTGGTTCTTCTTTATTGTGGAGGTTCCTCCCTGTGGGTGGGGTTGGATGAGTGGCTTGTCAAGGTTTCCTGGTTAGGGAAGCTTGCATCAGTGTTCTGTTGGGTGGAGCTGGATCTCTTCTCTCTGGAGTATAATGAAGTGTCCAGTAGTGAGTTTTAAGGTGTCTATGGGTTTGGTGCGACTTTTGGGTGCCTGTATTTTTGTGCTTAGGATTATGTTCCTGTGTTGTTGGAGAATTGGCTTGTATGTCTTGCTCTGAAACTTGTTGGCCCTTGGGTGGAGCTTGGTTTCAGTGTAGGTACAGAGGCTTTTGGATGAACTTTTGTTGATTAATGTTCCTTGTAGTCAGGAGTTTTATGGTGGTCTCAAGTTTTGGATTTAAGTCTCCTGCCTCTGGCTTTCAGTCTTATTCTTACAGTAGCCTCAAGACTTCTCCATCCATACAGCACCGATGATGAAACATCTAGGTTAATGGTGAAAAGATTCTCCACAGTGGGGAACACCCAGAGAGGTTCACAGAGTTACATGGAGAAGAGAAGAGGGAGGAGGGAGATAGAGGTGACCATGAGGAGAAGAGGGGGAGTCAAAAAGGGAGAGAGCAGTCTAGCCAGTCATCAATTCCCTATGTGCTCTCCACAGTCTGGAACACTCAGAGAGGTTCACAGACTTCCACAGAGAAGAGAAGACAGAGGAAGGAGATAGAGGTGACCAGGAGGAAAGGAGGGGGAAAGTAGAGAGACCAAGCTAGTCTGTGATCAGTTCCCTAACTGTTCTCCACAGCCCGGAACACCCAAAGAGATTCATAGAGTTAAGTAGAGAAGAGAAGGGGGAGGGAAGAGATAGAGGTGACCTGAGGGAGAAAAAGGAGAGTCAAAAGGGGAGAGAGCAGGCAAGCCAGTAATCACACTCCTAATAAAAATGGGTACTGAAGATTGGATTCTTAAAGGTACAGAATTGATAACAAATACCAAAAAGCAAAGATTAAAAGTCTAGAGTAGAGGTTAGACTCTCAAAAATATAATATTAAAAAAACAAAACAAAATCACAAAAGTTATAGAAGAATATATGAAATTCGCTTTAAAAATAGGGTCTTTTTTGCAAGGTAATAGTAGGTTTTAAAAATAAAAATTAAAGGAGTAATAAAGAACTTAAAAATAAAAAAAATGAAATAGTAAAATATATCTAGGAATTTCTCTGGAGCTGTTGAGGGCAGTGTGGGGTCAGTTCAGTTTCAGATAGTTCCTCATTCCAGCTTATACTTCTTCTCAAGGTCTATAGGTCCCTTCCAATGTAGCCAATGCTAACTACATTGTTTTTCTGTTGCACCTGTCACTTCCAAAGCAGTTCCCTCTTCTTTGTTTGTTTTGGCTTCCTCTGTTTGCAGGTCTCTTCAGTATCTAACTTCCGCCCTGACACAAGGGAGTGAAGGTGGTCATTTGTTTAGGCTCACTTGTTCAGTTGTGCTGCAGGGAGGGAGGAGCACTGCAAACAATTACCACTGGCATCTGTGGGGAGTGCTCGCAGTGTCTGGGCCACACTGGGTTTGCCCCTGCTCACGGCATGTGTGCTTTCCTGGTCTACACTGCTCAGGCTCTAGGTTGCTCTGCAGGGGAACTGTCTAAAGCAGGCCCTGGGTTGCATGCACTTCCTAGGTCTAAGCTGGTTCAGGTTCAGGTTCTCATGTACTCCACAAAGGCACAGAGTCAGTTGTGCCTGCATTTTGTGCCCTTCCCAGGTTGGAGCAGCTCAGGCGACCAAGTGCTTGGTGAGTGCACACTCCCCAGGTGGGACAGTGTGTCTTATCACCTCCTCTGTCCCAGCCACTTGGTTTCCTGCGTGTGCAGTGGGAGCAGCGTCTCAGGTGTGCCATGTGTCTCCTCTGAGGAGCTGATCTCTGGCTGCAACCCTCCTGGCAGATATCAACAGTCCAGGATCCCAGGAAGACTTGGTTAGCAACTGGGAGCCTGCTCGCGATTTGGTAGACGATGCTGTCTCTGGGGCCGAGGTTGCCCTTTTCTGGCTCTGGCTGTCACCCACCTGCCTCCCTGCCTCCAGCAGAGGATGGGCTGGGCCGCTGCCATCTAGCTCTCCTCTGGTATTTGCTCAGTCCTTTGCTCTGTGAGCGGCCCGGCAGTGCCTTAGTTTAGAGCTTTTTGCGGGAAAGTTCTCTCTCTCTCTTTCCACTTTTTTTTTTTCCTCTCTCTGGCTATCCCATGGTTTGGGTTGCTGTCTCATGTTAGCTCCCTCAGATTGCCCTCATGGCATTCAGGCTTGGTCCTTACCCTAAGCAATGCAGCCCGTGCTTCCCTGTTCAGCCCCTGCTTGCTGGTGGTGGCCGCGAGCGTCTGGGCAGGCGCATAATCTGTGGGGTTTGTTTATTTATTTTTTTCTCCTGGTTATGTTGCCCTCTGAGATTCCAAAACTCCCCACACATCCGCCAGTGAGAGGGTTTCCTGGTGTTTGGAAATCTCTCCTCTTTTACGACTCCCTCCCCGGGACGGGTCTCCATCCCTAACTCTTTTGTCTCTCTTTTTATCGTTTATATTTTGTCCTATCTCGTTTTGAAGACAATGGGCTGCCTTTTTGGGTACCTGGTGTCCTCTGCCAGCATTCAGAAATTGTTTTGTGGCATTTGTTCAGTGTTCAAATGATCTTTCAATGAATTTGTGGGGAAGAAAGTGGTCTCCCCATCCTATTCCTCCGCCATCTTAGGACCACACCCCCACTCAAGTATTCTTGTCTGGAGAATCCCCATGGACAGAGGAGCCTGGCGGGCTACCATCCATAGGACTGCAAAGAGTCAGACACGACTGAAGTGACTTAGCATGCACAATAGGCCTAGATCAGTATGAGCTGAAGAATACCACAAACCTGGACTGCCTCAAAATACTTCCTTTTGCCTGCCTGACAGAGTCTCCTCTGGTGGAGCCATTTCTTCAAGGCGGGGTTTCACCGTCTCTTTACAATGGATGGTCAGGGCCTGATCCTTCTTTGTCGTGGAGGCTGTTCTGTGCACTGTGGGGGTGTTTAGCAGCACCTTTGTCCTCTACCTGCTGGATGCAACAGCAACTCCCCGCACCGCAGTCGTGAACAATCACATCTCCAGGCATTTGTTAAATATCCCCCCGCAGGACAATCACCCTGGTGGAGAACTACTGCTTTAAGAGAATCTTAAAGGCTCCCTAAAGAGCACTTGTTCAAATACAAACATGTTACCTGGTAGGAAAATCTACTACTTCAATCAAGAACACCTTAGCTCCATGAGATGCCTGATTTTCTAGCTTAAGAGCCGGGCCAGGAATGGGATGTGGGTCTGGCTGATGAATAAAAACAGGGAAGTGTAGGGCAAGAAAAGTGTGGTGGGGAAACACTGCACCTGGGAGCTAGTGCAGCCTAGAAACTGCATCCCAAAGTGAGAGAAGTGAGATGGCCAGAGTGGGGAGAATAGCATCAAGAGAAGTGAGGAGTCATTCAGCCTGCCGAGGGACACTCCTGTCCTGCAAAGCCTTTACAGGCAAGGGGACAAGCATTGGTTAACTTGCAAAATTAATTTCTGCTTCAATCGAGCAGGCATATATTTACTTATTTACTGTTATTTTAAAATATTTATTTATTTGGCTATGCCAGGTCTTAAGTGTGGCATGTGGTATCTGTAGTTACCGCATGCAGGATCTAGTTACCTGACCAGGGATTGAACCTGGGCTCCCTGCATTGAGAGCTTGGAATCTCAGCTCCTGGACCACCAGTGAAGGCCTAAGCAAGCATATATTTATGTTGCCCCCTCCCAGACGAAGGCAGAGCTGAGTAGGTGAAGCAACCCGCCGTTTGCTCTGAATGAGAGGTGGGAGGTAGGAGGCACAGTTTGAGTCATGCAGGTGCTGAAGAAGGAACTCCTTTGCCTCTGGAGGCTGCAGGAGCCCAGAGTCCAGACTTTCACACTCAGACAGTTCCCTCCACCTGCTGAAGGTCCCCGGAGTGTGCAGTCAACACAGTGGGGGGCAGATCTGCCCTCTCAAGGGTGCTGATTAAAACCCTGGTGTTTGAGAGTTTTCCAGGGACAGACATGTATACAACAGAATGAGGACTACTGGCTTTGGGACTCTGAGGTAAATGGTGACTATTTCAAAGCATAGCCTGGATAGATGTGCATGGGAAATAGACTTGCTTGGGATTTCAATGAGAACAATGGAGAAATGGAGGGGGGGTTCCAGCATTTCTCCATTGTTTTAATGAGCTGGATCCCCCCTCCATTTCTCTCCCTTCTAACCCCTACTAGAGTTTTTCATTCTATTTTCAGTGGTTACTCCCTTACCCACTTCAATATTTGGATTATTTTGGAAAGTGTAGAAATAATTAAAAATACATACTTATGTTTTGATCAACTCTTCTCTTGTTCTTATCACCACCCTTTCCAATCTCTCTTAAAAATTTTTTTTTTACTTGCATATTTTGGCTGTGCCAGGTCTTAGTTGCAGCATGAAATCTCTTAGTTGTGGCATGCAGGCTCTGGTTCCCTGACCAGAGATCAAACTTTTTAAAATTAATATTTCATCTCTGCTTCTATCTCTATATTGTCCAATTTTTCACTGTCTTCTGCTGTATCCTCTGTCTCTACTTTTCTAAAACTTGAAATTACTTAGTCTCCATCTGAATGAAAACGAGTGTCCCAGCATTTTGGGGGCAGTCTTAAGTTATTATTCTGATATTATTCCCACGAGTGTCTTTGTAGCTGTCAATCACGAGTCACAACTTCCTATTTGGGACATATGGGCAATGTACCCATCTGAAATGTGAAGTACAGGGAAAGGGGGCTGACTGTCAAGTGTCAGGAGGAAACCTCAGGAATGATGGACATGTTCAATAAAGTGATAATGCGTGGTGGTGATTACGCAGCTGTATACATCTGTCAAAACTTATCAAACATACCTTTTAAAATGGATGAGTTTTATTCCACATCAATTATACTTCCAAGAAAGTGACTAAGAATACAAACTAGAAACAACATGCTGATGACTGGCTGCCTGCCCACTAAAAGTTGCCATGTGGAGTAGATTGTCCTTGAGCATTCTCATCCTTTCCGGCTTTTCATCTTTTCTGAGAACTGGTGTGTGACCTGTGATGTCCTTATGTTTTCCCCTGCCAGTGCAGAGAGTGATCCCCTGGACATCTGCATATCTCTGCTCTCAAAAGAAATCAGAGTGTATGCATCAAAGTGGCAAAGGATAAAATATCAGTGCAGTGACTTCTGACCAAAGCCTTGTGAATAATGACATGCCTTTTAACAAAAGTATCAGTGATTAAAAATATCCTCAGTCATCTTGACCTGCTGTCAAATACTGTACCACTGAGCAATACCTCATCTTGATCTTTTCAATCCAGCTTGATCAGCTGCTGAAAGGCTACACGGATTTGATTCTTCATCTGAAGGTTCTAGGGTCCCCTCTGAAGCCAATTACTGCACTGGGAACCCAGGTTACAGAGCTCCTTCCCCTACCCTTAGGAACATGGAGAATCTCCTCTCATCATTAAAGCTATGTGTACCTGCCTATAAACCCACTCACTCATTCCAGGAACAAGTGAACTGCACTAAAGGAGGAAAGAAGTTCACTAATCTTTCCATTAGTGAACCTCCGGTTACAGTAAAGAATGTTTGTCCCTTTTCTTTTCTTTTAAATTTATTTTCCCCCAGCTTTATTGAGGTAGAATTGACATATAACATAGCTTAAATTTAAAGTGTGCAACATAATGATTTGATACACGTGTTGCAAAATGATTACCACAAAATAGTTATATCCATTACTTCACAGTTACTTTGTGTGTGTGTGTGTGTTGAGAACTTTTAAGATCTTTTCAGTTCAGTTCAGTCCCTCAGTTGTGTCTGACTCTTTGCGACCCCATGGACTGCAGCATGCCAGACTTCCCTATTCATCACTAACTCCTGGAACTTGCTCAAACTCATGTTCATCAAGTTGGTGATGCCATCCAACCATCTCATCCTCTGTCATCCTCTTCTCCTCCTGCCTTCAATCTTTCCCAGCATCAGGGTCTTTTCCAATGAGTCAGTTCTTTGCATCAAGTGGCCAAAGTATTGGAGCTTCAGCTTCAGCATCGTCCTTCCAATAAATATTCAGGACTGTATACCGTTAGGATTGACTGGTTTGATTTCCTCGCAGTCTAAGGGATTCTCATGAGTCTTCTCCAACACCACAGTTCAAAAGCAACAATTCTTTAGCACTCAGCTTTCTTTATGGTCCAGTTCTCACATCCATGCATGACTACTGGAAAAACCATGTCTTTGATAGATGGATCTTTGTCAGTAATGTCTCTGCCTTTTAATATGCTGTCTAGATTTGTCATAGCTTTTCTTCCAAGGAGCAAGCATCTTTTAATTTCATGGCTGCAGTCATCAGCTTCAGTGATTTTGGAACCCAAGAAAATAAAGTCTGTCACCGTTTCCGTTGTTTCCCTGTCTATTTGCCATGAAGTGAAGGGAATGTTGAGTTTTAAGCCGACTTTTTCACTCCTTTTCACTTTCATCAAGAGGCTCTTTAGTTCCTCTTCAATTTCTGCCATAAGGGTGGTGTCATCTGCATATCTGAGGTTACTGATATTTCTCCTGGCGATCTTAATTCCAGCTTGTGCTTCATCCAGCCCGGCATTTCTCATGATGTACTCTGCATATAAATAAGCAGGGTGACAATATACAACCTTAACATACTCCTTTCCCAATTTTGAGCCAGTCCATTGTTCCATGTCCATTTCTAATTGTGCTTCTTGACCTGCATACAGATTTCTCAGGAGGCAGGTAAGTAAGGTCTTTTCATTTCAGTTCAGTTCAGTCGCTCAGTCGTGTCCGACTCCTTGCGACCCCATGAGTCGCAGCACACCAGGCCTCTCTGTCCATCACCAACTCCCAGAGTTCACTCAAACTCACCTCCATCGAGTCCATGATGCCATCCAGCCATCTCATCCTCTGTCATCCCCTTTTCCTCCTGCCCCCAATCCCTCCCAGCATCAGAGTCTTTTCCAATGAGTCAACTCTTCGCATGAGGTGACCAAAGTACTGGAGTTTCAGCTTTAGCATCATTCCTTCCAAAGAAATCCCAGGGCTGATCTCCTTCAGAATGGACTGGTTGGATCTCCTTGCAGTCCAAGGGACTCTCAAGAGTCTTCTCCAACACCACAGTTCAAAAGCATCAATTCTTCGGTGCTCAGCCTTCTTCATAGTCCAACTCTCACATCCATACATGACCACAGGAAAAACCATAGCCTTGACTAGATGGACCTTAGTCGGCAAAGTAATGTCTCTGCTTTTGAATATGCTATCTAGGTTGGTCATAACTTTTCTTCCAAGGAGTAAGCGTCTTTTAATTTCATGGCTGCAGTCACCATCTGCAGTGATTTTGGAGCCCCCCAAAATAAAGTCTGACACTGTTTCTACTGTTTCCCCATCTATTTGCCATGAAGTGATGGGACCAGATGCCATGATCTTTGATTTCTGAATGTTGAGCTTTTAGCAACTTTCAAATATATAAAACAGTATTATTAAGTATAGTCACCAGTAAATTATGTCCTAAAAACATACTCATTTTATAACTGGAAGTTTACCTGAAAGGATACCTTTGACCACCTTCACATGTTTCCTGCGCCCCCTCACCACTGGCAACCACCAGTCTATTCTTTGTTTCTATGAGTTATTTTTAAGATGCCGTATGAAAATGAGATCATAAAGTATTTGTCTTTCTCTTTCTGACTTATTGTACTTAAATAATGGCCTCAGATTTCACATGTGTTGTAGCAAATGGCAGACTTTCCCTTTCTAAGTCTGAATACTCTATTTTGTGTGTGTGTGTCTTTCTGTGTGTATCACATTTTCTTTATTCATTCATTGATTGACAGATACTTTGCTTCCCCTGTCTATACCTTTTCTTATGCACTATTCCTTCTTTTGATCTCTTTTTTTTCCTCTCCCTTTTGAAGTTTGAATTTTTTCCTAACTTTATTGATGGATAAACAACAAGTAAAAATTGTGTTTATTTGGGCTTCCCTCGTGGCTCAGCTGGTAAAGAATCCACCTGCAATGTGGAAGACCTGGGTTCAATCCGTGGGTCAGGAAGATCCCCTGAAAAAGGGAAAGGTTATCCACTCCAGTATTCTGGCCTGGAGAATTCCATGGACTGTGTAGTCCATGGGTCGCAAACAGTTGGACACGACTGAGCAACCTCCATTTCATTTTCACTTTCAGGATGTAAAACTTGATGTTTTTATGTATGTATACATTATGAAATATCACCACAATCAAGTTAATTAACATACTCATCTCATATAGTTACTTTGTGTGTGTGTGGTGAGCACACTTAGGATCTACCTTAGCAAATTTCAAGTATATAATACAGTATGCTTAACTGTAGTCATAAAGCTGTACACTAGATCTATAGATCTTACTCATTTTGGATAAGTGAAACTGAGGGGGAAATGGAGAGATGTTAAAGCTTGAATTTTTACAGTGCCAGGAAAAAACACATTCAAGGAGTTTAAGTAAGAAGGTCATTGCCTATATCATTAATTAATCTGATGTTTATTTATTACTAATGAAATACTACTCTAACAAGAATGCCAATAACTTTCTAAATAATTTTTTAAATTATGAAAGCCAATTAGTGTCCCTATAGAGAATTGGGACATAAAAAGAGGTGCCAAAAAAATGATGAAAACCACCTGTGATTTCACCATCCAGGTATCTTTCCAGGTTCTTATTCTGTGCATGTGTATAATTTTTATAAAAATCAGATAAAAATAGTTTTGTGTTTTACTTTTTTCCTTGAGTATTTTACTATGAATGTATTGTAATTTATTTGACTTTTCTGTTTCTAGATACTTAAATTGTTTCAAGTATATAAATGTAATGAATAGTGATTTGTTTTCCTTTTATACATGTAGGTGACTCTTTTGTAAGTATTTATTTTTCTAAAAATTACATTTTAATCTCTACTTATATAGTATACTTCCAAAATTATTATAAAATGTCATCTTGCTTTCAGTTTTGATTTAGGATATAGTTTTTTTTAATAACATGCAAATTGAGGTTATTGCAAGGAACAAAAAAAGTACATGGTATCAAAGATTATGTGATTTAATATTGGAGCTCCATCTTCTGGTAGATTGGAGAATGGCATTGAAACATGTGTAATACCATATAAGAAACGAATTGCCAGTCCAGGTTTGATGCAGGATACAGGATGCTTGGGGCTGGTGCACTGGGATGACCCAGAGGGATGGTATGGGGAAGGAGGTGGGAGGGGGTTTCAGGATGGGGAACACGTGTACACCCGTGGTGGATTCATGTTGATGTATGGCAAAATCAATACAATATTGTGAAGTAATTAGCCTCCAATTAAAATAAATAAATTTAAATTAAAAAATAAAAAAAAATAAAATGGCACAGCATAGACCTTGATTAGTTCTTAGTAGCTATGAAGTTATTTGAATATTACCCAGGTCACCTGCACTGCAGGCAAATTCTTTACCGTTTAAGCCACCAAGGAAGCCCCATTTGAATATTACTGTTGCTTAAATTCTTTTAGTCAGCATTAAGGCAATAGATAACAAGAGAATTGTCATAGCTTTAGCTTTTCTTTGTTAACTCTCTGTATAAATGAAAAAAAATCAATATTTGCAGTATTTTAACAGGCTTAAAAATGGAAAATGTCACTGTTAAGTATAGAAAATGAATAGCCTAAAAGGCAAAGAATAAACTGAAAATAAGTTGAAAAATCAGTAAAATATCTGTGGTGAATGCAGCCACCAGCAAAGATAATTTTGGGGGCAAATTCAATTAAATCATTAATGAATAGTTAATTCTATGCTATTTAAACTATTTCATAGCATAGAAGTTGGAAATTACCTCATTGATTTTCTGAGTCTAGTAAACTGTAATATCAAACTGAACAATAATGTGCCACAACAAAGAAAACTCTGGGTCCTTTTCATGTGGCAATATAGTCCTTAAATTAAAAAAAATTGACATATGGAATGCAGTAGTATTTAAATAATAATAATTCTATTTATTTCTACTTAATTCTAGAATATTTCACAACATACCACCCCAATCATAGAGGGTTGTTTTTTTGTGTATATTACATTGAATTTATTTGGCATCAGGCAAACGGATCTGCAGTGAAAATGACAGTAGTGCTTCTTGGGTTTGTTTTCAGCTTTATGGTAAGTAGGAGTCAAACACAGAGTTTGAAAGATTTGCCTCAAAAAGACACAAACAGGCAGGGAGTGAGGCAACCAAAAGTTAGGTATTAGAAAAAGCTAAGACTGGTTCCAAATAGGAAAAGGAGTACGCCAAGGCTGTATATTGTCACCTTGCTTATTTAACTTCTATGCAGAGTCCATCATGAGAAATGCTGGGCTGGAAGAAGCACAAGCTGGAATCAAGATTGCCGGGAGAAATATCCATCACCTCAGATATGCAGATGACACCACCCTTATGGCAGAAAGTGAAGAGGAACTAAAAAGCCTCTTGATGAAAGTGAAAGAGGACAGTGAAAAAGTTGGCCTAAAGCTCAACATTCAGAAAACGAAGATCATGGTGTCCGGTCCCATCACTTCATGGGGAATAGATGGGGAAACAGTGGAAACAGTGTCAGACTTTATTTTGGGGGGCTCCAAAATCACTGCAGATGGTGACTGTAGCCATGAAATTAAAAGTCGCTTACTCCTTGGAAGAAAAGTTATGACCAACCTAGATAGCATATTCAAAAGCAGAGACATTACTTGGCCAACAAAGGTCCATCTAATCAAGGCTATGGTTTTTCCTGTGGTCATGTATGGATGTGAGAGCTGGACTGTGAAGAAGGCTGAGCACTGAAGAATTGATGCTTTTGAACTGTGGTGTTGGAGAAGACTCTTGAGAGTCCCTTGGACTGCAAGGAGATCCAACCAGTCCATCCTAAAGGAGATCAGTCCTGGGTGTTCTTTGGAAGTAATGATGCTGAAGCTGAAAACTCCAGTACTTTGGGCAACTCTTTGATGCAAAGAGTTGACTCATTGGAAAAGACTCTAATGCTGGGAAGGATTGGGGGCAGGAGAAAAAGGGGATGACAGAGGATGAGATGGCTGGATGGCATCACTGACTCGATGGACGTGAGTCAGTGAACTCCGGGACTTGGTTATGGACAGGGAGGCCTGGTGTGCTGCGATTCATGGGGTCGCAAGGAGTCGGACACGACTGAGCAACTGAACTGAACTGAACTGAACTGATGTCCCAAAAGAATCAGGCTAGGATTCAAGAGTGTCTACTGTTAGGGCCATGTAAGTGTTCTTAGATGACTCTCCAATCTCAGGGTTTTATATTAACAATCACTAACAAGCTAATAATTCTGTGGACTGGCAGTTTGTGCAACTGTCAACCAGGTGTTTCTCTTGCTAGCCTAGCTGTGGTCATTCAGGTGGCTGCAGCCTTCTGGTGGCTTGCTGGGGAGGCTGGGTGGCCCAGAGTCTTCTCCCTCACTTGTCTGACAGTTGGTGCTGGCTGTTGGCTGCATCTTTTTCTCCATGTGCTTTCTCATTTTTAAGAGGGCAGCAAGAGGGTAAGAACAGAAACTGTAAAACCTCTGGAAGTCTAGATTTAGACATTGTGTGCAATGTCCTGCTGCATTTTGTTGGTCAAAGTAAGTCACAAAGTAAGTCACAAAGTGTCCCAGTTTCAAGGGACAAAGAAAGAGGCTACCTCTTAATAAGAAGGATGATAATATCACATTGTAAAGGGGTGTACATACAGGGATGGGAGGAATTGTTGCAACTGTCTTTGAAAACAATCTACTGAAATCATTAGGTGAGTTAACCTCTGTAAAGCACTGGCACGTGGTGTTACATAAATATTTGTCACATAAATAAGGGATCAATACAGTCGATCACAGGAATGCAAATATATTTCACCATTGAAGCAATCCATTAATTAAAATTTTCTGAAAAAAAAATTGGCTCTGAGAAAGGAGCTAAGGAACTAAAGATATGGGTATTTTCATATTCATCAAGGTATAAAACCTTTCACTAAGGAAATTCAAAGAGAAAGGAAAACCTGCTACTTCCCCAAGTTTTTGAGCTTTCAAAAATTATGCTGACTTTCAATCAAGATGATGTATTGCATAATTCTCTTTATTACACAGGTCTCAGAAATAGTTGAAAAAATATTTTAAGAAATTACAAAGTACATATACAAGCTTAAAAACAAGAGGAGGAAAGAGGAGAACACAACTTTAGCTTTCTCAGGTGAACAGACCTGAGAACTGGACCTCATTTCCAGCTGAAAAACTGGAGCTAAACTCATTCTGCCACATTACCTGGGCTGCAGCTAGAAATCGAGCCCTGCCTGTGCCTCCCATAGGAAAGAGAAGCACCTGAGTCAGAATAGAGGGGATGCCTGTGCTTCTTGTGGGAGGAGCCTTTGAGATGCTTTGTCTGTAAATGGGCAACGTTGCTGACCCTGTTACATGGTCTATGCCTATCCAAGTGGGTCAGGCTGTGGCAAACCCAAGTCCAACAGAAAAAGTTGAATGGAATAAAAACTCCCATGCAAAACAAGAATGCAAAGCAAAATTTCAAAGCCCACAAAGAAATCCATGGTTATGAGGTATTACCATGGCAGTGATTTTTCTTAGGGATAAAATTTCCTTCTGACGACATCCTAAAATTATTCATTTACTTATTTGGCATGTTATTATTGAGCATCTACTATGTATGAAGTACTGTTCTAGTAGCTGAGAATAAACAGTGCAAAATCTCTCTTCATAGAGTTTAGATTCTAGTGGGAATGCTATGAGCAAAGAAATAGTTGAGGAATAATCTGGGTAGAAGAGCAGATAGTTATAGCTAGACAGATTGATGGCTGGGTCAGAGATTCAGAACCCTCTGAACCCCTGAATCTTGTCCTACTCCAGATGCTTCTCCACTTAAAATCCTAAACACCAATCATTTTTTCTTTCTTGTTCAACTATACAAATAAAATGAAGATGAAATAAAATGTAAGGGAAAGTGCTTTGTATTCTTGATCTCTGTTAAAAAGAACAAGCTGGCAGGGTTGAAAACCAGGAGGGTGCATGGTTTATGTTACATAAGGAGAGTAAAGGACCCCCAGGATGGGCCAGAGAAGGAAAAAAAATTTCAGGCAGTTTAGATTGCATAGAAGTGGAGTATTTGGGAGTACAATTTAGTCAGTTTTGTAGCATCTGCAAATTTTTCTAGTTTAAAAAAATAGTCAGGCTCTACATTTTTAGAGGTGGCCCAACCTGTGTTTATGAGTTTTCTGTTTCATTCAGACTCAGTCCAGGTATGCATGGGGCAATCACATTTTTAATTATATCTGAACTTGAAGTAGGATAGACAGGAAGCAGGGTAGACAGAAAGTAGTTGCAATGATAGGAAGCTGCTGTGTACTCTTTCTCTTCCCTTGTTAACTCCTTGCTGTAAAGTTTTCCATTGGAGGAACGCAGTTTGATTATCTAACATTGTATTTTTGTGGGGGAAAAAGTTGAACTTCATTCACCACCATGATGCTTACTACTTTCTCCTGATTCTCCTCTTATGATTGAATCTTCTTAACCGGCAGCTCTTCATTTTTTTGCAGGGGAAATCAAGTACCTTATTTTGAGAAACATATTTTTGCATGCAGTGTTATTGAATGTGGCCTAATAAAATAACATCCTTAGGAGCTAAGAGTATGACCCTCTGTCTTAGTTCCTCTTCCTTTGTTCACATATTTTAATGTTGAGATTCTCAGGGAGAACCTTGTTGACTGCCCCTTTTTTCCAGTCCCTCTTTCTAAGTGCCTTTACTCCTAGTGCTTCTAGCTCTCTCCTATAAGATAAACTTCCAGATTTAAATTTCTAGTCCTGACATCATCTCCGAGCTTTAGAACCCTCTGCTGCTGCTGCTGCTTAGTCACTTCTGAAGCGTCCAACTCTGTGCGACCCTATGGACTGCAGCCCGCCAGCCTCCTCTGTCCATGGAATTCTCTAGGCAAGAGTACTGGAGTGGGTTGCCGCACCTTCCTCCAGGGATCTTCCCGACCCAGGGATCGAACCCACGTCTCCCGCATTGCAGGTGGATTCTTTACCAGCTTAGCCACCAGGGAAACCTTAAAGCCCTCTATCCACTGCCAAACCAGCATTCTCACCTGGCTGTTCCGTGTGCAACCTGACGGATATATCCTGTTTGTTCTCAGCCTGTAGACTGGTACCATCATCCCCACTAGAGTCTCCCAAGAGGGAAACTTGGATGTTGCCAGTGATTCTCTTTCCTGACCCCCAATGTCCAACCAGTCACCAGATAATTTTGATTCCAGCTTCTGAAGATCTCTCCAGCTCCTCTTTCCTATTCTCTTCTACTGTCATTGCCTTAGTTCAAGCCCACAGTGTCTCTCCTGAATTATTCCATGCAGTGTCCAGCTGGCTCTGGTCTGACTCTGTCTCCAGATCTCCCTCCACACTATTGTCTCTAAAATGCAAATCCAATCATGTCACTCCCCTGCATAAAGTCCTTAGTGGTGTCCCATAGCCTCTATGATGAAGGCAGTTCTGCATCTTGACAGTCAAGACCTTTCACGATCAGCTCTCCTAGGCCTGTTGAACACCACCTTTCATTTCATTTTCTTTCCACCCTTACCTCTTCTGGGCAACCTCCGTATCATAGTCCTATCAGTATGTGAGTATCTGTAGATCTCTGAACAAGCTGGGGGCCCTTTCACACCCTTGGGCTTTTAAACATCCTGTTCTCGTTGCCTGGAATCTGAGCCCCATCCACACTTAGCAATTTTGCAATTTCTTTTATAATTTTTAGAACTCATCTCCTCTGAAATGCTTTCCATCTCTCAGGTAGCTCATAGGCCTCTCATCTCTGCTGGCTCTCATCTTGCACGTCATTTTATAATTTTAGATTTATTGCATTGCAATGATTTCCTTACCTTGTGAGTCTGACAACCTCTTGAGGGCAGAGACTATGACCACCCACCCTTTTTATGCCCCAGGACCAGGCACCATGCAGGAGTTCAGTAAATTTGACATTGAATTGAAAAGCTAGTCCTGTAAGATAAAAGTTCCATGGTATGTACCTTATATAATGTTGAAGTACTGCTGGCTCCCTCAGTTAACCCCCGTAAGAACAAACCCAGTTTCTCTGTAGCCCTATCTGTCACCGTTGGCACAAGAACAAATAGCAGGATAATAGACTAATTCGTACACTCCAATAAACCACTCTGTGTGTTGCTGACAGGACAACCTGCCTTTTCTTGTTTCATCTTACGGGTGTTGTCAGAGCTAAATATTATGCAGTTGAGGAGAAATCACTTCAAATAGGCAGAGAGATAAGGCTTGATAATTTTAGTGAAGGATTTATTACTTGAACTATACAAAACTACTGTGAAATGTTAGCAAATAACTGGGCCTCGGGGGTGATAATTACTTTCATTCTACAATTGCAGATGATGTAAAATAAAGGCAAAATAAATGGAAGTTTTAGATACTAACATAAGATAAATAGGAAGCAGGGCTAGATTAAAACCATCTGAATCATTTTCTGTCCTCTAAAAGTAACGGTGAGAGGTGGTGATATAGTATTTTGGACTGTGAGCCAACAATTCTTGGCATGTCTGTTTGACAAAATTCCCCAGTAGGGCATACCACTCAAGTTTATCAGCCTTTTAATCCATCCCTGAAATCCCACCTTTGAAGGCTTTTAAAAAGCACTCTGTAACTGACTTGATATAAAATGTTATGGTCTCAATTGAATCTAGCCTGTCTCACCACTCAGTTCACTCATTATGTCTATCTGTCCTAAATATTCTGGAAATCTAGGAGTATCCTTAAAAAAAAAAGAACAGCTCACAGATACAGTATCTTTTTGGATTTAATAATCAGTTTTTCTTCCCATGTCACCCTGGTAGTAAATGGAAGCAGAGCTAGGCTAAATGTGAGTGAAAAGGCTTCTTTGTCAATGTCTTACAGAGAGTTTAAGCTATTTCCTTTAGAAAACTTTTTTTTTTTAATGAAAAAGGCAGAGAGGAAAGCTAAATATTTTATATTCTTAGCCATCAGTCACAGGGATGCTATGAACTTTTGATAATTTCTACCAACACATGTAAGTATTCTATTCAGGGAGACTGTGAAGTCATTGTTGAAATACTGCAAGAGCCCTCGCATTAGCAGCCTGGAAGTTTCTATACTTGTAGGAGGAAAATTATAGTGAGAAGGAAGCATCTGTTATGTCCTCACCTTCCCATTCCCCCTGCCCCTCACTCCTTTCCTGTTAACTCCTCTCTGGTAGGTTCTTCTTGTCAATTAGTTACTGAAAGTCTCTGCCTCCAACAGAAACCCCAAGTTCCCTCCCCAGGATATTCTCAGGAAAACAAAACAAAAAAAAAAAGGGAGAACTCAGAATCAGACTCTTGCAGGCTGAAGGGACTCGCCCACTGTACTAGGAAGGTGCTCTCAACTCTACTTCCTGTTCCTCAAGCAAGGTAGTTTTCCCAGTGTGTTTGTTGACATTTAGTTTCTTCTTTGTTACTTTTCCTTCCCTTCCTTTACACTGTCAGTCAGTTAACTACTGAACTCCTATCATTATTTCGGAGTTAAATACCACCCAGAGAATTTCCCGGCTCATCCTGAACAAGTTGGTCCTTGGTCTCTTCTAAGGCACAGCTGAATCTACTCTCTTGTGATAGGCTGAGGCCACAAGTACCAAGAAAGAACACTTTGTTCCTGTTGACTTGCCTTCTCCTCACATGTGATCTCTTTTCTCTTTTCTTCCTTGGGTAATTTTCTGGGTAGATTTTCTTTAGGACCTGCTGATATTCATGGTCATTTAATTACATCTGAGTGATTTTTACTTACATGTTGGCAATTTTGACTGCTTACCAGACATGGTAAATGAAGTGTTTGGGGATGCTGAGGTTTTTTGCATTACTGAATATTTGGGGGCTTTGTTCTGAGATGTAATTAAATCACTTGGAAATCATTAATCCTTGTTGTTGTTTAGTTGCTAAGTTGTGTCCACCTCTTCTGCAACCCCATGGAATGTAGCCTGCCAGGCTCTTCTGTCCATGGGATTTTTCTAGGCAAGAATACTGGAGTGGGTTGCTATTTCCTTTTCCAGGGGATCTTCCTGACCCAGGAATCAAACCCAAGTCTCCAGCCTTCAGTTCAGTTCAGTTCAGTTCAGTCGCTCAGTCGTGTCCGACTCTTTGCGACCCCATGAATCGCAGCACACCAGGCCTCCCTGTCCATCACCATCTCCCGGAGTTCTCTCAGACTCACGTCCATCGAGTCCGTGATGCCATCCAGCCATCTCATCCCCGGTCGTCCCCTTCTCCTCCTGCCCCCAATCCCTCCCAGCATCAGAGTCTTTTCCAATGAGTCAACTCTTCGCACGAGGTGGCCAAAGTACTGGAGCTTCAGCTTTAGCATCATTCCTTCCAAAGAACCCCCAGGACTGATCTCCTTTAGGATGGACTGGTTGGATCTCCTTACAGTCCAAGGGACTCTCAAGAGTCTTCTCCAACACCACAGTTCAAAAGCATCAATTCTTCAGTGCTCAGCCTTCTTCACAGTCCAGCTCTCACATCCATACATGACCACAGGAAAGGCCTTGACTAGATGGTGCATTCTTTACCACTGAGCCACCTGGGACGCCCAATATATCATTCTTTAGACCTTTAGAACCTGGCTTTTAATGTTTAAACAGTCTTTAGTCAAAGGCCAACTTGGCCCCACTATTGAAGGTTTCCCTGGTGGTTCAGTTGGTAAAGAATCTGCCTGCCATGCAGGAGACCTGGGTTCAATCCCTGGGTTGGGAAGATCTCCTGGAGGAAGGTGTGGCTACCCACTCCAGTATTCTTGCCTGATGAACCCCCATGGACAGAGGAACCTGGTGGGCTACAGTCCATGAAGTCACAAAGAGTCGGCCACAACAGAGTGAATAAGCACAGCACATTGAGGCAATACCTGTTGGTGGACTTCACTTGATGCCGGTCTATAGGAGGTCTTTCCACTCTGGCTGGAAGTGGGACCGGGTTGGGGTGTAGAGGAAGTGCACCATCTATTTCTGGCTGCATGTAAACTTGGAATTATTCCACCTTCTCCATTCCAGTGGTTGTTTCCTGTCTTCTAGGAATTTCTCCCACAAAACCAGGGTGACCCTCTGCAGATCTACACAACAAAGACCAGGAGGAGCAGACCTTGACTGGGGGGCAAGGGCCAGCGTGGGGAAAAGGGAGCTACTTCTTGGCAAAGGAGGGTTTCATGGTGGTGTTCTGGATGACCTTGAAGGCCTGCAAGATCTTGGGAAGGTAGCGTTAGTTCCTTAATAAATGGCTTGACTGGTCTCTTACGAAATCAGTGAGGTGAAGACATTGTGCTTATTTTTTTCTGAGTCATAGATCTTTTAACTGAAATGCAAGTAAGAATTTTGTATAGTGAACTCAAAACTATATTTAATACTATAAACGAATAGCATAATTTAAAGAAAAAAATTCCCACTTAAATATAATTGGTATCTTTCTCATTCATTTTTGACCAATTTTATTATACCTTTTCAATCTTTGTTTTCTTTTTGCTCAGAGATTCTGATTCTTTTCTCTTATTTATTGACTCACAGAAAGTTCTCTGGGCTTACCTAAGGCTTTGCTCTCTGACTTGGGCACAAGACTTCTTTATGACAAGAGGGATCTCCACTGTTTTGCATCCTTCCTCAGCACCTCAGAGTCCCTGATTCAAGCTACCACCTCTCAGGGAGGAAGTAGCAGGTTCTGTGCACACTGGCACTTCAGATCTTCTTTCTTCATGCCTGGTCATTTTCTTTTTCCTTTTCTTTTTTTTTTTTTAAATTGAAGTACAATTACATTACAATGCTGTGTTACTTTCTGCTGTACAACAGAGTGAATCAGCTCTATGTATACATCTATCCCCTTCCTCTTGAGCCTCCCTCCCAACCTCCCAGGTCACCACAGAGCACTAGGCTGAGCTCCCCGTGGTCTACCATGCCTGGTCATTTTCCATATGCTCTCCTCCACCCACACACAGTCACTCTACACACAGTCCTGACAATCTGACTGATGCTCACTATTATGGACATAATTCCACATTAAAGATATTTTTTAAAAGTTTTTATTGAATCAATTACAATATTGCTTCTGTTTTATGTTTTCTTTTTTGGCCACATGCCATGTGGGGTCTTAGCTTCTTGATCAGGGATCAAACCTGCACGCCTTGGAAGGTGAGGTCTTAACTGTTGGATCACCAGGGAAGTCCCCAGATTAAAGATTTTTGTAATTAAGAACAATAGATCAGTTAAGTTTCTCAGTGTAGCTATTTTTTTAAGGTTTTGATCTGATGCACTTTTAGAATTCTCATTGAAATCTTTTTAACCAGTTTATTACTTTTCTTTCTAGGGTATTTGGATTTTTTTTTTTCCACAGAAACTCAGATTGCTTTCAGATAGTAGTACTGATTGTTCTGATGTTTTATCTTTGCTTGACCTCTGTTATTGTTGGCTTGCTCTCTAAGTTTCTAGGGCAGCTACACTTATCCTCTTCAAAAACCTATGTTAATTCTCAATGGTGAAAAACTGAAAGCATTTGCCCTAAGATCAGGAACAAGACGAGGGTGTCCACTTTCACCACTATTATTCAACATAGTTCTGGAAGTCCTAGCTATAGCAATCAGAGAAGAAAAAGAAATAAAAGGAATCCAGATAGGAAAAGAAGTAAAGCTCTCACTGTTTGCAGATGACATGATACTGTACATAGAAAACCCTAAAGATGGTATCAGAAAATTACTAGAGCTAATCAGTGAATTTAGCAAAGTTGCAAGAAACAAAATCAATACACAGAAATCACTTGCATTTCTATATATTAACAATGAAAAATCAGAAAGCAATTAAGAAATCAATCCCATTCACCATTGCAACAAAAAGAATTAAATATCTAGGAATAAACTCACCTAAGGAGACAAAAGAACCATACACAGAATTTATAAGACACTAATGAAAGAAATCAAAGATGACATAAACAGATGGAGAGATATTCTATGTTCCTGGGTAGGAAGAATCAATATTATGAAAATGACTATACTACCAAATGCAATCTACAGATTCAATGCAATCCCTATCTAGTTGCCAATGGCATTTTTCACAGAACTAGAACAAAAATTTCACAATTCATATCAAAACACAAAAAACCCCAAATAGCCAAAGCAGTCTTGAGAAAGAAGAATGGAGCCAGAGGAATCAAGCTTCCTGACCAGGTTATACTACAAAGCTACAGTCATCAAGAGAGTATGATACTGGTACAAAAACAGAAATATAGACCAATGGAACAAGATAGAAAGCCCAGAAATAAACCCATGTGCCTATGGGTACCTTATTTTTGACAAAGGAGGCAAGAATATACAATGGGGCAAAGACAGCCTCTTCAATAAATGGTGCTGGGAAAACTGGACAACTACATGTAAAAGAATGAAATTAGAACACTTTCTAACACCATACACAAAGATAAACTCAAAATGGATTAAAGACCTAAATGTAAGACCAGAAATTATAAAACTCTTAGAGGAAAACATAGGCAGAACACTCAATGAGATAAAGCAAAATCCTCTATGACCCACCTCCTAGAGGAATGGAAATAAAAACGAAAACAAGTGGGACTTGATTAGATTTAAATGCTTTTGCACAGCAAAGGAAACAATAAGCAAGGTGAAAAGAGAACCCTTAGAATGGGAGAAAATAATAGCAAATGAAACAACTGACAAAGGATTAATTTCCAAAATATACAAGCAACTCATACAACTCAATACCAGAAAAACAAACAGCCCAATCAAAAAGTGGGAAAAAGACCTAAACAGACATTTCTCCAAAGAAGACATACAGATGGCTAACAAACACATGAAAAGATGCTTAACATCACTCATTATTAGAGAAATGCAAATCAAAACTACAATGAGATATCACCTCACACCAGTCAGAATGGCCCTCATCAAAATGTCTACAAACAATAAATGCTGGAAAGGGTGTGGAGAAAAGGGGACACTTTTGCACTGTTGGTGGGAATGTAAATTGATCCAGCCACTATGGGAGATGGTATGGAGATTCCTTTAAAAACTAGGAATAAAACCACCATATGATCCAGCAATCCCACTCTAGGCATATATCCTGAGGAAACCAAAATCAAAAGAGACACATGTATCCTATTATTCATAGAAGCACTATTTACAATAGCTAGAGCATGGAAGCAACTGAGATGTCCATTGACAGATGACTGGATAAAGAAGTTGTGGTATATATATGAAATATTCAGTCAGTTCATTTCAGTTGCTCAGCTGTGTCCGACTCTTTGTGACCCCATAAGCCTCAACATGCCAGGCCTCCCTGTCCATCACCAACTCCCGAAGTCCACCCAAACCCATGCCCATTGAATCGGTGATGCCATCCAACCGTCTCATCCTCTGTCGTCCCTTTCTCCACCTGCCCTCAATCTTTCCCAGCATCAGGGTCTTTTCAAATGAGTCAGCTCTTCGTATCAGGTGGCCAAAGTATTGGAGTTTTAGCTTCAAAATCAGTCCTTCCAATGAACACCCAGGACTGATCTCCTTTAGGATGGACTGGTTGGGTCTCCTTGCAGTCCAAGGGACTCTCAAGAGTCTTCTCCAACACCACAGTTCAAAAGCATCAATTATTCGGTGTTCAACTTTCTTTATACTCCAACTCTCACATCCATACATGACCACTGGAAAAACCATAGCCTCGACTAGATAGACCTTTGTTGACAAAGTAATGTCTCTGCTTTTTAATATGTTGTCTAGGTTGGGCTCAGCCATAAAAAGGAACACATTTGAGTCAATTCTAATGAGGTGGATGAACCCAGAACCTATTATAGAGTGAAGTGAGTCAGAAAGAGAAAGATAGATAAATATCTTTCTTTATTTAAAGAAAGATAAATACCATATCTTTACAGTATTTAAGGAGAAAGATAAATACTGTATTCTAACACATATGTATGGAAAGAGAAAGATAAATACCGTGTTCTAACACATATATACAGAATCTAGAAAAATGGTTCTGAAGAATTTATTTACAGGGCAGCAATGGAGAAACAGACATAGAGAATAGAATTATGGACATGAGGAGAGGGGAGGAGAGGGTGAGATGTATGGAAAGAGTAACATGGAAAGTTACATTACCATATGTAAAATACATAGCCAACAGGTATTTGCTGTTTGGCACAGGAAACTCAAACAGGGGCTCGGTATCAACCTATAGGAGTGGGATGGGGAGGGAGATAGAGGGAATTTCAAAAGGGAAGGGATATATGTATACTTATGGCTGATTGATGTTGAGGTTTGACAGAAAACAGCAAAATTCTGTAAATCAATTATCCTTCAATAAAAAAGTTAATTTTAAAAAGCTATGTTAAATTCCTTTTATTACCTTCGCAAGATGTAGATTTTCCTTTCTTGTAAATTCTAAATATTTTTCCTAACATTATCACTTCTCTGCTAATGAAAACTTAACAAAATTATTTTTAATTTTCATATTTTCCAGTTTTATTGAGGTATAATTGACAAATAAAAATTGTATATATTTAAGGTACACAATGTGATGTTTCAATATATTTTAGCCTTCATTTCACTTATTTCTGTTCTGATCTTTATTATTTCTTTCCTTCTGCTAACTGTAGGATTTGTTTGTTTTTCTTTTCCTAGATACTTGAGGTATAAAGTTAGGTTGTTTATTTGAAATGTTTCTTATTTTATTAGTGTAGGCATTTATTGCCATAAACTCCTTTCTTAGAACTTCTTTTACTGCATCCTGTAAGTTTTGGTATGTTGTGTTTCCATTTCTGTCTCAAGGTATTTTTTGATTTCCCTTTGACTTCTTCCTTAACTCATTGATTATTCAGGAGTATGTTGTTTGATTCTCATATATTTGTGAATTTTCCAATTTTCCTCCTATTATTTATTTCTAGTTTTGTACCATTGTTGGGATCAGAAAAAATACTTGCTATGACTTCATCCTTCTTGAATATGTCGAGACTTCTTTTTGGGCTCCAAATCTGATCTGTTCTGGCGAATGTTCCATGTATGCTTGAGATAAGTGTGTAATTTGGTGCTGTCGGATGAAATGTCCTGTATCTGTTAGGTTCATTGATACATAGTATTGTTCAAGTCCACTATTTCCTCACTAGATTTCTGTCTAAATGATTTGCTCATTGTTGAAAGTGAGGTATTGAAGTTTGACACTGTTCTTGTCACTGTCTCTTCCTTTGTGCGTGTGTGCATGTTCAGTTGTGTCCAACTCTTTGCGACCCCATGGATTGTAACCCACTAGGCTCCTCTGTCCATGGGATTTTCTAGGCAGAATACTGGAGTGAGTTGTCATTTCCTCCTCTAGGGGATATTCCTGACCAAGGATCAAACCCCATCACTCTCTTTTTTAAAAAAAATTTAATTTAATTGGAGGCTAATTACTTTACAATATTGTAGTGGTTTTTGCAATACATTGACATGAATCAGCCATGGGTGTACATGTGTTCCCCATCCTGAACCCCCTCTCCCACCTCCCTCCCCATCCCTCTGGGTCATCCCAGTGCACCAGCCCTGAGCACCCTGTCTCATGCATCAAACCTGGACTGGCTATCTGTTTCACATATGATAATATACATGTTTCAATGCTATTCTCTCCAGTCATCCCACCCTCTCCCTCTCCCACAGAGTCCAAAAGACTGTTTTATACATCTGTGTCTCTTTTGCTGTCTCTCATATAGGGTTATCACTATCATCTTTCTAAATTCCATATATATGCATTAGTGTACTGTGTTGGTGTTTTTCTTTCTGACTTACTTCACTCTGTATAATAAGCTCCAGTTTCATCCACCTCATCAGAACTGATTCAAATTATTCTTTTTAATGGCTGAGTAATATTCCATTGTGTATATGTACCACAGCTTTCTTATCCATTCATCTGCTGATGGAACCCCATCTCTTATGTCTCCTGCATTGAGTGGGTGGATTCTTTACCAATTGTGCCTTCTGGGAAGTTCATTAGTTTTGTTAATATTTGCTTTATATATTTAGTTGCTCCAATGTTGGTGGCATATATATATATATATATACTTAAAATTGTTATTTTCTCTGATAATTTGACCCTTTTATCATTATATAATGACCTCCTTTGTCTCCTGTTACATTTTTGGACATAAAGTCTATTTTGTTTGATATAAGTATAGTCACCCCTGCTTTCTTTTGGTTACCATTTCCATGGAATATCTTTTAATCTACTCATTGTTGTCATATAAATAACCAGAAGACTGAGGTCAGGGAATCCTTACAGAAGGAGGGAGGGGTAATTTCTGTGAAAAAGTTGGCATCTTTTCCAGTCTTTACAGACTTGCTTCAATAGGAAAAGCTTGTAACCAGTTAATGCAGCCAGACATTCTGGGTGGCTAGCTGGTGGGGTCTTAGAGTGGGCTTAATGCTGGAGTTCTAGGATGGGCTTGTCTGGTGCTTGCATCAGTGAGTAGGTTGGCCTGGTGCTGGGGTAGGCCTGGTGACTGAGTCTGTAGGGACCAGCATGAAGCCTGGGTACTTGGGGGTGAGCCTGATTCTGAGTTTGTGGGAGCCAGCTTGATGCCAAAGTCTACCAAGGCTGGCCTGGTGTCTGGATCCACAGGGGGAGGGCTGGTGCATGGGCCAAGGGAGCAGGCCTGGAGCTAATGTGGGTAGGCAAGCCTGGTTCCTGGGTCCCCGCCTGGAGTGTGAGGTTGTGGGGGGCTGGCCTGATGTTGGGCAGTCCTGGAGTCTGGGTCCATAGCGGATGGCTCAGAGCTTGGGTAGGCTGGAAACTTGGGTCTACAGGGACTGGCTGGGATTCTGGGGCTACTGGGATTCCGTGGGGGAGGGTCTAGAGCTAGACTCTGCAGCAAAGTTGGGTGCTGACTTCACTGTCCTTCCTCTTGGAGGAGAGTATCCCTTTCTGTGCTGCGTTGTGCAGGCCTGGAGGAAACGTGACACAGGAATGTGGCACTGTCCTTCCATCCTTGTCGGTATGTCTTTTCTATGTCTGTGGTCTCTCCAGGTGCTGTAATCTCTGCTCACTTCTTGTGAAAGTAGCTTTGACCTTGGGTGGTGGTTTAAGTTGATGTTTCTGTTGGGGAAGTACTCTGATGTCTCCTGTTCTGTGCTCTGAAGAAGCTTTCACTTATGGAAAGTCTTTAGCCAGTGTCTAATCCATGATAAAGTACTTTCCAGCCCTGAAGGAACCCGAATTTGGCAAATTTCTACCTCTCTGTATAACGATTTGTAAAAAAGCAGAGAAATAAATATTCTTATGGAGCTTTATCTACACTGTGGCTTCTTTTTCACTCAGTAACTCTAAGGTACTCCACAGTGGGGTCTAGAATCCAGGTGAGCATATAAAGAAAGAGAATATTTCCCATGTCACTTTGTTCTTTAGGACATTTGTTTCTCTGGTGGAAGTAGTTGTGTAGTTTACAATGTCCAATAGCTGAATATGAAAGGAATATTTGGTTGAAGCCAATTAGAATGAACTTCTGGGATACAAAAATAATTCTGAAATTTCTTAATAACTGTACCTACTATTAAAATTAAAATTTCATAATAAATATGCTTACTATTATCTTTATCATAAAGAACTTTGGTAATGAAAATTAAAATCTTTGACATTAACATGCAGGATAACCATTTATCTGCTGCTAAATTCCTTTTGTAGTTTCATTGGTGATATGTAAATAGACTCTCACATCCAAGTGAGGCTGGCTCAGTTCAGTTCAGTCGCTCAGTCTTGTCTGACTCTTTGTGACCCCATGGACTGCAGCACGCCAGGCCTCCCTGTCCATCACCAACTCCTGGAGTTTACTCAAACTCATGTCCATTGAGTCGGTGATGCCATCCAAGCATCTCATCCTCTGTTGTTCCCTTCTCCTCCCACCTTCAATCTTTCCCAGCATCAGGGTCTTTTCAAATGAATCAGTTCTTCACATCAGGTGGCCAAAGTATTGGAGTTTCAGCTTCATTATCAGTCCCTCTAATGAATATTCAGGACTGATTTCCTTTAGGATGGACTGGTTGGATCTCCTTGCTGCCAAAGGACTCTCAAGAGTCTTCTCCAATGCCACAGTTCAAAAGCATCAATTCTTTGGTGCTCAGCTTTTTTTATAGTCCAATTCTTATATCCATACCTGACTATTGGAAAAACCAGAGCTTTGACTAGACAGACCTTTGTTGGCAAAGTAATGTCTCTGCTTTTTAATAAGCTGTCTAGGTTGTCATAAGTTTCCTTCCAAGGAGCAAGTGTCTTTTAATTTCATGGTTGCAGTCACCATCTGCAGTGATTTTGGAGCCCCTCAAAATAAAGTCTTTCACGTCCAAGTGAGGCTGATAGAAGAGAAGAAATAATTTTGTAATTTCATTATTTTCTAGTACTTTCTTTCCTTTCCTTTTTTCCTCCATGTTCCTTATATTATTTATGATGTCTGGGCCAAAAATGATTAGTCATGTAGGTTATATGTGACTTTGCAGTTTTTTCCTCCATATAAAATTCTGAGGTTGCAAAACTGTTCTGCTCCAAGTTTATTTTTACAAGAGGTGAAGAATTCTAAAAAGCACTTTTTGTTAAGATACTGATGAGTTAAGTAACATTTTTAAAAGTGTAAATTAAGTATGCTTCTTAAAATGTATATTTCATGTTATTCATGCTGATATACCAGAAGATTAGATTATATCTGATGTCTGTGTGAAAAAGGCTGAGCACCGAAGAATTGATGCTTTTGAACTGTGGTGTTGGAGAAGACTCTTGAGAGTCCCTTGGACTGCAAGGAGATCCAACCAGTCCATTCTGAAGGAGATCAGCCCTGGGATTTCTTTGGAAGGAATGATGCTAAAGCTGAAACTCCAGTACTTTGGCCACCTCATGTGAAGAGTTGACTCATTGGAAAAGACTCTGATGTTGGGAGGGATTGGGGGCAGGAGAAGGGGACGACAGAGGATGAGATGGCTGGATGGCATCACTGACTCGATGGAAGCGAGTCTGAGTGAACTCCGGGAGTTGGTGATGGACAGGGAGGCCTGGCGTGCTGCGATTCATGGGGTCACACAGAATCGGACACGACTGAGCGACTGAACTGAAATGAACTAATGCTTAGTCATTCTTTATTAAAGTTTTATAAATATTTGTTGGCTCAAAAATAGATATATTCTTACTAAATCAATTGTTAATATACTTTCTTAATATTTACATTAACTAAAGATCAATTTCCTTATCAGTTTTCATGTCTGAACAGTATGATTATTTTCATGCATAAAATTAACAGCCTATTTAATTTTCATTAATTACTGCAAAATTTTATTCTTGCAGTACTGTGCATTTTTGACTCAACTAGGTAGAATTTCAACATATAAATCATATATTTTCATTTTGATTTATACTAAAAAGCTTATCTATACTTGAAAGTAAATACACAGATAATAACGATAAAACAGAATGACATGCCTTGTAGCTATTACTGATGTTGTCATGATGACTAGATATATTAACCTATGTCATCTTGTGATCATTGACCAGGCACAAATTCAGGGATAACTGAAATGATGCTCAAGTGAGCATTTGGCTCTTCAAACTTCCAAAGCCTGCAGCCAGAGCTGAAGCCAACAAGCAGATTTTTGGCTGAATAGCAAGGATGATTGGTGCATCTCTACAATTTTCAGATTGCAAATCATGTATCTGAATCAGGTTGTTCAGCATGAAATACTCTGATTGCATTTGTTAAGTAAGCCAGAAATAATTTTCACTTTCTTTGGAATAAAGAGATAGAGCAATCTGTTTTCTAAAGGAAACACTAGCAGTAGTTTCTGGGTTAGGCAGTGCATGCATTTAAATGCATAGTCAAGTTGAAAGATTAAGTGCTTTTACCTGCTTCCTTTGAGAACTAGAATAATTAAATGCAAAGTGACTTTGAAGAACTGATCTTATCCTTTCCATGACATAACATAAAACTCAAAACAATTTCTAGTCAGAAGACTTAGTGTGACTGTAAAAATCAGAGTTACTACAGTTAGATATATGGTCTCCTTATTAATTAGAAAAATGCCTTTAAGAATATAAACATTAAAAAAAAAGAATATAAACGTTCACCTTAATAAAGTCCCACTGTTAGACTGGAATTATTTATTGAAATGTAGTAAAAATTCTTCTACTATCATTATAATCAGCACGTGGGTATAAATGACCAAAGTAACAATGATAAATAAAAGTACATTTTAATTTTTTTGCACTTTAATTAAGTACAGTATTTAGATAGTGCTATAGTTATTAATATTAAGAATAAAAATAACATCTGTCCATGTTATTTAAAATAACTTAAAAGATAAACATCTATCCATCATAAGTTTTAAGGTTCTTCATTATAAGGTTCTTATTAGGCATTCAGTGGATATGTTGGGCAGGCAGGTGAATATGTGGGTCTGGAAGTCAGGAGAAAGATCTGGAGAGGGTGATATAAATTTGAGAATCATTCTGTGAAACTGAAGGAGAAAATATATGTAGAGAACTGACCTGAGAACCAAGCCCATGGGTCTTCTACCATTTAGGGATCCAGGAGTCCGGCAAAAGAGAATGAGAAAGAGTGGCCAATGAATAAGATGAATAGCAGATCAAATTAGGCATCAGAGGAGCTTCCCTGGTGGCTCAGATGAAAAGATCCCCTGGAGAAGGAAATGGCAACCCACTCCAGTATTCTTGCCTGGAAAATCCCATGGACAGAGGAGCCCGGCGAGCTACAATCCATGGAGTTGCAGAGTTGGACACGACTAACAGACTAACACTTTCATTTTCACTTTTAAGCGTCAGAGATGCCTAGAGAGGGAGTGATCAATTCTGTTAACTCTCACTGAGAAGTCAGGTCAGTTGAATACTAGGAACTCAACATTGACTTTGACAAGATGAAATCATCAGGGTAGTTGTTAGTTGAAGTCATTGCATTGGGATGAATGAGACAAAACCCATATTTCCTAGTTGGAGTAGGTTGAGGGAAAAATGGGAGGCTTGGAAAGTGGAGAAACTTCTTTGAAGGGGTTTTGTTTTGAATAAATGCAGGTTAGAGGGGATTGTAGGATTGTGTCTTAGAAGTGGGGTTGAATTTAGGAGCAGAGTTGCTTCTGTTCTATCAGAGGAGAAAGTCAAGCACATTCAGAAAGACTGGTGAAATAATAAGGGTGATTATGAGGTGTGGTTAGCAGTGGCTTGGTGATTTAAAGGAAGACTAAGGTAGATATAAAGATCTTAGAGAGAAGGAAAGTGAATTACTAGGAAAATGCAGAAGAATTTTTTGGCAGTTTCAACCTGTTTGAGATTTGTGGGCAGAAATCTGAAGTGAGTTCAGTCAGCATGGTTGTGTGAATCTCCAGCACTATTTGGCTACTCAGATTTAAGCAGATGACTGTAAACTCATCGAACTCAACCCCTACAAGGAGGGAGCTCCCAATACACTGCTTTGCTGGTTATCAGTGGCTTAGGATCTGATTGGAGATGTCATGATGTCGCTGATGATGGCTGGGCAGATAGAACCATTGCTAAACTGGTAACCACTTGGCACAGAGGTCAGCAAACCCCATGATGGTGCAGTGATGTAAATGAAGTGGTCTGAATGAGGACAGTAGGGAGTGGATATTCTGTTGCAGACTGGAGAGGTCAGAATCTAAGGACCAGATGCTTCTTAGCTTAGCCCGTCATTGCCATGTACGTATGAGAGGCCAGCAGATCAGATCTTGATATTATTCAAGAGAAGCTGAAAATACGGATTTTCATTAGAAATGCTCTTATTTTAGAAAGAGCATTTTTCCATCTGCATGCCATGGGGGAAAAAACAGTCAATGGGCCATGAGTTTTCAATCTTTGTCATGGTATAACTTTCAACTCCTCTGTGGATTAATCCTAATCATACATTACATCTTATAAAGCTGTTATAGAGTGATTTCATATACATTGTTTCCTTTAATTCTTACGAAAATCTAATTTGGTAAATATTACTATCTTCGTTTAAGAAACAAAGGAACCAAGGCTTGGGACCTGGTGCCCTTAGGACTTTATGAGAGCTCCTGTATGCTAAGTTCTGTCCCTCCTTTTCTTTTTCTCTCTTCATGTGTTTGTGCTCAGCAGAACTAGCATTGCTTCCTTGAACTTGCCAGTATGTTCTTGCTACACTGCCCGCGTGGTTCCCTCTGCTTTGAATCCTTTCCTCTCAACTCAATTTCCCTACTTTGATTACCTCTTCTCTACTTCTACCCATGTTTTGAGGCTAAGTATAAATGTCTCCCGGAGAAGGCAATGGCACCCCACTCAGTACTCTTGCCTGGAAAATCCCATGGACGGAGGAGCCTGGTAGGCTGCAGTCCATGGGGTTGCTAAGAGTCGGACACGACTGAGAGACTTCATTTTCTCTTTTCACTTTCATGCATCGGAGGAGGAAATGGCAACCCACTCCAGTGTTCTTGCCTGGAGAATCCCAGGGACGGGGGAGCCTGGTGGGCTGCCGTCTATGGGGTTGCACAGAGTCGGACACGACTGAACCGGCTTAGCAACAGCAACAGCAGCATAAATATCTCCTCCCTTGAATGAATACCATCCATTGACTTTGTGCTCTCTTCTCTGTTAGTAGTGTATGGATCATATTTTTGCTGGGGTTTTAGATGCACATGTGTGTCTTCTTAACCAAGCTTTTGAGGTCAGGAAGCAAGTCTTATTTCTCTTTATAACACCTTCAGAGGTCTAGGTGCCAGCTCTCTGGGTCCCTCCTTCAAACTTCTGGTTGTAAGACTTCCAACCTCCTCCTTTTGTCCTCCCACCCCAGGGATGGTCACTGTTTCTTGCAGTTACATCCCTGTTTCACCTCAGTGTTGTCCCTCTGGTATTTCTAATTCTCCACTGCCTGGTTGACTATTCTTTATATTAAATTCTCTTCACTAAAAATAACTAGTATATTTGTTTCCTGACTGGACTCTGGCTTCTATAAGTACCAATACCAGGCTGACTTTATTACTTCTTTTACACTTTAATTTTATGTGACTTTTGGCTTCTTTAGTTCTTCTCAACCAGTGGGGGGTGACTACTGGTGGGATGACATTGCATGACATTTGCTAAGCATTTAAAGTAGAATTCACTCCCAACAATACTCCAGCAATTTGTGTCTCTGTGAGGTGTTCTATATATGTAAACTTGTATATTGTCCCTGGAGAAGGAAATGGTAACCCACTCCAGTATTCTTATTCTTGCCTGGAGAGTTCCATGGACAGAGGAGCCTGGTGGGCTACAGTCCCATGGGGTCACAATGAGTTGAATATGACTGAGCAACTAACATATATACATACATATATGTGTATATATTGCATGTGTGCTCAGCCACTTCAGTCCTGTCTCTTTGCAACTGTATGGACTGTAGCCCACCAGGCTCCTCCGTCGGTGGGATTCTCCAGGCAAGAATACCGGAGTGGGTTGCTATACCCTTCTCCAGGAGATCTTCCCGATCGAGGGATCAAACCCATGTCTTCTGCATTACAGGTGGATTCTTTACCGCTGAGCCAGCAGGGATGCCCCTGTATATTTTATATCATAATACAATACATTTGAACAAAAATGCCTTAGGAATGAGTAGGCTTTTATTTCTTTTCCAGCCTAACTCCATGAAATTTGCAAAGAATCACTTTCTAAAGGGCATAGATTCTAAAGGACATGGTTTTTCATGTTCATTTATCTATAAAAAACAGTTTAAAGAATCTCTTGCTGCATTTTCATATGGAAAACACCAAACTAGCCCAAACCAAAAAAATGTATTTCATCATGTGATTGAAATAGAACATCCTATCAAATTGACTTTTTCAACCTGAAGTTGTGTAAAAATGCTAAGCTGGCTCCTTCAAAATGATCAGTTCACTTCACCTAGGAAACAGCTCTTCTTGAGTGCAGAATTGTTGGTTATGAACAAAGCTTCTAATTACTCCTGAAAGAATCTCTGAAGAGCTAAGATCAGTGAATTGCATGAGAATTCTTCATCATCTTCTCTTTGCCACAGGAAAAAATGAAAGTAGTTTTCCCCCTCTTTCCCCCGAGTACTCTCTCTGATAAGGCCCTCCCTCTCTCACCCCCACTGTTTAATTCTAAAGCAGACATTGCAGAAGAACCTGTGGACTAAGAACAAGGCAGGTTTGGCTCTGCTTCAGCACCAGTTCTGTCAGTAAGTGTGGGTTATGGCTGCAGCATCTTGAAATGACTTCTGTGCCCATGCTCTCATCTTCCAAGGATTTCCGAAGTGTGCTTTCTTTCAGGTGCCATGTAAGCTGGGCCTGTTGATTCCTGCCAGCTGGGTTGGGGCTGGAGCAATTATGGATCTTCCCAGAGAATAAACAATGGTGCTGGGATAGACGTGAGTGGGAGAGAGGCCTGTGTTGGGTAAGAAGGGAAGGGGCAAAAGCGAATGTTTCCAACTTGTCTTTTGGTTATTTTGAACCATCCCCTCTTCTGGCTAATATTCAGGGTATGCCCAGCTTGAGAGAAATGTGTGTAATTCAGAGCCTCCCTTGAGACCTGGAAGGGCCACACTGCTGTTTACAGAGAAGCAAGGCTTTTGGATGAGGTGATCATTTTTCAAGGCTTTAAGATGTCAGTTTAGAAAAAAAAGTGCCTTGAACACTTTTTGTAGCTTTGACATTCTATTATTTTCCTCAAAAGAGGTTGACAGTGCTGAATATGGTCACCGGATGGGCTGTCTTTATTCAGTGGAAGGTTGTGGACTTTGTGGACTGGGACCTAGCTAATCTCTGCCTATTTATATGTTTCCAATAATTTCCTGTTTATTCGGATTCAAGTTTGAGTCTGGTTTTCTTAGGAATCACTTTCTCATGACTGCTCTTTCCCAACCTCCACCTCTGAGCTTTTCCCTGAGTGCCACTTTTAAATCCTATGGCTTTCTGAACACTTCTGCTTGTATGTCCCATCATTGCTTCAAACTGAGAACAGTCAACACATCTCTTCATGAAGACCCATCTCAGCCTGCTGCCCCTATGTCTGCGAATGGCATCATGATCACCAGGCCAGGCTTGCCTTTCCCCCAACCACTGTGTTCAGTTGTTCACTTAGTCCTTAGTCTTCTCTAGTTATCTCCAGGCTCTTCCCTCACTGTTCTCACTAGTGCCCTCTTGTTACTTAGATTGTTGCAGCGTCCTCTTAACTGGTTTTTTAACTTCTGGTTTATTTTTCTTCATTCAGTTCTGCATTCCACTTCAAATTAATCTTCTCAAACATGACTTTCATTGCTTTCCCCCCCAATTCCAAAAATACCAGTTCCCCTTTTTCTGCAAGATCCCCCATCTGGCTTTTTTTTTTTAATATAAATTTATTTATTTTAATTGGAGGTTAATTACTTTACAATACGGTATTGGTTTTGCCATACATCAACATGAATCCAAAAATATGGAATGCTTCATGAATTTGCATGTCATCCTTGCGCAGGGGCCATGCTAATCTTCTCTGTATCATTCCAATTTTAGTATATGTGCTGCCGAAGTGAACACCCCCATCTGGCTTTTAAGTTCCTCTCCAGTCCATCAACTCTTTCATATTCACCTCTAAACCGCTCACTCCTCAACATGAAATCTCTGTCCATTTACAGCAGTTGATTCTGGGGTGGCGAGAGTGGGGTGGGGGGAGTCCAGATGTGATTGAGAGTCTATTTATACTTGTGTGTGTGTGCATTCTTTCTAAAAATCTGAACGAAAGCAACAACAAAATCCCTCACACAAACAAAAATAACATTAAACAGTCAAAATTTGCATGAACCTCGGGGATCCATGATTTTCCAAAAGTTCTACTGAGAAGTCCCTTCTAGGAGTTGAGTGAATCCCTGAATATGGCCTCAATAAGTCCTTATCATCTCTTCCCTCCTCTAAGTCATTTCTCTTAACTGCACCAGCAACCTCCCTGTCACCCAGCTGGAAATCATGTCATTCTTTTTGACTCATCCTTATCTCTCACCTGTTACCTCAACCAATTGCTGAATCCTGGTTTATCTACTCTGCAACGTCTTTCATGTTCTTCAGTTCAGTTCAGTTCAGTCGCTCAGTCGTGTCCGACTCTTTGCGACCCCATGAATCGCAGCACGCCAGGCCTCCCTTCCATCACCAACTCCCGGAGTTGACTCAGACTCACGCCCATCGAGTCTGTGATGCCATCTAGCCATCTCATCCTCAGTCGTCCCCTTCTCCTCCTGCCCCCAACCCCTCCCAGAATCAGAGTTTTATCCAATGAGTCAACTCTTCTCATGAGGTGGCCAAAGTACTGGAGTTTCAGCTTTAGCATCATTCCTTCCAAAGAAATCCCAGGGTTGATCTCCTTCAGAATGGACTGGTTGGATCTCCTTGCAGTCCAAGGGACTCTCAAGGGTTTTCTCCAACACCACAGTTCAAAAACATCAATTCGTCGGCACTCAGCCTTCTTCACAGTCCAACTCTCATATCCATACATGACCACTGGAAAAACCATAGCCTTGAGTAGACGGACCTTAGTCGGCAAAGTAATGTCTCTGCTTTTGAATATGCTATCTAGGTTGGTCATAACTTTTCTTCCAAGGAATAAGCATCTTTTAATTTCATGGCTGCAGTCACCATCTGCAGTGATTCTGGAGCCCAAAAAATAAAGTCTGACACTGTTTCCACTGTTTCCCCATCTATTTCCCATGAAGTGATGGGACCAGATGCCATGATCTTCGTTTTCTGAATGTTGAGCTTTAGGCCAACTTTTTCACTCTCCACTTTCACTTTCATCAAGAGGGTTTTTAGCTCCTCTTCACTTTCTGCCATAAGGGTGGTGTCAACTGCATATCTGAGGTTATTGATATTTCTCCCAGCAATCTTGATTCCAGCTTGTGTTTCTTCCAGTCCAGTGTTTTTCATGATGTGCTCTGCACATAAGTTAAATAAGCAGGGTGACAATATACAGCCTTGACGTACTCCTTTTCCTATTTGGAACCAGTCTGTTGTTGCATGTCCAGTTCTAACTGTTGCTTCCTGACCTGCATACAGATTTCTCAAGAGGCAGGTTGGATGGTCTGGTATTCCCATCTCTTTCAGAATTTTCCACAGTTGATTGTGATCCACACAGTCAAAGGCTTTGACATAGTCAATAAAGCAGAAATAGATGTTTTTCTGGAACTCTCTTGCTTTTTTGATGATCCAGTGGATGTTGGCAATTTGATCTCTGGTTCCTCTGCCTTTTCTAAAACCAACTTGAACATCAGGGAGTTCACGGTTCACGTATTGCTGAAGCCTGGCTTGGAGAATTTTGAGCATTACTTTACTAGCGTATGAGATGAGTGCAATTGTGCGGTAGTTTGAACATTCTTTTGCATTGTCTTTCTTTGGGATTGGAATGAAAACTGACCTTTTCCAGTCCTGTGGCCACTGCTGAGTTTTCCAAATTTGCTGGCGTATTGAGTGCAGCACTTTCACAGCATCATCTTTCAGGATTTGAAACAGCTCAATTGGAATTCCATCACCTCCACTAGCTTTGTTCGTAGTGATGCTTTCTAAGGCCCACTTGACTTCACATTCCAAGATGTCTGGTTCTAGATTAGTGATCACATCATCCTGACTATCTGGGTCATGAAGATCTTTTTTGTACAGTTTTTCCATGTATTCTTGCCACCTCTTCTTAATATCTTTTGCTTCTGTTAGGTCCATACCATTTCTGTCCTTTATCGAGCCCATCTTTGCATGAAATGTTCCTTTGGTATCTCTAATTTTCTTGAAGAGATCTCTAGTCTTTCCCATTCTGTTCTTTTCCTCTATTTCTTTGCATTGATCACTGAAGAAGGCTTTCTTATCTCTTCTTGCTATTCTTTGGAACTTTGCATTTAGATGCCTATATCTTTCCTGGTTATTCATTTGATGTCTTTCAAAGCCTTGTTTTTCTACTTTAATTTTTTTTTAACAAGATTCTTAACTCATCTTGGTATCTGTAGATAAATGTCCTCTCTACTCTTGTCTTCCATACCATACACTGTTTTCACTCCCCCACCCCCGCCACACCAAAACTCAGCTCAAGCTCTATAGCTTGCTCTTTGTTGAGTCCCTGGTGCTTGCAGAACCAAGTCCACAGTCCTGGGATTCAAGTTTTTCCACAGCCTGAGCCTGTCCTAATGCTCTTGTCCTATCTCCTACCACATTCCTGGTCCAGGTACGCAATAGGCATAATTTCTGGAACATACCCTACATATATTGGACTTCCCTGGTGGTTCAGATGGTAAAGAATCTGCCTGCAATGCAGGAGATCCAGGTTTGATCCCTGGGTTGGGAAGATTCCTTGGAGAAGGGAATGGCAACCCACTCCAAGATTCTTGCCTGGAAAATCCTATGGACAGAGGAGCCTGGCAAGCTATGGTCCATGGCATCACAAAGAGCTGGACACAACTAAGTGACTAACACACGCCCTATATATTTGCTTGTACTTTTTCCTCTGAATGGGATTTCCTTTTTCTCATTTGAGCCTGACATAGTGCTACCCATTCTTCTAGGTCCAACTCTAATATCACCTCATCCTTAAAGCTTTCTGTCACTTCCTCCTCTGTTTGAATATTAACACTCTGTTAAGTGTGGCGAATATAGCATTTGCTGCATTTAAGAGTTGTAAAGACTATATAGAGATCTTATTATCTAAGTAGATTTTAAGCTACCAGAGGGCAGAGCCCTACATTAATCATCGGTATATGTCCCCAAGTTTTGTCATAGCACCTTGCACATATTCACTGGATGTGTGAACATTGTCCTGCCTTGCAGCTCTCTTCTTGCTGATCAGTTTTCCTGGAACCCCTCTTGCTTTTTATCCACTCTGGGTCTCCAGTCACTCAAGGACCTTCAAGGATCCACTATGATTCTCCTTTATTTCAGACATTTTCTCCTTAACTATAGTAATCTTATCTGCGAATATGTATATACTTTAAGAATTTCACAAATTGCTACTTTATCATTTTAAATGTTTACTTGAGGGATAATGGGAGTGGTGAGCTGGGAGGTCACAGTTTGAATTCAAATGGGATTCAGTTATGTACACATAAATCCTGTGGAGATTGGGGAGTGGATATGATCATACCAGAGGTCTATTTACATGAGAACTGAAGTGCTTTTGAGAATTCAGTTGGAGAAAAAGGAGATACTGAGCTTGACCCAGTAAGAAAGGTTTATTTGTCAAGGGATTCAGCCAATTATAGCTTGGGTGTTATTTTAAGACACTGTGTGGTTCTATAAGGACTTGATCCCTAGAGGTGTTCATTGGAGCAGTGGAGTCTGGCAGGATAAACGCATTGTGAGCCACCTCTTGGCAACTTCTCAAACAACAAAGGGGGATGTTTTCAAGGACTGGGGTCCTTTTAAGCAGGTGGGAAAATCAGCAAAATTTGAGATGTTACTCTTTGCATGCTCTTTGTACGACCTCTAATAGGTTAATAAAGCCTGAGAAAGTCTGGTTGTGTTTGTCTTTCCACCAACACAGTACAGTTCCTCAGAAAGAGGGGATCAATATATTCCTTCCTTTCTATCACAGTGGTGTGAGTCTGATTCTGGCTTTCACCATTTCGCATCATCCAGATGACCAGAGTAGTCTGTTTCCTGGTCTCCAGTCTTACATTCATGCTTGTCACTGGTGCCAGAGTTCTCTTTGAATGAGGAGCAACTACTCCCAAATCAGCAGATGGCACCTGCACTGACCTCTTTGTCTCCCCAAATTACCTTTGAAATGACAGAGGAAATATGTGGTACAAACAAACCTGTCATAGGAATGACCACAGGAAGAGAAGAAATGTCAGAAGAGATGTTGAAGAATTTCTGGAATATATAAGGCAATCCATTCAGAAATGAGACACTCATGATACAACATAAACAAAGGAAGGGAGTCCTAGAAAATTGTAACTAAGGAGGGATTTTCTTAAAAAGGTTGCTTTTTTTTTTAAGGATAAAAATGAAAAGTCACAATGAATTTGCTTGGTTTAGAATGTGCTGTTTTGAAAAAAATGAATCAGAGATAATTTTGTATTGGTCATCGTAACCTGGTCACATAAAATATTTTGAGTACTAGTAATACACTTTACCTCCTTAAGTAAAGTAAAGCAGCTGAGCTAATAATATAAATCAAACTCCTATTTTTCTGTGTGGGTCTTAGAAGTCAGTGTGCTGATGAAAGCCAGCATCCATTCTGATATGAGTGGAGCTTGGGGAGTTAACCCTTCTCTGTAGAAAAGGACTGAGTGTTTGCGCCAGTGGAGATTGCTGTCTTGGTTGATGTCTTAGGGTTCAACCCAACCCCTCAGTCTTTTACCTGTTGAGGAGAGAGATGTCTGGACTCTGAGGGTGCCCTGCCTCAGGGGTCAAAGATTGGAGGAAAGGGGTAAAAGTAGCATTTTGTTTTCAGTCCTCCATACAGTGGGGCTAGTGGTAAAGAACTTGCCTGCCAGTGCAGGAGACTTAAGAGACTTGGGCTTAATCCCTGGGTGGGGAAGATTCCCTGGAGAAGGGCATGGCAATCCACTCCAGAATTCTTACCTGGGAAATTCCTTGGCGGGCTACACGTCCATAGCATTGCAAAGAGTTGGACACCACTGACATGACGTAGCACACACATATACTTTGCAAGGAGCCCCCTTTAACTTTATTTTTATGGTGAATAATGTTTTATGACATGTATAAGTGGAAGCATTTAAATTAAGTAAATCAAGCATAGTACAAAGTAGTCAATATAATTTCAAGATATATAACCTCATCTACTTAGTGGAGGTTTTGACTGTAATACACTATTGCATTGTGCTTTCTTTACCTAACATTTGATCATATGCATTTTCCTACATCACAATGTGTAAGTGTGTCGTTTGACACACCTTCTCAGCCATGTACGCTCAAATATGGGGGGAAAAGAAAGTTTCTCCAAAGCTCATGAGAATATCAGTCATTTTATTCTTCATACTATATACTTTTCAGTATTTTCTGCTTTATTTTCCAATCAGGAATATACAAAACAATTTTTACAATAAAAGAATCAGTTTTCTTATGAATTTAGGTGATGTTTTTTCCTTCTACATTTCTGCATTTACATTTTTTTCTAAAATAGCATCTCATATTATGGAAAAACCTTATTTTTTTAGAGAAAAATATAGTTTATTGTTGAAATTTCATTCTCATAAGTATAGGTGATTTTTTTTCTCACCTTTAAACTGAGATAAGGTGACTTTTATACTTTACTGCACTTTACAAATTTTCTAAAATAGCATCAAGTAGTTTCCATGGATACAAACTTTTTTAAAAAAAGAAAAAAATGCATTTTTTGGTATCTCACTTCTTTACTACATAGTTTTTAATTTGTTTACATTCTTAGTTTTCATTTTTAAACTTCTAGTAATATTTGAAATTTTTTTTAGTGTGTGCATTTGTTATTTGGGCTCCCTGGTGGCTCAGATGGTAAAGAATCTGCCTGCAATCCTGGAGACCTGGGTTCCATCCCTGGGTTGGGAAGATCCCCTGGAGGAGGGCATGGCAACCCACTCTAGTATTCTTGGCTGGAGAATACCAATGGACAGAGGAGCCTGGTGGGCTACAGCCCATGAGGTCACTAAGAGTCGGACGTGACTAAGCACAGTACAACAGTTTGTTATTTAAAAAGTAAAAACACTGCTTTCCATCTGAACCCATACAAGTACATCAAATGTATTTACACATACAAGGAGGTTTTGTGCCCTTTGATTTTTTTGTTTTTGCTTGTAGCCAACTTTTAATTTTAGAAGAGTATTAAATTTAGAGAAGTCAAGGCTATGGTTTTTCCAGTGGTCATGTATGGATGTGAGAGTTGGACTATGAAGAAAGCTGAGCACTGAAGAATTTATGCTTTTGAACTGTGGTGTTGGAGAAGACTCTTGAGAGTCCCTTGGACTGCAAGGACATCCAACCAGTCTATTCTAAAGGAGATCAGTCCTGGGTGATCTTTTGAAGGACGGATGCTAAAGCTGAAACTCCAATACTTTGGCCACCTCATGAGAAGAGTTGACTCATTGGAAAGGACTCTGATGCTGGGAGGGACTGGGGGCAGGAAGAGAAGGGGACAACAGAGGATGAGATGGCTGGATGGCATCACCGACTAGATGGACAAGAGTTTGGGTGAACTCCGGGAGTTGGTGATGGACAGGGAGTCCTGGTGTGCTGCAATTCATGGGGTTGCAAAGAGCTGGACATAACTGAGTGACTGAACTGAACTGAAACTTAGAGAAAAATTTCCTGGTAAGTATATAATGTTCTTATACACCCCATGCCCCTTTCTCCTTGGCTTTTCACTTCTCTTCTTTTCACAGCTATTTGTAAGGCTTCCTCAGACAGCCATTTTGGTTTTTTGCATTTCTTTTCCATGGGGATGGTCTTGATCCCTGTCTCCTGTACAATGTCACGAACCTTATTCCATAGTTCATCAGGCACTCTATCTATCAGATCTAGGCCCTTAAATCTATTTCTCACTTCCACTGTATAATCATAAGGGATTTGATTTAAGTCATACCTGAATGGTCTACCACTTTTCCCTGCTTTCTTCAATTTGAGTCTGAATTTGGTAATAAGGAGTTCATGATCTGAGCCACAGTCAGCTCCTGGTCTTGTTTTTGTTGACTGTATAGAGCTTCTCCATCTTTTGCTGCAGAGAATATAATCAATCTGATTTCTGTGTTGACCATCTGGTGATGTCCATGTGTAGAGTCTTCTCTTATGTTGTTGGAAGAGGGTGTTTGCTATGACCAGTGCATTTTCTTGGCAAAACTCTATTAGTCTTTGCCCTGCTTCATTCTGCATTCCAAGGCCAAATTTGCCTGTTACTCTAGGTGTTTCTTGACTTCGTACTTTTGCATTCCAGTCCCCTATAATGAAAAGGACATCTTTTTTGGGTGTTAATTCTAAAAGGTCTTGTAGGTCTTCATAGAACCATTCAACTACAGAGATAAGAAAGCCTTCTTCAGCGATCAGTGCAAAGAAATAGAGGAAAAGAACAGAATGGGAAAGACTAGAGATCTCTTCAAGAAAATTAGAGATACCAAGGGAACATTTCATGCAAAGATGGGCTCAACAAAGGACAGAAATGGTATGGACCTAACAGAAGCAGAAGATATTAAGAAGAGAAGGCAAGAATACACAGAAGAACTATACAAAAAAGATCTTCACGACCTGGATAATCACGATGGTGTGATCACTCACCTAGAGCCAGACATCCTGGAATGTGAAGTCAAGTGGGCCTTAGAAAGCATCACTACGGACAAAGCTAATGGAGGTGATGGAATTCCTATTGAGCTGTTTCAAATCCTGAAAGATGATGCTGTGAAAGTGCTGCACTCAATATGCCAGCAAATTTGGAAAACTCAGCAGTGGCCACAGGACTGGAAAAAGTCAGTTTTCATTCCAATCCCAAAGAAAGGCAATGCCAAAGAATGTTCAAACTACCGCACAATTGCACTCATCTCACACGCTAGTAAAGTAATGCTCAAAATTCTCCAAGCTAGGCTTCAGCAATACGTGAACCGTGAACTTCCAGATGTTCAAGCTGGTTTTAGGAAAGGCAGAGGAACCAGAGATCAAATCGCCAACATCCGCTGGATCATCAAAAAAGCAAGAGAGTTCCAGAAAAACATCTATTTCTGCTTTATTGACTATGTCAAAGCCTTTGACTGTGTGGATCACAATCAACTGTGGAAAATTCTGAAAGAGATGGGAATACCAGACCACCTGACCTGCCTCTTGGGAAATCTGTATGCAGGTCAGGAAGCAACAGTTAGAACTGGACATGGAACAACAGACTGGTTCCAAATAGGAAAAGGAGTACGTCAAGGCTGTATATTGTCACCCTGCTTATTTAACTTATATGCAGAGCACATCATGAAAAACGCTGGACTGGAAGAAGCACAAGCTGGAATCAAGATTGCTGGGAGAAATATCAATAACCTCAGATATGCAGATGACACCACCCTTATGGCAGAAAGTGAAGAGGAACTAAAAAGTCTCTTGATGAAAGTGAAAGTGGAGAGCGAAAGTTGGCCTAAAGCTCAACATTGAGAAAACGAAGATCATGGCATCTGGTCCCATCACTTCATGGCAAATAGATGGGGAAACAGTGGAAACAGGATCAGACTTTATATTTTTGGGCTCCAGAGTCACTGCAGATGGTGATTGCAGCCATGAAATTAAAAGACACTTACTCCTTGGAAGAAAAGTTATGACCAACCTAGAAAGTATATTCAAAAGCAGAGACATTACTTTGCCGACTAAGGTCCATCTACTCAAGGCTATGGTTTTTCCAGTGGTCATGTATGGATGTGAGAGTTGGACTGTGAAGAAGGCTGAGTGCTGAAGAATTGATGCTGTGAAGAATTGTGCTGAAGAATTTGAACTGTGGTGTTGGAGAAGACTCTTGAGAGTTCCTTGAACTGTGACAATTTCTAAAACTTTTCTTGTTTTTAATGGCTTTGACAGTTTGGGGAAACATTGGTTAGGAGTTTTATAGGATGTCCCTGAATTAGGATTTGTCTGATTTTTTTTCATGACTAGACTAGGGTTAGGTGTTTCAGGGAAGAAGGCCACAGAGGTAATGAGCTGTCTTCATTACATTGTATTGAGTCTGTCTATATGACTTACCTCTATTAATGTTCACCTCGATCACATGGCTTGCAATAATGTTTGCAAGGTTTCTCCAACATTAAATTACTCTTTTTCCTCCCTTGCCATTCCACATTCTTTGGAAAGAAGACCCTCTACACAGCCCTCACTGAAGGAGTGGGGAGTTATGCTCCCGTTCCTTAAGGGGAGATAATCCAGTGTCCGTAGGGTGTTCATTCTGTTTATCCCTGCCTTCTATTTGAGGAAGGAATATAGAGAGTTGATTAAGTGTTTGACTCAAAAAAAATCAAGGTGCATGTATATAGGTCAGCAGGTCTTTGTGGAAACTCAGTCATGCTGAAGAAGTAGAGACTATGGAATAATTCAATAGCAGAAACCTAAGTGACCCAATTAAAAAATAGACAAAATCCCGGAACAGACATTTTTCCAAAGAAGACGTATAAATGGCATATGGGTACATGAAAAAGTGCTCAACTCCACTAGTCATAGGGAAATGCAAATCAAAACCACGGTGAGTTATCACTTCATACCTGTTAGGATGTCTATTATTAAAACGACAGGAGATAACAAGTGATGGTGAGGATGTGGAGAAAAGAGAACACTTGTAGGTTGTTAGTGAAAATGTAAACTTGTAGAGACACTATGGAAAATGGTGTGGAGGTTCCTCAAGAAATTAAAAATAGTACTACCATATGACCCAGCAATTCTACCCCCAAGTCCATATTCAAAGGAAATGAAATCATTATCTTGAAGAGATATCTGTACTCTCATGTTCACTGCAACATTATTCCCAATAGCCAAGACACAGAAACAACCTATAATATCCATTAATGGATGCATAGGTCAAGGGAAATGTGGAATATATGCAATGGAATATTATTCAGCCTTAAAAAGAAGGAAATCCAGTTATTTGCAATAATGTGATGAACCTGGAGGACATTATACTAAGTGAAATAAAACAGACTGATACTACATAGTATCATTTATATGTGAAATCTAAAAGACAAATAAAGAAACTTAGAAGCAGAGTAGTAGTAAGTGGTTTCTACAGGCTGTGAGGGTAGAGGAAATAGGAAGAGGTTGGTTAAAGCAGTGGTCCCCAACCTTTTTGGCACCAGGTACCAGTTTCATGGAAGGCAGTTTTTCTATGGACCTGTGGGATGGTTTGAGGATGATTCAAGCATATTACACTTATTATGCAATTTATTTCTATTATTATTACATCAGCTCCACCTCAAATCATCAGGCATTAGACCCTGTAGGTTGGGAATCTCTGGGTTAAAGGGTGCAAACTTTCAGCTTGCAGATGAATAAGGTCTGAGGATCTAATGTATAACATGGTGACTAGAGTTGAGAACACTGTATTTTATAACTGAAATTTGCTAAGAGTGTAAAACTTAAATGTTCTCACACACACACAAATGGTAAATATGTGAGGTGATGGATTTGTTAATTAATTTGATGGGGGAAATTCTTTCACAATGTATATCAATAATCACTAAATATCTTGCAACTTTACTTGTCAATTATATAAATTAAATTTAAATTCAATTATATAAATTAACATAAAATTCAACAAAGCTAAAAATTTGCCTGGAGTAATAGGCAAATTTGGCCTTGGAGTAAAGAATGAAGGTAACAGAATTTCTCCAAGAGAGCACACTGGTCATAGCACACACCCTCTTCAAACAACACAAAAGAAGACTTTACACATGGTCATCACCAGATGGTCAATACCAAAATTAGACTGATTATATTCTTTGCAGCCAAAGATGGAGAAGCTCTATACAGTCAGCAAAAACAAGACCGGGAGGTGACTGTGGCTCAGATCATGAACTACTTATTGCAAAATTCAGACTTAAATTGAAGAAAGTAGGGAAAACCACTAGACCATTTGGGTATGACCTAAATAAAATCCCTTACAATTATACAGTGGAAGTGAGAAATAGATTTAAGGGACTAGATCTGATAGAGTGCCTGAAGAACTATGAACAGAGGTTTGTGACATTGTGCAGGAGGCAGTGATCAAGACCATCCCCAAGAAAAAGAAATGCAAAAAGGAAAAATGGTGGTCTGAGGAGGCCTTACAAATAGCTGTGAAAAGAAGAGACGTGAAAGGCAAAGGAGAAAAGGAAAGATATACCCATTTGGACGCAGAGTTCCAAAGAATAGCAAGGAGAGATAGGAAAGCCTTCCTTAGTGATCAATGCAAGAAATAGAGGAAAACAATAGAATGGGAAAGACTAGAGAGCTCTTCAAGAAAATTAGATACCAATGGACCACTTCATGCAAAGATAGGCACAATAAAGGACTGAAATGGTATGGACATAACAGAAGCAGAAGATACTAAGAAGAGGTGGCAAGAATACACAGAAGACAGGCGGTCCTAAGATGGCAGGGGAATAGGACAGGGAGACCACTTTCTCCCCACAGATTCATCAAGAGAACATTTGAACGCTGAGTAAATTCCACAAAACAACTTCTGAATGCCGGCAGAGGACATCAGGCACCCAGAAAAGCAGCCCATTGTCTTCGAAAGGAGGTAGGAAAAAATATAAAAGAAAAAGAGAGACAAAAGAGGTAGGGACGGAGCTCCATCCTGGGAAGGGAGTCTTAAAAAAGAGAGAAGTTTCCAAACACCAGGAAACACTCTCACTGCTGAGTCTGTGGTGAGCCTTGGAAGCACAGAGGGCAACATAAGTGGGAGGAAAAATAAATAAATAATTAAAACCCACAGATTACATGCCCAATGGTAACTCCCCCAGCGGAGAAGCAGCGCAGCCGCCTGCATCTGCCACTAGCAAGCGGGAGCTGGGCAGGGAGGTGCGGGCTGCATTGCTTAGAGTAAGGACCGGGCCTGAATGCCCCAAGGGCAATCTGAGGGAACTAACTTGGGCTAGCAAACCAGACTGTGGGAGAGCTACCATGCAAAAAGCCCTAACCTAAGACACTGCCAGGCCACTCACAGAACAAAGGACTGAGCAGAGCTGGCCCGCTGCAGACCAACCCCCTCTGGTGACAGGCAGCCAGAGCCAGAAGAGGGCAATCGCGGCCCCAGAGAGGCATTATCCACCAAAGGGCAAGCAGGCTTCTTTGCTAAGACTTCTTGTGATTCTGGATGGTCAACATCCGCCTGAGAAGGTGCGCCGGTTGTACACCTAGAAAACCGAGTGGCAGGGATGGGGGAGGCGATAAGTCGCAGTGACCACACTCGCCAAACACCTGGTCACCTGAGCTTCTCTGACCTGGGAAGGGCACTTTTGTCCCAACTGAGTCTGCGCCTTTGAGGAGTACCTGAGTACCTGAACCTGAGTGGCTTAGACCTCGGAAGGGCATACAACCCAGAGCCAGCCTCAGACAGTTCCCGGCAGAGCAACGTAGAGCCTAAGCAGTATAGACAGGGAAGGCACACACGCCGTGAGCCGGGCAAACCCAGTGTGGCCAAGACATTGCGAGCACATGCCAGTGTTATCTGTTGGCAGCATCCCTCCCTCCCCACAGCATGACTGAACAAGTGAGCCTAAAAAAGTGTCCACTCACTGCCCTCTTGCATCAAGATGGAAATTAGACACTGAAGAGACTAGGAAACAGAAGAAGCTAAAACAGAGGGAACCTCCTTGGAATTGACAGGTGCAATAGATTAAAACCCTGTAGTTTGTACTGACTACATAGGAAGGGGCCTATAGATCTTGAGAAATGTAAGCCAGATCAAGGAACTATCCAAAAATGAACTGACCCCACATGCCCACAACAACACCAGAGAAAGTCTTTCCTATATTTTTACTCTTTTTACTATCATTCTTTTTTTTTTTAATTTTAAGTCCTCTATTACTCCTTTAATTTTCATTTTTATAACCTACAGCTGCTGCTGCTGCTGCTAAGTCGCTTCAGTTGTGTCCGACTCTGTGCGACCCCATGGACGGCAGCCCACCAGGCTCCCCTGTCTCTGGGGTTCTCCAGGCAAGAACACTGGAGTGGGTTGCCATTTCCTTCTCCAATGTATAAAAGTGAAAGTGACAACGCTCAGTCGTGTCTGACTCTTAGCGACCCTATGGACTGCAGCCTACCATGCTCCTCTGTCCCTGGGATTTTCCAAGCAATAGTACTATTATTTTTCAAAAAAAAAAAAAAAAAAAGAGAGACCCTATTTTTTAAAGCAAACATATATACATATTTTATAATTTTTGTGACTTTTTTTTCTTTTCTTCAATATTGAATTTTTGAAAATCCAACCTCTACTCTAGATTTTTAATCTTTGCTTTTTGGTATTTGTTATCACTTTTGTACCTTTAAGAACCCAATCTTTAGTACCCATTTTTACTTGGGAGCGAGATTACTGGCTTGACCACTCTCTCCCCCTTTGAACTCTCCTTTTTCCCTACCAGGTCGCCTCTATCTACTACCTCTCGCTTCTCTTCTCTACCCAACTCTGTGAATCTCTTTGTGTGTTCCGGATGGTGGAGAACACTTAGGGAACTGATTACTGACTGGATCTGTCTCTCTCCTTTTGATTCCCCTCTTTATCCTCCTGGCCACCTCTGTCTCCTCCCTCCCTCTTCTCTTCTCTATATAACTCTGTGAACATCTCTGAGGGATCCAGACTGTGGAGCGCACATAAGGAAGTGATTACTGGCTAGCTTGCTCTCTCCTCTTTTGATTCCACCTCATCTCATTCGGGTCACCTCTATCTCTCTTCTCCCTCTTCTCATCTTCATTTAACTCTGTGAACCTCTATGGGTGTCCCTCACTGTGGAGAAACTTTTCATCTTTAATCTAGATGTTTTATCAATGGTGCTGTATAGATGGAGAAGTCTTGAGGCTACATAAAAATAAGACTGAAAACCAGAAGCAGGAGGCTTAAGTCCAAATCCTGAGAACACCAGAGAACTCTTGACTCCAGTTCAGTTCAGTCGCTCAGTCATGTCCGACTCTTTGCGACCCCATGAATTGCAGCACGCCAGGTCTCCCTGTCCATCACCAACTCCTGGAGTTCACTCAGACTCACATCCATTGAGTCCATGATGCCATCCAGCCATCTCATCCTCGGTCATCCCCTTCTCCTCCTGCCCCCAATCCCTCCCAGTATCAGAGTCTTTTCCAATGAGTCAACTCTTCTCATGAGGTGGCCAAAGTACTGGAGCTTCAGCTTTAGCATCATTCCTTCCAAAGAAATCCCAGGGCTGATCTCCTTCAGAATGGACTGGTTGGATCTCCTTGCAGTCCAAGGGACTCTCAAGAATCTTCTCCAACACCACAGTTCAAACGCATCAATTCTTCGGTGTTCAGCCTTCTTCACAGTCCAACTCTCACATCCATACATGACCACAGGAAAAACCATAGCCTTGACTAGATGGACCTTAGTCGGCAAAGTAATGTCTCTGCTTTTGAATATGCTATCTAGGTTGGTCATAAGTTTTCTTCCAAGGAGTAAGCATCTTTTAATTTCATGGCTGCAGTCACCATCTGCAGTGATTTTGGAGCCCCCCAAAATAAAGTCTGATACTGTTTCCACTGTTTCCCCATCTATTTGCCATGAAGTGATGGGACTGGATGCCATGATCTTCATTTTCTGAATGTTGAGCTTTAAGCTAACTTGGAACATTAATTGACAGGAGCTCATCAAACGCCTCCATACCTGCACTGAAACCAAGCATCACCCAAGGGCCAACAAGTTCCAGAGCAAGACATACCACACAAATTGTCCAGCAACACAGGAACACAGCTCTGAGCTTCAATATACAGGCTGCCCAAAGTCACTCCAAACCCACTGACATCTCATAACTCATTACTAGACACTTCAGTGCCCTCCAGAGGGAAGAAATCCAGCTCCACCCACCAGAACACTGACACAAGCTTCCCTAACCAGGAAACCCTGGCAAGCCACCCATACAACCCCACCCACAGCAAGGAATCTCCACAATAAAGAGAACTCCACAAACTGCCAGAATACAGAGAGGCCACCCCAAACACAGCAATATAAACAAGATGAAGAGACAGAGGAATACCTAGTAGGTAAAGGAACAGGATAAATGCCCACCAAACCAAACAAAAGAGGAAGAGATAGGGACTCTACCTGATAAAGAATTCCGAATAATGATAGTGAAAATGATCCAAAATCTTGAAAACAAAATGGAATCACAGATAAATAGCCTGGAGACAAGGATTGAGAAGACACAAGAAAGGTTTAACAAGGACCTAGAAGAAATAAAAAAGAGTCAATATATAACAATGCAATAAATGAGATAAAAAACACTCTGGAGGGAACAAATAGTAGAATAACAGAGGCAGCAGATAGGATTAGTGAGGTAGAAGATAGAATGGAAGAAATAAATGAATCAGAGAGGAAAAAAGAAAAACGAATTAAAAGAAATGAGGACAATCTCAGAGACCTCTGGGACAATGTTAAACGCCCCAACACTCTCATCATAGGAGTCCCAGAAGAAGAAGACAAAAACAAAGACCATGAGAAAATACTTGAGGAGATAATAGTTGAAAACGTCCCTAAAATGGGGAAGGAAATAATCACCCAAGTTCAAGAAACCCAGAGAGTCCCAAACAGGATAAACCCAAGGCAAAACACCCCAAGACACATATTAATCAAATTAACAAAGATCAAACAGAAAGAACAACTATTAAAAGCAGCAAGGGAAAAACAACAAATAACACACAAGGGGATTCCCATAAAGATAACAGCTGATCTTTCAATAGAAACTCTTCAGGCCAGGAGGGAATGGCAGGACATACTTAAAGTGATGAAAGAAAATAACCTACAGCCCAGATTACTGTACCCAGAAGGATCTCATTCAAATATGAAGGAGAAAGCAAAAGCTTTCAGTTCAGTTCAGTTCAGTCACTGAGTCGTGTCCGACTCATTGGAACCCCATGAATCACAGCACACCAGGCCTCCCTGTCCATCACCAACTCTCGGAGTTCACTCAAACTCATGTCCATCGAGTCGGTGATGCCATCCAGCCATCTTGTCCTCTGTCATCCCCTTCTCCTCCTGCCCCCAATCCCTCCCAGCATCAGGGTCTTTTCCAATGAGTCAACTCTTCTTATGAGGTGGTGAAAGTACTGGAGTTTCAGCTTCAGCATCAGTCCTTCCAATGAACACCCAGGACTGATCTCCTTTAGGATGGACTGATTGGTTTCCTTGCAGTCCAAGGGACTCTCAAGAATCTTCTCCAACACCACAGTTCAAAAGCATCAATTCTTCGGCACTCAGCTTTCTTCACAGTCCAACTCTCACATCCATACATGACCACTGGAAAAACCAGAGCCTTGACTAGACGGACCTTTGTTGGCAAAGAATATTAAGCAAAAATAAACAAATAGGACCTAATTAAAATTAAAAGCTTCTGCACAACAAAGGAAACTATAAGCAAGGTGAAAAGACAGCCTTCAGAATGGGAGAAAATAATAACAAATGAAGCAACTGACAAAGAATTAATCTCAAAATATACAAGCAACTCCTGCAGCTCAATTCCAGAAAAATAAACGACCCAATCAAAAACTGGGCCAAAGAACTAAACAGAGATTTCTCCAATGAAAACATACAGATGGCTAACAAATACATGAAAAGATGCTCAACATCACTTGTTATCAGAGAAATGCAAATCAAAACCACAATGAGGTACCATTTCCCGCCAGTCAGAATGGCTGCTATCCAAAAGTCTACAAGCAATAAATGCTGGACAGGGTGTGGAGAAAAGGGAACCCTCTTCTGTTTCTGGGAATGGAAACTAGTACAGCCACTATGGAGAACAGTATGGAGATTCCTTAAAAAACTGGAAATAGAACTGCCTTATGACCCAGCAATCCCACTGCTGGGCATACACACCGAGGAAACCAGAATTGAAAGAGATACGTGTAACCCAATGTTCATTGCAGCACTGTTTATAATAGCCAGGACATGGAAGCAACCTAGATGTCCATCAGCAGAAAATGAATAAGAAAGCAGCGGTACATATACACAATGGAGTATTACTCAGCCATTAAAAAGAATACATTTGAATCAGTTCTAATGAGGTGGATGAAACTGGAGCCTGTTATACAGAGTGAAGTAAGTCAGAAAGAAAAACACCAACACAGTATACTAACACATATATATGGAATTTAGAAAGATGGTAATGATAACCCTGTATTCAAGACAGCAAAAGAGACACAGATTTATAGAACTGTCTTTTGGACTCTGATGGGAGAGGGCGAGGGTGGGATGATTTGGGAGAATGGCATTGAAACATGTATAATATCATATGTGAAATGAATCGCCAGTGCAGGTTTGATGCATGATACAGGATGCTTGGGGCTGGTGCACTAGGATGACCCAGAGGGATGGTATGGGGAGGGAGGTGGAAGAGGGGTTCAGGATGGGGAACACATGTACACCCATGGCAGATTCATGTTGATGTATGGCAAAACCAGTACAACATTGTAAAGTAATTAGCCTCCAATTAAAATAAATCAGTACACAAAAGAAAATCAGTACACAGAAGAACTATACAAAAAGATCTTCAAGACACAGACAACCACAATGGTGTGATCACCCACCTAGAGCCAGACATCCTGGAATGCAAAGTCAAGTGGGCCTTAGGAAGCATCACTACAAACAAGGGTAGTGGAGGCGAGGGAATTCCAGTTGAGCTATTTCAAATCCTAAAAGATGATGCTGTGAAAGTGCTGCACTCAATATGTCAGCAAATTTGGAAACTCAGCAGTGGCCACAAGACTGGAAAAGGTCAGTTTTCATTTCAACCTCAAAGAAAGACAATGCCTAAGAATGTTCAAACTACTGCACAATTACACTCATTGCACACGTTAGGAAAGTAATGCTCAAAATTCTCCAAGCCAGGCTTTAACAGTACATGAACCATGAACTTCCAGATGTTCAAGCTGGATTTAGAAAAAAGCAGTGGAATCAGAGATCAAATTGCCAGCATCTGTTGGATCATCGTAAAAGCAAGAGAGCTCCAGAAGAACATCTACTTCTGCTTTGTTGACTATGCCAAAGCCTTTGACTGTGTGAATCACAACAAACTGTGGAAAATTCCTAAAGAGTTGGGAATACCAGACCACCTTACCTGCCTCCTGAGATATCTGAATGCATGTCAAGAAGCAACAGTTAGAACTGGACATGGAACAACAGACTGTTTCCAAATAGGGAAAGGAGAAAGTCAAGGCTGTATATGGTCACCCTGTTTATTTAACTTATATGCAGAGTACAACATGCGAAATGCCGGGCTGGATGAAGCACAAGCTGGAATCAAGATTGCTGGGAGAAATATCAATAACCTCACCTATGCAGATGATACCACCCTTATGGCAGAAAGTGAAGAAGAACTAAAGAGCCTCTTGATGAAAGTAAAAGAGGAGAGTGAAAAAGTTGGCTTAAAACTCAACATTCAGAAAACGAAGATCATGGTTCCGGTCCTATCACTTCATGGCAAATAGATGGGGAAACAATGGAAACAAAGTTTATTTTGGGGGGCTCTGAAATCACTGCAGATGGTGACTGCAGCCATGAAATGAAAAGATGCTTGCTCCTTAGAAGAAAAGCTATGACCAACCTAGACAGCATATTAAAAAGCAGAGACATTACTTTGCCAACAAGGTCCATCTAGTCAAAGCTATGGTTTTTCCAGTAGTCATGTATGAATGTGAGAGTTGGGGTATAAAGAAAGCTGAGCACTGAAGAATTGATACTTTTGAACTGTGGTGTTGGAGAAGACTCTTGAGAGTCCCTTGGACTGCAAGGGAATCAAAGCAGTCAATCCTAAAGGAATTCAGCAATGAATATTCATTGGAAGTACTATGCTAAAGCTGAAGCTCCAATACTTTGGCCACTTGATGTGAAGAAGTGACTCATTTGAAAAGACCCTGATGCTGGGATAGATTGAAGGCAGGAGGAGAAGGGGATGACAGAGGATGAGATGGTTGGACGGCATCAGCAACACAATGGACATGAGTTTGAGCAAGCTCCAGGAGTTGGTGCTGGACAGGGAGGCCTGGTGTGCTGCAGTCCATGGGGTTGCAAAGAGTCAGACATGACTGAGTGACTGAACTGAACTGAACTGGAAGATAAAAAACTGAAAACAATATAAATGATGGCATAAATAAATTGGAAATCACGTTTAATGCTCAAAATGGCAGATAGATGAAGAGCAACTATGCTACAGAATTTTCACGTCCTCAATTTGAAGAGTTCTAGATAACCATGTTATAGATTAAGTTGGAAGAAAATCTTTAATAAAGCAACTCCCCTGAAGTTAGTGTTTGCCCAAAATGTTTTGTGACTGAAGATTCACCTTTTCCTCTCTTTCAAATCACAGAGAACTTTAACCTTGTGACACTGAGATATTAAGTCATTTTGTCCATTTTATACATATCTGCGTTAGGGTTTTGCTGGTCAGAATTTCTGACCCCCATAATTTATAATTTGAACTGTGCAGAGAGCATTTTTCATTATTAAAAAAATAATTAAGTACAAATATTTAAAAACCACTTTGAAAAAAGATTAATAGAATTAAAATCTTATTTTGGATAGTATATTTCATAAGCTAGTGGTTTAGCAATTATGATATATATGAATACCCAGTGTTTCCCTTTTGCCTACTCAGGAATGTAGTTGTATCCTCTCAGGGTGGAAAGAAGAAAAGGCACTTATCTGTCTGCCTTATGCTTCTAAATGTCAAGCCCACTAAGGGGAGAGTGAGCGCTTGATGAGAAAGTCATGAGAAAAGGATACAAAAGGGATACTTCTCAACCTCGACTGTACCTTAGAATCACCCAGGGAGTTTTAAAATACTCCTTGTCCCAGCCAGACTGTGCCCCATTGAGGTCAGTATCTCTGGAGGTGGGTACCAGGAATTAACTTTTTTTTTTTTTTAACAGCTCTCTAAGAGATTCCAATGTATTGCTAAGATTGATGACTATTACTCTAAGGGAAATAGGAAGGGAAAAGCATTTTGACTTAAAAATGAAATTCCGCAGAGCTGGGAAGAGAGAGACCTATATTTCGCAGAGAAGCAGGGAATTTGGCTGTGTTCCTGCAACATCCCAGAGAAGGATGGCTGTGTCCTGCCCTCCTTAGGGACAGAGAACCGGATGGGCCTCAGGAGGTTTCCAGTCTCAGATAATTCCTCTGTCCCATATTTGGTTTAGAGGGAGCAGAGAAAGAACCAATAAGACACATCCTGGTGACTTTGCCAAAGAGATGACCAATGTCCAGAGTTATACTCCTCTTCATGCTTTCTTTTCCTTTGAAAGTGCACAAACTCTTGAACATTTATCCCTTTTTAGCAGATCTTCCCGACCCAGGAATTGAACCAGAAATTGAGCCAGGGTCTCCTGCATTGCAGGCAGATTCTTTACCCGTTGAGCTACCAGGTATTCTTCAGCTTCCCTGGTGCCTCAGCTGGTAAAGAATCCACCTGCAATGTGGGAGACCTGGGTTCAGTCCCTCGGTTGGGAAGATCCCCTGGAGAAGGAAACGGCTACCCACTCCAGTATTCTGGCCTGGAGAATTCCATGGACACTCCATGGGGTCGCAAAGAGTCAGACATGACTGAGTGACTTTCACTTCCATAAACTTTCATAGAGAACAAACATGATGTTTCTCACAACGCATCCAGGTTGTCGACTAAAAAATATAATCACAACCTGAAAGTAGAGACTTATTTTATTTGGTGGGAATGTTTAGGACTTCTAGTCAGGAGACAGCGTATCAGTAGCTCTGAGAAAACCCCTCCAACGAGGCAGGAGGGGAAGTCAGGCTATACACAAGTTTGCGACAAAGGGAGCAGACAGTCTGAACATCAAAGATGAGATCTCAAGTTAAGGAATTTAGCATTCTATGTATGGGAAGATGCAAGCCTCTAGGCTCACCGAATTCATTCTTTTCATATGCACCTCAGCTATCTGGGGCTTGGAGAATGCAATGGCACCCCACTCCAGTACTCTTGCCTGGAAAATCCCATGGACAGAGGAGCCTGGTAGGCTACCGTCCATGGTGTCGCAAGGAGTCATACACGACTGAGTGACTTTACTTACTTACTTACTATCTGGGGCTAATCCTGTTCACCTTGCTTCTTGCATTCCCCCAGCTTCTCAGCAATCACCCTGGGGCGTGGCAGGATCTGCTGGGTTGCAGTTGTGGGGGCCCTCATTCACATTTTGAGGCCAGAAATCGCTGGTGGCTGTGACATTTCTTGTTGATTAATATGGCAGGAGAATTTTTAGTTCACAAAGTCTTCAATGGAATGAATGAATGAACACCATTTTCACACACTTGACAATATCAAGTATTGTCTCTAATAAGAACAAAACTCATCGTAATTTTCCTATTGTCTGGTTGTAGAGGTATTTCCAGCATGCTTCAGTACACAATAAAATAGTGAGGGAATCCTAATGATGATGGGAATTCAGTGTGA